>NC_137823.1:19525345-19540345 GCF_963921795.1 Nannobrachium achirus | reverse complement strand
CCACATCTCCAGTAATGATTATGCTTAGTTCAGTGTGGTATCAAGCACCGAAAATAGCCGAGTATCAAAGATCGAAAATAGCAGACCTCAAAGCTCACAACAACACGTTCTGAGCGCGGAGGTCTGCTATTGTCGATGTTTTCACCAAAAGGCCCTTTTAGACATTTCAGCCCCTGCCTCGATCTCAACAGAGGTGAAAATATCGAAAATAGCAGACCTCCAAGCTCACAACGCATCTCGCTGCGACACGTTGTGAGCTTGGAGGTCGGCTATTTTTGGTACTTGATAAACTAACCATAATCAAGTGAATACTGAGAGACAAGGCAATTCTCTTAAAATTGTGTTTCTTTCACCATAGAAAAAACTGCATTCATGGTCTGGAGAAGGCACTTTTTACTGAGGGATAAAAGGGCAGGGGCTCAAGCCCGCTTTGATGTCTATGTGTGCACGTGCCTGATTTCTTTTCATGAAATGGAAACTAGTATGTTTCAAAAATCTTCTCACAGATGATGATCTGCGTGTGGCCCACATCACAGACGAGGGGGAGATGGAGCTCTTAAAACCACAGGAGGTGACTCCGACTCACGTGGTTGTAAATGTGACCCGGCTGTCTCTCTATGGAATCGTTGATAAGGTTAAAGAATTCATAAAACCAACCAGGGGTCAAGTTCTGCTGTTCCTCCAACCACCAAGGGGTCAGAAACGGATACTTAATGTCTTTCTGCTGCCCAGCAATGTGCTCCTCAAAGAGGTAAATATATGATCTGTAAATAGCATCTCAGATAGATGTCTCCACCAGGCCAGGCCGCCGGAGGCTACAGACTATGTTTTCGGCCTGTCTGTCTTTCTGTCCGTCCGTCTGTCCGTCCGTGTGTCTGTTAGCAGCTAATCTTCGGCACCGTTGGACCTGTGTGAAACTTAAAAAAAAAAAACAGGCCAGGGAAGCTTATTATATTGATGTATTACCTGCTTATTGTAAGTCGCTTTGGATTAAAAGTGTCTGCTAAATGCCAAAATTGTAAATTGCAACCTCTTTTTCCACAAAATGCCACAAATCATCATGTCCGATTGCTGTGAAACTTTGCACACACATTTCCCAGTATAGACCAAGGAAGAACCTCCTTCAGATTGGCCTCATGGTGGCACTACTGTACAACAGCCCACTTTATGTTTTGGCCTATAACTCTTGAACCGTAGGTTGTACATTACAATCAATAATATTTCCCCCACATGGATTCCTTAATTGGGCAATGACACAACTGCAGGCCCCAGCGATGTATGCCACACTACATGTTCCTCCATTTTGGATTTTCGGTCTGATTTTTCAGATTCCATTCCAATTAGCTGCGTTCCAAATGTCACATGCCTGGGTAGGCAACCCGAATTGTGCTCAGAGGAGCACACTTTTCTAGTTTGAATCTCTTTAGACTTATTGTACTAAAACTTTAAATGGATTGCAATTTTGAAATGACAACCAGAGACTAGTTTGTACGTGTGGAAAGATTTGGCAAACAATACATAGTCCAATTGCAAGTTGATAAAAGAGCAACCATTAACAAAGACTGGTGTAGTATTCTGTGTACCTAGCTTGACAAACCTGTCCGTTTATCAAGCATTATGATTATTGGCCTAACTGGTTCAAATTGTGTTGTCATTGTAGGTGGGAGTACAACAAAAGCAGGATGAACACATCAAGACCACCTCCTTCTGTGTTCTCACCCCAAACCAGCGCTACAGTCTGCAATGTGCTTCATATAAAGTACAACCTCAGGTATAACTTAACTTAACATTAACTTCAGATAATGTCACATTACTCCAGTCCCACTAATACAAAAGGTGTACTTACTATTACTACTACTACTAATACTAACATTGCTACTACTGCTGTTGCTATTACTTCCAATATGCCTTCTAGTATTATAGTACTACTGCTAACTACAACCACTACTAGCACAGCTACCGCAACACAATACAATAATGCAGTTATCTCTCTTTTTTTTCTTATCTTTTCTCCTTTTTTTCAGGAAGTAAAATATAAATTGAACTACGGACCAAATTACTATCACACATTTGAGGTGCAGATGGATCTCACAGCAGAGAGTGTGACATTGGAAGTACTGGGACGTGCTGAAATCGCAGTCTGGCAGCAAGACATTATCCTTCCAAGACATGGGACACTTGAAGGTAAAGGCAGATCCGAAAACCAGAGACCTGTCCCAAGCTGGGTGAGGTCCAACATATTGACTTGTCCCTCGTGTATGGGTGGGTTCAATTATAATTGTGGCAGAACACGGAAATGGATGGACCCATATGGAGTATGAACTTGTGACCTGATCAGCCTTTTATTACTAATAACATGGGCTACACCAGCCATATATATATATTAGGGCTGGGATGCGATATTTGACCCGAGAAGCATTTTTTTCAAGTAAAACACATTTTGTTGTACAAGTGAGTTTTTTTAAATCTAAATTTCACATCCACTGGGCCAAGCAAAGCGCTCTGATCGGCTACTTCTCCCTTTGCGTTTGTTGTCTCTTCTTTGTTGGTGCATCGGTATGATCGGTATGCCCGAAACTGAAGGTTCTGTGGTGCAAAAACTAAGTGTGATTAAAATGTGTTAATTTTTTGAATCGCGTTAATGTTCTGTAATTAATTCATCGCAATTAATCAGTTAAAGTCCCAGCCCTAATATATATATATATATATATATATATATATAATTCTCCTTTTTGCTCTACTACTGAGCTACTGGATCGTTGTTATAGTGATGTTAGAATTTATTTCCTGGCCATATTAGCTGACGTGTTTTAATTCCATTTGATATCTTGTTGCAGGGCAATCCAAAGACGCATCTATCCTGTCTGCATCGATCCCAGGTGAGTGCTGTTTAAACACTAAGGCCACATTTACTCGACATACAGTGACCTCGACATACAGTGACCTGCTTGGTTCATGTTCAAACAGATTTTTATGTAGAACATCATATTGACATCTAATTCATAAGATAACCTTCCAATTAACATTGGAAGGCTTGTTTTGTTTAATCCCAATGATTATAAAACAGAACTAGTATGTGGACTGTATCCTTTTGTTTATCAAATTCCGGTAACACTTTCTCATAACCTCCAAAAATGTTGAATTACAAGGAATTCATCATTAATTACTGCTTTAAGTAAAAGTATTAGTTAAGCATGTTACTTAATATATGATATATGAGCCCACAAATAGGGGGTTTATAGATCTACTTTTTTCGGTCAGTTCTATGCTCCTAGGCGGGGAGGATTACCGAGGAGACTCGAACACTTACTCCATTTTTGGAGGTGATGAGAAAGTGTTACCTGTTCAGAAACAATCTGTTTTGCCCACAGTGTGGGCGAGTGACTTCGTCGATCAACACCGGATCGCCCTGATTCAGAGAGTGACCATGGTTGCGGCCGTCCTGGATCTGCTCCATAAAGAGGGCGTCATCACCCATGAGGGCCGAAGTAATGTGATGTCTGAGCGCACCCGGCAGAACCAGATGAGGACACTCATGGAACTCCTGGATTGCAGAGGGACAAAAGCCAAAGGCATTTTCTACAAATGTCTCGAGATACATGAGAAGTTTCTTCTCGATGAGCTGTAAGTAAAAGCAATTGGCACATAATTCAGTTAGAACTGCTGTCTGTCTCGAATCAATGCTCATGCTGTATCCTCCAGTGGCCCCACATGCAGGGGGGTCATCAATATGTCTATATTGGAAAAATGTGTCATGGACCAACAACCAAACAAAAAACTATGTGCCATATAAGCCATACTGTATGCTAGATGGCTATATGTTAGATAAAAATGTACAGGAACAGAGGGAGGGTAGGTGATGTGAGAGGTGTCTGGCACATTGACAAAACTGTTTGGTGAACAATTAGGATTTCCAGCGGAAAATCTGAATTCTGAAGCCTCCCCTTTTTCATAGAAAAATGTTTAGCCTAGGTTAAGGTCTGGAGCAATTTACACAGGTGAAATCTCTCTACTACTACGTGTCATCATTTCGACAACGGATCGTCGGGAGGGTTAGCGACGCACCCCACGGAGGTTAGGGTTAGAGTAAGGGTTGGGTTTGGGTGTCGAAAAGATGACACGTACCGTACTGTAGTAACAGCGAAGCGCTCCCATTTACACAACTGGGGAAGAAAGTGCCACTAGGATACATTGCCAAGTGTAAACTGGTTGTGTCATTGATTTTATTTATTGGTTTCTGCATGTCCAGGAGAGGAGACCCAGGGCCAGGGGAGACCGTACCAGTGACAGAGGAACAAGAGACAGAGGGACAAGAGACAGAGGGACAAGAGACAGAGGGACAAGTGCCAAAGGAGACACCTTTGACACTTGACACGACAAAGAAAAAAAGAAGAAAACATTGCACTCTGAACTGACCAAATGATGGCATGAAAGGCTCAGTTTTAAAGACTTTTAGAGTTCATTTCAAGAAGTCGGGCCGCTGACAGAGAAAGCTGCCTTGCCCAGCTCTGTCTGAGCATTAGGAACCTTGAGCAAAAAAAACAAACAAAAAAGAATCAATGGAGAAAATTGACAGAGCCAGCTTGAGCTCCGTCTTTGATTTGCTAGCCCTCATTTAACCTTTGTTAATAATACCTGGAAATGTATATCAGAAGGTGTGCAGCAGTTCCGGCGTCGCAGCCGAGTGTGATCTACAAGCTCACAGCGGTTGCAACTGCAACGCGACGCGAGCTTGTATGTCAGCTGTTCTCCGGATGTGTTCCACACATAATGCACATAAGTACTCATAGTTGCTTTTGTAATATTGAAATCTTGTAAATATTATTCATTCATGTTGTAGGGATGGTCCTTTTTGTTTGGTTAAATTATGTTAATCTGATTTTTCATCTGTTTATTTCTTGGTCTAGATAAGAGCATCAGTTCTTGGGTCGGGGGAAGTTAGGGGGGGTTTCGTTAGATTAGGAGTTTTGCATATTGTAAGCGATCAGTGATCGCCTTAAAGTAAAAAGAGAGAAAAAAATCATTGCTACTAAAAAAATAAAATTAATAAACCAAGAAAATCACATCTTGTCAAACTGTTGTCATCCTCCCTTTTACGTTCAGAATCGGAATCAGAATCAACTTCATGTCAAAGGTTTACAGGTGTAAAACAATGGGTGAAATTTGTTTTCGTACACAAGCTACATTGTTTTTATTACCATAAAAGAGGAAGGGAAGAAGAAAGGGAGAAGAGAGAGAGTGAGAGAGGCAGAGAGCAATACAAACAACAGTATCTATCTACACCATATTTACACATCATTAGCCTCATAGCATAAGGTTTTCGGAAAAGACACTTTCAGCCTCGTAGAGATGACGTACTGTAGGCATATTTTATCTAACTCTCCTAACACTGCTGCTTCACCCTGCCTATTGCCTATGTCCTCAACCTATCAGAATGCTCGTTACTTTCAAAAATCTCTTTCTGCCTAAGTCTTTCTTGACTTGATTTTGAAATGTAACAAGCATTCTGATTGGCTTAGGATAGGCACAATGATGAAGCAGTGTTAGGAGATTAGAGTATAGGCCTAGGACAAAAATGTCAAGTTGACCAAAAAGTGAGTTATGGGTGTCGCAAAAAATTCTGGGCCCTGGGTGCAAGAATTCACTGAAAAACCTACGTTTCTATGTCAGTGGTGCTCAAACCTTTTCATGTGAAGGACCCCCCAATGATATATGTATTTTGCCACAGACCCCCATCTCAAAATATTTTGTTCCAGGCTCAAACTTTGCTTCTGGGGGGTCCCTCCCAGAAGCAAAGTTTGAGTTACAATGTTTGCTTATAAAATACTGCTCCTCAAGTTGCTGCAGTTTGTCTTGCATGTGCATCTGCTGACCTGTAGGAGTCACTGTGGAGCTGTTGATCAATCCAGGTCCACAGACAGAGGCACCCTGATCCTGCATTAGGAACCATGATTAATCAAATCATATTGGGCTTATTATTCAGTGTGTGGATGTTTCTTACTTTTTTCCCCAATGAAGATTGACCACAACAATAATAATCATACATGCATACATGCATACATACATACATACATACATACATACATACATACATACATACATACATACTGTACGTACATACATACATACATACATACATACATACACATACATACTGTACATACTGTACATACTGTATGTACATACATACATACATACATACATACATACATACATACATACATGCATACATGCATTCATACATGCATTCATACATGCATATAGTTCTAGGTACTCAAAGTCGTTTACATAAAAACGAATGGAATAGTTAAATGGTTAGAGACTATAGAAATAAGGGGCCTATGATTAGGAGGGGAGCACATGTCTGAAAAGGTGGGTTTTGAGTGTGGTGGAGTGTAAACATGGCGAGGGTGGGGGCAGCTTTGTAAGTGGTGATCACTATCTTTAAAACTATTCTGTGTTAGACAGGGAGTCAGTGGAGGTCACAGAGGAATGGTGTGATGCAGGGACTTGCAGAGAATGTGCAGAGAGACATTTCTAAAGGGGCCTTTTGGTGAAAATATAGAAAATAGCAGACCTCCAAGCTCACAACGCGTTGCAGCGCGATGCGTTGTTTGACTTGCTCTGGCCCCAATCGAGACGTCACTGGTCAAGGTCCTGACCGTGCTTGCCAGGGTGGTTCCTGGAACGGGTCTGGTGAGCAGGAGGGCATCAGAGTTTTGTACATACTGGAGCTTCCAGTGGTGGAAAAAAGTACTCAAATCAATACTGCGATGTAGAAGGTTACAAGTAAAGTCTGGAATTCAAAATGTACTTTAGTAAAAGTATGAAAGTATTGGCATCACAATATACTTAAACTACCAAAAGTAAAAGTACAAAATGTTTGAAAATAGCAGATCTACAAGCTCACAACGTATCGCGACACGTTGTGAGTTGGTGGATCGGCTATTTTCACCTCAAAAATACCTCAAAATTGTATTTAAGTAAATGTTCTCAGTTACTTTACACCACTGGTAGTTTCTGTAGAACCTTGGTGGTGTGCTAGGCTGGGATGAAAACAGGCAATGTTGTGACGGTGGAAATGCTCTGTGGTTATCACCAGAGGCCAAGCAAAGAGGAACCTCAATGTTGTTGCTGTCGGGTGGAAACCTTGTTTGTCCCAAACCGTGTTTATACAGTCACGTTTTTACATTAAAATAATACAAATCGATGATCTACAAGCTCACAGCGTGTCGCATTATGTCATATTGCGAGCTTGTAGATCTGCTATGTTCACTAGTTTTGTGTGACATTATTGTATGATGAAGTAGGGCATTAATATTAATGTTCAAGAAAAGTTTAAATATGGAGATACAAGGTTTCTGATTGGCAGCAAGGATATATCACACATGAATATGTGTTGTTTATTCACACAAGCTCAATGTGAAAGCAATTTTTACTTACTAGTTCCTCAAATGTACATCTTTTAAAGGCACACACACACACACACACACACACACACACACAGACGACACTTTGACGCTTTTGCTTAGTCATCGTATTCAGTTAAAGGGATACACTTTGTGGAATGCTTTACCAACTGTACCTACAAAAAATAATGATAAGGTTAAATGCTGGTTAAAATCAGACAAAAGCTGTGAACACTAATATGTTAGGCGTGTTTTAGAACGTTAATATCACTGCTTTCTGACTGCAATGTCATGCATGTACTTTTTGTAATAGACTTTTTTAGGTAGATATTTGTATAGAGAGGCCTAACCAGGGACTGGGGTCGCAAATTAGCCTCGGCTAAACCCTATATACAATGCAACGGTTTCATGTTTTTTGTTGTTTGTATTGTTCCTGTCAAATAAACATGCTGACAGTGTTGTCAGACACATGAACATAGTGTGAGATTATGGATGGATTGAGCAGAGTGAGAATAATATCTGTTGGTGAGTGTCATTTTATTGCTCGAGACCCCAACATGTCTGTGTACAGTCCTGTGGACCACTGGTCAACCTACCTACAGTTAAGCTTGCCGAGCACGGACGTTCTATGACCCAGAAGGGCCGGGATACGATTCATCGGCCAATCCCGATCTCTGTGCCTGCCCCCCCCCGTCAGCTATTCTGCTGCCGGCTGCTGCTAAACAAGGAAGTGAGTCGCGGTGGAAAACGAGTGATAAATCATAGTGACTTTGATCTTTACAATGAATATAAGCATAAACAAACCAGTTCACATGAACAATATCGATGTAAAATAAGATATCTGAATGGCTACATATATTTTATATGCTCAAAATTACAATTAAAATGTCGTGAGTCACAGTTACAAGGGGGCTAGCCCAGGCTTTTTCTTCTTGAAATGCTTGGATCCCGAATGCCTCGCAACGGCGTTGTAGATCTGCTATTTTCACAATAGTTATCTGTGGAACCAAGTCAAAGTAAACTCCTACAATGTCAAGTGCTTGTCAGCGTGGGGGGTCCCTAGTTCAAATATGATTATTTAGGGTGGTCCCCACCCCAGTTCCAATATGATTGGAGGGGGTTCGCGGCCTGCACAGGCTGAAAGGAATCAAGTAGCTTAAAAAGATCACCATAATATAGGATCTCTAATTTATTACATGTGCTGTTTTTAATCAAAAAACAACAGATGTTTCAGCCCAAAGCCTTCCTAAATGTGATCATTATTACTTGCGCAAGCAGAGCGCGCAAGTACTGTAATCGGCTGGGTATGTATGTAGGTGTCTGACTGTTTTGAAGACCATAGCCCTGAAACGGCTGGGATTCTGGGAATTTATCTATGTATGTACCGGTATGTATGTATACTGTAGGTGTCTCCCTAGAGCCAGGCACGTGCACACATAGACATGAAAGGGGGCTTGAGCCCCTGCCCTTTTAACAGTCTGTAAAAAGTGCCCTCTAAAGAACATGAATGCCATTTTCACTAAGGTGAAAGAAATGCAAATGTCCTCTTTCTATGCCATACCTGAAGGCAACATTCAAGAACTCTCCTGAACTTGAATGCAGCATCTTATGTTGAAAGTGTAGAAATCCATGCTGTATATGCCACTTTTCCTGTATTGCCTTTTGTATGCTTAGTTTAGTGTGGTATCAAGTACTGAAAATAGCCGACCTCTAAGCTCACAACGACGCGTTGTGAGCTTGGAGGTCTGCTATTTTCAATATTTTCATCAAAAAGCCCTTTTAGAAATTTCAGCCCCTGCCTCTCTAACTCTCTGCTCTGCTCTCGTGCTCTATTCTCTGTACGTCCCTGCCTACAGGCAGCCAATGAGGGACCAGCATTCCTGATGATGCCAGTGATGTCAGCAGAGTTTAGTATATATAAGAGTGTTCTTGGTAATGTCTTCATTAACATCCAATGAGGCCAGCAGCGCACACCTTGTAGCGCGCTCTGCTTGTGCACAAGTAGGCCATGTGTGGCCTGCTTGTGCACTAGCTAGGCGCAAGTTGGCACCTCGATAGATTGCAGTTCCAGTTCATTCTGTAATTATCACACTGAGGAAAACCATTGATTGACTGAATGATTGATTGATTGATAGATTGATTGATTGATTGATTGATTGATTGATTGATTGATTGATGGATGGATTTGTTCATTTATTGATTCATTGATTGATCAAATACTTTATCAGTCAAAAATGTAACCAGAAAAGTGTTCTGATCAGCTTCTTATAAAAGCAGCTTCTCATATGTATAATGTAAAAAGGAAGTGCCTTTTTATGGAGAGGAGTGAGTCTATGAGAGTAAAAATTAAAGTAAAAACAGGAAATACAATTTAACCACAGGGAGAGCTCAAACAACCCTCAGTCTCCTTTTTCCTCAACAGAAACTAAAACAGAGACATTGAGCGGCTTCAAAACACTGGACTGAATTCATAACTAGTTGATTTATTAACATCTCCAGATAAACAAACGGTCAACTCTGTGAATGCTGGAGGGGTTTTCATGATCAACTTCTAGGAGGTGAGTAGACACCAAATTGCAACAATTACACTAAAGTATTATGCTACAAATGAGAAAGCTCCAGGATCTCTGGAGTTGTAAAATGTGCAAGCAGAGAGTTTTATCTGCATTCAAATACATTTAGCATCTGATTGATTGATTGATTGAAGAATTTATTAGAAGTTTGCATTAGAAAAAAGTACAGTTTCATGACAGTACAAATCACTGGTACAAGGTCAACTAAAAGGAGATCCTAGAAAGCCGAGGCTTATTTCCACAGGAACCACACTTTAAGTATCTCATATAACATTGAAAGACAGACGGATAGAACATAGTACTTTATCTAGGATAATATCAGTTTCAAAAGCATAACATCAAATACAAAGGCAGAAAAAAAAGAAAAGGGGGGGGGGGGCATGGGGGCTTAGTCTATTTACAAGTCACGGGTAGCAGCTGTCTGAAGGTGACTTTTCATACCAATTTTGAAGGAGGCTAAGGATTTGCTCTCCTTTAAGGCTTGTGGAAGGGCGTTCCACATGTTGATGGTATAGCAGGAGAACGAGTTAGCGCCTTGTTTAGTGTTAAATCTACGTTGATGATGATTAGTGGAGCTGCCTCTGGTGTTGTGATCGTGAACATCCTTGACCTTTAAGAAGTAGTTTGCCAGGTGATGGCATCTCTTCTCCATTCACGAGCAACTACAGACTCTAGTTACTTATTAGCTCAGGTTCTCAATTTCTGAAAATCTTGAAAGTGTTCACGGCTCACAATTACTGAATGCCACCCGATAGCAGCGATGTCATGAAGCCACTGACCGAGTGTGAGTGGGACAGCATCCTTCCATTTGAGCAGGACTGCATGTCTAAACAGCAATATTTGTTCTGGTGATGCCAACCTCCTGGACGTCCCCAAGACGAAGAAACCAACCTGGGGTGACAGGGCTTTTTTGGTTGTCGTTTAAAATCACCCTCAAAACACTAATTTTCAGACCTGCATTTAAATTCCTGTTTTTTCTTTTTTTCTTTTTTTCTTTTTTTGCCATAGCAAAACGTGTGTGTGCAGCACATAAACCGCTCCATAGAGTGGCTGTGCGTATGTCTGTAGCCTTTTTCCTCAGCGTTTTGACATAGCAAAACGTGTGTGTGTAGCATAGCCTGTACAACCTATAGACTCAAATCCTAGTCTGAAGACGTTATGCAAGCACGACCACCGCTCACTTCACATTGGGTGTGATTTTTCTTCACTCTTTTTAACTACTTTTTTCCTAATTAAGTTGTTTATGTTTTCATTGTTGTTTGTTATTGGCAGTGAGGACACAAACCTATTTAGCATAGAGCGACAGCAGGAGGCAAGTTGATTGATTGAATACTTTGTTAGTAGTGTTAACAATACAGGTAGTGACGTATTATGCTAAAAGGGTAACACGAAAAGCCCCAGGCCCTTGATCCCATTGTAGTCCATTTTCCCAGCCGATATCCCCTTAGCTAAGGCTCAGTCTACTGGCTACCAGGAGGCTGGTAGACCGGTTATCACCCATAGTCTTGTCATTGCAATGTGCATGCGCCAACACACGTTCAGAGTTTAGTAGTGCCTTTGGATTCCCTGCTATCCATTGGCAGCTGGACGTTTTTTTTTTTTTTTTTGCTTTGTCTTAACTTGGACCATGCGATCTAGGGGGGACTAATATTTACTATTCTGTCCATAACGGCACATGACTCGGTAACAGCGCTGAGTTGGCTCATGGGACGTTCGCACCGCTCGACACGGCGACTCGCTCGCTACCGTTTGCTCGCCGGTGTCTTGCGGGGCTCATCTGCGCCTGAGATGGCGCGCCTCCGTCGTGGTTTGGTCAATAAAACAAACGTTTTAATGACACCTCTGTCTCAGTAACGTCCTCTGTGAGAGCGCATGGCTAGTATTCCCAACCTGGTAGTCTCGAATCCCAGCGTGGGTATGACTTTTTTATTCCCCTGAAGATGATGACGCATGTGCATTGCAGTGATAAGACCATATGGGTGATAACCAGTCTACCAGCTCCTGGTAGCCAGTAGACAGACTACTGAGCCTTAGCTAAGGGATGACAACCACAACCGCGATAACATAACCATACTAAGGGATGATAATGTAGGTATCAGGTGCACCCGCAGTGTGTGATAGGCTGGGACGAAGACGGGCAATGTTGTGACGGTGGAAATGCTCTGTGGTCGTCACCAGAGGCCAAGCAAAGAGGAACCTCAATGTTGTTGCTGTCGGGTGGAAAACTTGTATGTCCAAAACCGTTCTTTTTATATTAATTAAAATAGTATAAATAGACGATCTACAAGCTCACAACATGTCACATCGCGTTACTTTGTAAGCTTGTATATCTGCTATTTTCACAATGTTTGTGTGACACTCTTGTATGATTAAGTAATAATAATATATATATTTTCTAAGTTAATTTAGAGGTAAAAGGTTTCTGCCTGGCAGCAACAACATAGCAGATGTGCTGTTTATTCACACACGCTCTGTGAAATTAATGTTGACTTCCTCAATTGTATTTATATTTCAACACATACGCACGCACGTCTTTAATCTCTTAAATTGTAAAAGAGAGCTAATGAGAGGATGTTATAAATGAGACATTTACAAAAATAAAATGTTTGACAGACTGACTTATTCAGCTGGTATGATGTGCTTTCATACTTTATTTCAAATATAAGGGATCAGGCCTATTTATCTTACAGTCCACAACTGCACTCAATAATCTTTCAATTAGCACAAATGCTGCTTGCTGGTGTATGAAAAACACAATAATTTAATATCACATAATACGGTAGGCCTATAAGTATTTATAAGTAAATAAGTAATGTGACCAATGGCAGGGATGATAACCTAAACGTTATCCACAATTTAAAATGATAGGCATAACATTATGGTGGACATAAGGAACAATACAGACAATAACTAGAAGCAGTGCTCTTCCGAGCACAGGTCTCCACCAGGCCACACAAATCGGCCTGTTATAGCGCCACCATGAGGCTGATTTAAAAAATGTGGGGCAGAGGTTCTGAATTAGCATCCAGGGAGTGTGTGTGCTCAGTTTGGCAGCGATCGGGCCAACGGCGCCGGAGATTAGCTGGTAACAACCAGGCCACACAAATCGGCCTGTTATAGCGCCACCATGAGGCTGATTTGAAAAATGTGGGGCAGAGGTTCTAGATTGGCATCCAGGGAGTGTGTGTGCTCAGTTTGGCAGCGATCGGGCCAACGGTGACTGAGATTAGCTGTTCACAAACTGCGAGGACGCACGGACGCACGCACGGACGCACGGACGCACGGACGCACGGACGGACGGACGGACGGAGGGGAAAACATACTCTCCCTCAGCCTTCGGCTGGTGGAGACAATTATGGTCCGGGACGCGTGATTGGAAAGGACACCCGGGCTCCAGGGAAACCCCGCCCACCGAAGCTTTTGATTGGCTGAAGCGGAGCTAGGGAGCGCTCAATTGTAGTCGCTTGGACAGGGCGTTTATCGTGGGCTTGCCCAGGCCTTATGGCCTGGGCATAAATATAACGATTGCATTCACCACGGCTTCGTAACTCGCGCGGCGCTCCGCCGGCCGCGCGGCCCTGGTCCGCTGGCCTTCGCGCCGCTTGCAGTGTCGTGGACAATCGAGCGGCTCCGTCTGGAGCCCGGGTGTCATTTCCAATCACGCGTCAGGGACGTGCACAAATAGACACTAGGGGGTGCTAAAGCACCTGCCTTTTTGTCTGCCTGGATCAATGTGCCCTTTTTATAAAGTTAGTTTTTTTGTACAGTGTTTGTTTGTTTTGTTGTTTTGTACAGTGTTCAGTATATGGACCATGGTGACATTGGTCAATTCTGGATTAAAAGCTTCTAATATATATATATTTATGACCCAAAATGCTTTGGAATCTTGCCACACATGTAGGCTATCTGTGTTCAAAACAGCATGTATCTATTCTGCATCTAGCTTGAGGCAAGACCCAAATTAACTAAAATCTTTGCTTCTGAACCGGTTAACTCCTGTAATGTAGGTGTGACATCACGTGACATCATTCAAATCGCGTCCCCCCAAACATTGAATCACCAATGCAACACTGCCGATCCCTAACTACTAGGCAGTCGACGGTTCCACGCGCCGTTCCACGCGCCGCACAAGGTGCCCTTTTTTTCATTTGAGCACCCCCCCTTCAAAATGTCTGTGCACACCCCTGATTATGGTTTATGAAATAACACAAATCATACACTCTTGTACAGTGCAAAAAGAATGATGAACTCATGATTTATGAATGTAGGTGAGTTAATCATTTTAAACATTGATCATGTGTATGAATGTATGGGTTATTAA
This sequence comes from Nannobrachium achirus, assembly GCF_963921795.1. NCBI lineage: Eukaryota > Metazoa > Chordata > Actinopteri > Myctophiformes > Myctophidae > Nannobrachium > Nannobrachium achirus. Next base: position 19,526,042 of record NC_137823.1, on the reverse strand, counting down.
TAGTTGTGATCTACATGTTTAAGGCAGTAGTGCAGACAATATTCTACAAACATCAGAATCTGTTTTGAGAGATTAAGTTCTCTTAGTTTAGCAGTAAGCACAATACAAATGGCACTATGCAGTTATAAATAATCAGTAAGACGCCCTAAGGCGATAAGCAACCGCCAGGGCGTGCGGAAACAACAGACTTTTCAAATTAGGCAGTGTTAATCTGGCAACGTACACACACACACACACACACACACACACACACACACACACACACACACACACACACACACACGCGCACACACACGCACGCACGCACGCACACACACGCACACACACACACACACACACACACACACACACACACACACACACACACACACACACACACACACACACATAGAGACACACAGACACGGGGGCGTCACAAGGAGGGGGGTGGGGGGGGGGGTGGGACTGAGTTACTGGGGCCCAAGGTCACAACTGCGTTTCAGTTTCAGCAGGTTTCTATACTAAACTTGCTCCCTATACGGTCGCAATAAACACAAACACCTCCTGTTGTATCCCTTCTCGGTAGCACTTTACAATAATGACCTGTTATAAATCATTTATAAACATTTATAAGCAGTTTATAGATGAGTAATAAACATGAACAAACTGTTTATTGACATTTGTAAATGTTTAACTAAACATTTATAACTGTTTTAAA
>NC_137823.1:19120345-19520345 GCF_963921795.1 Nannobrachium achirus | reverse complement strand
TCTTGGCCTCCGATTTACTTCAATTCATCATGTATTTTCTTCATATGTATGATTCTTCATTCTCAGTGAATGAATGAAACACAAACGCTCTGTGTTCAAGACATCACAGGGTAAGTAAACGATAGAAATGACTTCGTCTCTCAGGTGATTTCCTTATCTAAAATGTTAAGTGGATTCTGAAAAGACTACCAGATGTGTGGGCACATTTGACAACCAATACAAGGCCAAAATGTATAGATGTGCAACCCTGGTATTGACAGTAATAAAGACTGGTGAAGCAGCCTGTGTTGTATACATAACCTGACAAGTCTGTCCATTTCCCAAACATTATGACTGGACCATCTGGTCAATCTGTGTCATTCTAGGTGAAAGTACACAACAAGGAAGATGAACACATCAAGACCACCTCCTCCTGCGTTCTGATGCAAGACCAGCGCTACAGTCTGCAATGTGCTTCATACAAAGTACAACCTCAGGTATCGCATTAGAACTGAAACCTCCGTTTATTGTAAGGAAAAGCAGTTTGAGTCTGGAAAACTGATACGTTTCCTTTATTATATTCATTCCTATTGCAAATGCTCTGGGTGACCTCTCTAGTTTGAGTCTTATGCCAAACTAAAGAGTTATGCTGTATTCACAGTGGTAGGAGGTGCTAGCAGTTATAGGCTCCATATTGGGACAAATAAACGAATAGTTCAGCTTTAATCAGGCTTGAAACATATGGGCTGACCACAGCCCATAATATTCCTGGCTAGGCAACCCAGCCTGGTGGAGATATGGGCTCAGAGGACTGCACATTTCTAGTTACTACTGCTAGTACAACCATTACTAGCACAGTAGCACTATTACAGTAATACAATGCAATAAGTAATAGTTATCTCTGTTTTCAGTGGGCAAAATATGAGTTGAACTACGGACCAAATTATCATGCAACATTCATGGTGACGATGGATCTGGAAGCAGAAGATGTCACACTGACATTGCTGGGTCCTGACAAAAAACAGGTCTGGCAGCAAGAAGACATTGTCCTTGGAAGACACTGGACACTGGACGGTAAAGACATAGTTATTCAATTCAATGAAATATGCAATGTTATTCAGTTTAAAGAAAAATAAAAACAAGGAAAAAAACATATGTTGTATATGTATATCAATGGTGCTCATTTAATTTCATTGTTGTTTTATCTCTTGCAGCACAATCCAAAGGAACATCTCCGTCTGTTTCAGGTGAGTACTGTTTAAAGTTGGTTGACTATAAATTTAGACATTTTATTTAGGCTTAAACCTATACTACTAGCATTAGGTTCATGTTCTTATTTGGGTCATTTACATCTCCTACAGTTAATTGAAACACCAAGATTCTACCAAGGGCTATAAGCTAACTTTACATTTCATATCCACGGTTTTGCACTGGAAGGCTTGTTTTCAATGATTATGAAACTTAACCAACAACTGGAACATGACAGTATGATGCAGCATATCACATTCTGAAACATGTCAATGTGTTTCATTTGCTTTCACCCACTAACGTTCCTTTCAGTGAAACACTTTGTCGACCAACACCGGGGTTTCCTGGTAGAGAACGTGACCACGGTGAAACCCATCCTGGATCTCCTCCTTGATGAGGGTGTCTTCGCCCAAGAGAGCTACAGCAATGTGCTGTCTAAGGTCACCAACCAGGATAAGATGAGGGAACTCTATGAATACCTGAAAACCAGCAGGGCCAAAGACACTTTCCACAAGGGTCTTGAGAAACATGAGAAGTGTCTTCTCGATGAGCTGTAAGTAATTCCCCTTTTTGAAGCGGTGAAAGCCGCTTCCAAGGAGTGGCTTTGTGTGTCCCGTGCATGCAGAATTGAGGATTGGTCAAGCTTCACATGACAATTTGGCCCTCCAGATAAAATCATTCATAAAAATATAAGCACATAGAAAGTATAGGTCTAGAACACAGAATGTATAGATATAGAACACAGATTTCATAGCTCTAGAACACATAGAATAAAAATTCACCGCTTCACTTCGAACCAAGGTTTGCTTTTTCATTTTACTACAGGGCGTCACAGGGGGGGGGGGGGGGGGTAGAACGACTGAGTTACTAGGGCCCAAGGTGGAGGGGCCGCTATTGAAAAATATCAGATCTACAAGCTCACAACGCAGCACCGAATGCCGCGCTGCGAGCTTGTAGATCTGCAATTTGTGAAAAGTCGTGAGCTTGTAGATCTGCAATTTGTGAAAATGTGTGCATCTTTGAATCTTTGAATATAGCTACCGGTATGTATTTTTAAGCAAACATTTCGCAGCACCACTGACATAGAAACATATAGGTTTTTAAAAAAACCTTAGAAGGATTTGAAATATTCAAAGACTTAAAAAAAAATTAGCAGATCTACAAGCTTGCAGTGCGGCACTCGGTGCCGCACTGTGAGCTTGCATATCTGCAATTTTTCAATAGTTATCGCTGAAAATAATGCGTAATAATGCGTTCCCAGTCTAAACCCCCCTCCCCCTATGAAGAACATTCATGGGGGGCCCGCAGTGAATCCTTGTACCCAGGGCAGGGCCCAGAATTTGGTGCGATACCCCTTTTTACTATTACAGGAGAATGTCTTTTGTCAGGTCATGATGCTTTCATGTTCATCAGTTGTACATGGCCACATGACCAAGAGCAATTATCACCTGCATGTGCACCAATCAGTTTGTTCAGCCTGAACAAGACACATACTGTACATCAGTGGTGCTAGGTTACATTGTCATGTATTGCTTTGTTTGTGCAGGATGTACAAGATGGGAGGACGCCAAGTGCAGATGCCAGAGGACCAAGAGGTTTATCTGACGAGGAGGACACGTTCTTGTGTGACATTATAATATGTCTGAAATACATCCTTAGGGATGTGTAGGGCTAGTCGACTAGTCTAATCACGGTTCAAGTTCATAGATGGTTATTGTTCCATCTTGTTTCAAGGGTCTAGACTCGGCTCTCACCCATTACTTAAACCTCCGTCCCACTGATATGCAGCTTTCTACCGACTCTTTATTGACATTAAACTACAACTTTAGTTTTTTACAACAAGGGTTCATATTTTAGATTGTAATTAAAGAATATAAAAGATGAGTGTTAAATTGATTTCATTTACTTATTTCTATTGTTTTAGAGATTCTTATTTCAGTGGTTGGTGCATGCATACAAGTGGCTAAATATGTCATTTTTCACAGAATAAGCCCATTCCCAAGATACAACGCAACCTTTCATGGTTGGCTGTGACTTACGGGGGCTAGAAGTGTTACTGTAAATAAAGAAACTGCTGGCTTATTGTGTCTAAAAAGACATATTTAGCCACTTGTACGCATGCCCCCATGCATACGCATGCCCCACATTTTAGCATAAAACAATAGAACGAAGCAAATGAAAACATTTTGACACTCACTTTTTCGTTTCTCTAATTACAAAAAATTAAAAATATGAACCCTTGTTGTAAAAAAACAAAGTTGTCCTTTAACCAAAATTATTTTATCGAAGTAATTTTTTTCAATATGGAGGCTATTTTTTTTTCCTCCCTCGGAATGCGGTGCAAATACAAGCAGTTTAGTGATGGGTCCTTGGCAAGAAAAATGTAGGATATTCAGAATCCCTACAACAGTCCTTTCCATTCAAACATTGCTTTAAAGCAACATATTGACAATCATACTTTTCATTTTGAATGGGACTCTTTTCTTCCTTTCACTGTCAAATATGAATTTACAATGTTTTCCAATTTTCCAATCAAAGGCATTATAGTGAAGGAGTATTTTCTCAATAGAGGCTACCCAGGCCAGCTCCACACGTACAAGACTTTTCTTTTTGGAGCTGTGTGGAACACAAGCTCCCTATACGTGGCCGTGTATGTGTGTCCGTCCGTCCGTCCGTGTCTGTCTGTCTGTCTGTATGTAGCCTCAAAGTTTGGCACGCTACTCCTCCCACAGTTTTTGCACCACACACTCGCGCCATATGTCAAATCGACCGGCTTACTCGGGAATCGTCTGCTAGTAACTTGCTAAGAGAAAGGTTCTATAGTTTAATTGATATTAATTTATTAGTTAATTAATTTTCCCCATTGACTTATAATGGGAATTGCAAAAACTCACATTCAAGTATTTTTCTCTCGTAAACCATAGGAGCTACAGTTTCAAACCTCGGAGAGGAGATTCATAATGATTTTAAGAATGAATCCAAAAAAATTTACATCACTGGATTCCTTGGGTCAAGACGCATCTCCCCATATAGGCCACGCCCATTTGCGCCAGGATAGATTTTCCGCCATCTTGAATTTTCTCCAAAACACACTTTTTGCACCTTTTCCTACATATTTTCTTCAAATGTCACAAAAATCGGTACACATGATCCTGGGTGACCAGAGAGGTGCTACACACACACACACACACACACACACACACACACACACACACACACACACACAGCTCCACTTCGAACAGAGGTTCGATTTTTTAAAAACACAGCGAGAAAGCTATATGAAACTTCTAGCGTTCAGTAACAGAGGATCTCAACAACCTACTTTTGATCATATATATCTGGCATGCATTTCGGGGCATAACTATGAAGTGGTTTATAGGCAATGAAAATTACATTATATTATTATAAAATCTATTCTAGAAGGTACAGGTAGCCAATGCAGAGATCTTAGGACTGGTATGATGTGTGCTCTGTGCTTGGTCCTGGTGAGGACAAATGCTGGAGCATTCGGTATTGCTTGTAATTTTGCAATTGCTTTCTTTGACAGACCAGCTAAACAAGTGTTAACAAAGTAGTAGACAAAAGTAGACTACAATGGCAGTTTCTCTGTAAACGATCTATATTTTGCCTAACCAGAACCAGTGTCCGATAATATTATAGGTAAGAAATGGGCCATGCATGTTTAGCTGTTTCTGAGCGTTTATTTTCATTTTATCTTTCATTTATCATGTAATAATGTTAAATATGTTATTTAGACATTTAGCATGTTGTTTAGTTACTTAGTTACAGAATTACTTGACATCTCACTCTGTTGTTGGTTAACTTGGGGTCATTGCAGTCATTATTTTACCTTGTAAATCTGAGTTAACATTTCTGTTAAATGCCTACATTGTAATTGATCTGCATTTGTCCATTGCTGTATTCATAATTAACTGATTGCTTTGTTTTCATTGTACGTTAAGTTCATATCATTATGATTTTTCATAATTGTATTTCTTGTGTGATCAGTATAAATGTTTAATAAAGAAAGTTTTGAATGTCTGTCAGTGTTCTTGGTCTCAGCTGGCAGAATGGTTTCTTTTCAGGAAATGGAAAAAAGAAGAAGAACCTGTCTTTCAACGGGTCCAATTTAGTTATTATTTAGTCACAAGCTCTTGTTAATACCTTTAAATAGTCCAATATTTATAAAAACCTACTTAGACTTAGACTTTCATTTTCCAAATGTTAATAAAATAGCTAGCTAGTCTGTGAGCTTGTACATCGGCTAGGTTTGAGGGAGTGTTTCGCTGTTACTACGTGACATCTGTTTGACACCCAACTCTAACCCTTACCCTAAACCTAACCTCCGTGGGGTGAGTCACTAACCCTCCCGACGTTACTTTGTCGAAATGACAGACGTTCGAAACAGCGAGATTTTCCCAGGTTTGCTATTCTACTTAACAAATAATGTTGAAATCTGGTGATACCTCCATTAAATAATCAGTTCAGGGAAATAAAACAAGAACACTTTGTTTTCTTGTTTTTCAATGTGCATATTATATCATTTTATTGAGCAGCACAGACTTAGGTTTACTGTTTGACTGGGCTGTCTAACCTCCAAAAATGATGAATCTGCCAGAGTGAATAAAGTCCATGCAGTCAGAAACGTACTCTGTGCTCTTTATAGGCTACCAATATAACTATATGGGGCTTTTAAGCCGTGACATCATTTTGTAGGCAGAGGAGAACTCTGCCCCCAGAGCATTTTCTGTCCCTCGCTATTTCAACAGATCCGAGAAAAAAATAACGACTAAAGTATAATTCTAACACTTTCCTTTCAACAACAAAGAGAAGAAAAATGTGTAAATAGTAAAAATAGTAAAAGGATTCACGGAAACTGGGGGCAGAAATTCTCCTCTGCCTACAAAATGATGTCATACTTAACAGCCCCATAGCACGCACATCTAAAACCAGCGATCAGAAAACAATGTGTGATGTCTTCTTTTATTTTCCTGAACCGATTGATCTGACAAAGGTTACAATCATTAAAAGAAAATGTACGATGGTCCCAAATTCAATCCATGTTTAATAACCATGATCTCAATATTGTATTTTGTGCATTGGGAGAGGCAACATCACAGGCAGCCTGTGATCTACTGTGATGCCTTTAGCAATCTACCATGATCATAATCTACTGGTTGGTTACCCCCATCAAACCTATTTGCCAAAAATAGTCGATCTACAAGCTCACCTCGCAGAGCGTTGACAGCACCATGAATGCCACAGTCTAAACAATCACAGAAAAGAAGATTTACCGGCCACCTGGAATTGTCTTGGTGTGTGGTATGGAGTTTAAAACAAACACTAATAAGAACTATTAGTTCTAATCTGTGCACAATGAAAGCCTTGTAGAATAACCCATTTATTGATTAAAGCTATGGCTGTCATGAATGATGAAATCTTTCTAATGTAGACGATTAATTGTCACACAAATAATTGTGATTAACGATTGAATTGCGATTCAAACTATTTATTTTTGGGCATTGAACATTGGAACAATATAAATTAAAATTACATTTCCGTGTGCCCTTTAGGCTTTGTAAACTAAAATTGCATAGGGCAGACTTGACAAATAACTTAAATGTACATATAGTTTAAAAAAAATTAAATACAAAGTGTACAAAATCCCCACACACTCTGGCCAGGAGTGGGTGGGGTTAGACTGTTACACTGATCACTGCACTCAGTTGTGGGCGTGGTCTTGTAATTATCCAAAGTCAGAACACCTGTGGAGAGCCTACATAGGCTCAGGTGGCACAGCAGAACAAACATTTGGTCTGAAGGCTGCAGAACCCATGTCTCTTTGATGCGTTAATAATATTCAAACCATCATCATCATCATCATCACCACCATAATGTCATGTTCCCCCATAAAGTACATGGAGTCAATAAAACCCATTTTAACACCAATTCAATTCTGGTCCTGATGCTTTGGCCAGCATCCTGGTGTAGGAGTTGTTTAGAGTCATGAGCCATCCAGTCAACACATTTTACATGGTCCTTCGAGCCGGAAACTCCGCCACCAGGTATGGACCAGATTCAATCACCACCCCCCTATCAGTCACAGCCCTGGCCCCCAGCCTCCTTGCAGCTACAGCCATGGTCTCCAGCTCCCTGTCAGTCACAGCCATGGCCCCCAGTTCCCTGCCAACCACAGCCATGGCCCCCAGCCCCCTGCCAGCCGCAGCCTTGGCTCCCTGCAACCTCACAGCCGCAGCCATGGGCCCCAACCTCCCCGGAGCCTCAGCAGTGGCCTACAGCCTCCCCGGAGCCTCAGCAGTGGCCTACAGCCTCTCCGCAGCCTCAGCAGTGGCCTCCAGCCCCCTGTCAGCTTCAGCAGTGGCCCCCACCGCAGCTAAAGCAGTGGTCTCCAGCCCCCATGCAGCAGTGGCCCCCAGACTCTTCCCAACCATGGCCAACAGCCTCTGAGCTGCAGCAGCCGGCTTTCCAGCAGTACACCTTCCACCAGCCGGCTTCCCAGCAGTACACCTTCCACCAGCCGGCTTCCCAGCAGTACACCTTCCACCAGCCGGCTTCCCAGCAGTACACCTTCCACCAGCCGGCTTCCCAGCAGTACACCTTCCACCAGCCGGCTTCCCAGCAGTACACCGCTCCCCTGCCGGCCCCCCAGCCTTCCTACCGGCCGGCCCCCCAGCAGCAGCAGCCCTACCTGCCGGCCCCCCAGCAGCAGCCCTACCTGCCGGCCCCCCAGCAGCAGTCCTACCCGCCGGCCCCCCAGCAGTACGCCTCCCACCAGCCGGCCTCCCAGCAGTCCTACCCGCCGGCCCCCCAGCAGTATGCGTCCCACCAGCCGGCCTCGCAGCAGTCCTACCCGCCGGCCCCCCAGCAGTATGCGTCCCACCAGCCGGCCTCCCAGCAGCCCTACCCGCCGGCCTCCCAGCAGCCAGTCTCCTACCTGCCGGCCACCCAGCAGTACGCCTCCCACCAGCTGGCCCCCCAGCAGTACCAGCTACTGCCCGGGTCGCCACAACTAGCACCAGAGCCCCCCTTCCAGGCGCCACCACCAGAGCCCCCCTTCCAGGCGCCACCACCAGAGCCCCCCTTCCAGGCGCCACCACCAGAGCCCCCCTTCCAGGCGCCACCACCAGCGCCCCCCTTCCAGGCGCCACCACCAGCGCCCCCCTTCCAGGCGCCACCACCAAAGCCCCCCTTCCAGGCACCACCACCAGAGCCCCCCTTCCAGGCGCCACCACCAGAGCTCCCCTTCCAGGCGCCACCACCAAAGCCCCCTCTCCAGCCAGTGCTACCACCAGAGCCCCCCCACCAGGTGTTACCACCAGAGCCCCCCCACCAGGTGTTACCACCAGAGCCCCCCCACCAGCCAGTGCTACCACCAGAGCCCCCTCTCCAGCCAGTGCTACCACCAAAGCCCCCCTCCAGGCGCCACCACCAGAGCCCCCCCACCAGGCGCTACCACCAAAGCCCCCTCTCCAGCCAGCGCCACCACCAGAGCCCCCCCTCCAGGCGCCACCACCTCAGAACCAGTATCCAAAACCACCTCTGTCGCCGCAGCGTGTCCGAACCCACCCAGCACCCATCCCTGAGACGAGCCCAGGCACACCCTGAACTGCCCCTGCCGGAGTCATGTTCCCCAGTTCCCCTCCAGGCTCCCCATCGACACAGGTTCCCTTGTTGGCCCTACCCGCCCGGTCGCCCTCCAGACCCCCTCCCCAAGAGTTCGAGGCCACCCGAGTGGCTCCACTGGTCGGGCCGACCACCTGACTTGTCCCACCCTTCCACCATCCTTCATGGGGTGGCTTTTGCCAGGTAATAGACAGCCCCAAAATTGATAAAGACAATGGATTTTGTTATTCATCAAATAATTATTTGATTGGGGTGGCTGTACAAAATCCCCACACACTGGCCAGGAGTGGGTGGGGTTAGACTGTTACACTGATCACTGCACTCAGTTGTGGGCGTGGTCTTGTAATTATCCAAAGTCAGAACACCTGTGGAGAGCCTACATAGGCTCAGGTGGCACAGCAGAACAAACATTTGGTCTGAAGGCTGCAGAACCCATGTCTCTTTGATGCGTTAATAATATTCAAACCATCATCATCATCATCATCACCACCATAATGTCATGTTCCCCCATAAAGTACATGGAGTCAATAAAACCCATTTTAACACCAATTCAATTCTGGTCCTGATGCTTTGGCCAGCATCCTGGTGTAGGAGTTGTTTAGAGTCATGAGCCATCCAGTCAACACATTTTACACAAAGTGTGGATATAGCAGATCTACGCACAAGCTCACAATGTGTCACATCGCGACACGTCGTGAGCAAACATTTTTCTGCAATTATCTCAAATAATTACGTTCAGGCGACTTTGTAATAAGTGCGACAGGCTTAATGACAGTCATCTTCATCACCGCCATTGCGTCTCACTCTTCCTCCTCCTGTGGCGTGACGTCGAAGGTCATCATAATATCCATGCTACCGGATTCCTCAGACGACGCAGCCAGCTTCAGCTTCTGCGGCGCCAACCCTGTGGACACGTCCCCCTCCCACACGCCGCTGTCGCTGGGCTTCAGCGTGGTCCACCCTCCGCCCTCCGCAATGACGCTCACCCTGCGCGCCCCGGGCACCCTGACCCTGAAGCGCACCCAGGAGAGAGGCTGCAGGAGCCCCGTGCGAGGCTCCAGGAGCTCGCAGCCTTTCCCCCAGGCGGAGTAGACGCTCGGGAACGGAGGCCCCGGCCGACTGCAGCTGTTCTTCACGACAAAGTCACACACAGGGCTGAAATTATTCTCCTCGGGAGTCGTCTTGGCGTACAGCCCCAGCCGGTAGACGCCTGGCTTCGGCAGGCTGACGCTAACCGTCACTTTTCTGTCGCCGTAGGTGATGAAGATGTGACGTTCGAGGCTGGAGTTCGTTCTTGACTTCTTTTCGTCCTGTTCCAGCATGGCGAGGATTTCCAGCTCTTGCTGGTTGTGGAAGGTGAGGTCAAATTTCCCCTGCGGCGTGCTAACGAAAGCCCCCGTGTGGCTGAACTCGGACAACCCTGCCTTCTCCGCGCATGTCCCCGGACCGCACGATGAGGACAGGCCAGGGGGGAAAAGCTCGTCCTGGCCAACCACCTTCCCGCCGCAATGCAGCAGGTAGTTAGCGGCGTTCTGCAACTCGGCCCCCGGGTTTTTCCCGACGTTGTAGTCCCCCACGAACAAGGCCAGGCGGTAGAAGCCGCGCAGGGGGCAGAGCACGTGGCAGGTGAGGCGGTGGGGTTGGATCTGGGTGACCAGGCAGCGCTTGGCCACTGCAGGCTCCAGTTGTGGATGCACCAGCTTACCCACCACCGTCAGGGACCTAGAGGTGTCCAGCACCAGCTCAAACACCCCGGCTTCCACCTCGGCTACTGCGCTCCTTTGGCCGCTCCCTGCTATTCCCAGGGACTCCGCCGTGGGCTGCAGGCCCCAGGAGCTATAGGGGTTGTCGGGGATCACCTCCCTGCCGGCTCTGGGTGTGGGGCACTCTACGGCGAAGGAACAGACCAAGCTGAGAGTGGTGGCAGTCAGTTCAGGGCTGGCGAACACCTCCACATCATACGTGCCACTCGAGGGAGGTCGTATCTGCAAATTCACGCTGCGCTCGGAGTAAGTGAGGAATCCGGAGGAGTTTAAGCAGGAGTTGGAGTTGTTGGAGTGTTTTGGCAGGTTCTGGTGCCGCCTGATCTCGTAGATGAACTTCATGGGCCCGGAGAAGTCCATGGACACGTTGGCCTCGCCGTCGACTGGGGGAAAAAGCAAAGGTGATTTTAGTGTTAAACAATTGTTCACCAGCACCCGGTAAGAATTGATGAAATCACCCTACACTTTGGGGGCAAGCCATAGAAGGCGACAGCCCTTGTATGAGTATGCTGACGTCAACAAGCAAGTTAGTTAACACTTATATGCGACAAGTGTGAGGGCTGTGAAGCGGCCTGAATAAAGTATTGATATTTGCTGCAACAATACAATGCGATAAGAGGGACCATTATCGATATATATTGTGAAATAAATGTTGTCCCACCCCTAGTGCAAGCTTTATTAATCCCACTACAGTTACAAGAAACTCTCAGTGTTTTGAAATGGAATCCTTCACCTGTCACTACTTTGTAGTGTTTGGGTTGGAGGCGGCTGAGCCCCATGGTGAAGAAGGCGGAGGATCTTTTCACCCTCTTCTCAAACTCCTCCAGGCTCATCGGCGGCTCTAAAAGCTGCCATCTCTTCTCTATGGGGAAGTGGGAGTCGATGAACTCCTCTGGCTCCGTCAGGAAATAGAAGTCATCAAACCTGGAAAAGGTCCAGAGGCACAAAGGCAGGGTTGAGGATCGGCTCAGCGCTGCATGGTTTCATTTTTGTTTTGTCCGTCGGTAAATTGCTGATTGGATACAAGAGCACTTTGGCCATCTGTAAGAAGTACAGATGTAATTTACCATCAAGATTTTGGACCCACATTAACATTACACTATAACATTAACTTGAACACCAAAAGTTGTGATCAGGAGCCTGAGACTGAGTTACACTTTATTAGTGCACCCGCCCACCCTCTAGGCAATTTTAATATATATATATATATATATATATATATATATATATATATATATATATATATATATATATATATATATATATATATAGTGTGTAAAGTAATTACAATTTCCAATACTTTTACTTCTACTCTGCTACTTTTCAGATCAAAATATTGTACTTTTACTCCACCACATTTATTTGAAAACGTTAGTTACTAGTTATTTTGTAGATTCTTATTACAAAACATTAACCACTTCAACCCTATACTGTACATTTTGCAGATCTGCTATTTTCAAAAGATTTTTCAAAAGAGATTTGAAAACTTCTACTTTTGGTACATTTTGATACAAATACTTTTTGTACTACTCCTACAGTGCAGACTTGATACTTTTACTTAAGTAAAACATGAGAATACTTTTCCCCCCATAAAAACAACAGCGACAATAATAAGACAAAGCCTTGTCACCTTTTCTCAAAGCTCTTGCGCTCCATGTCCACTGTCCCTGCCCCCCAGCATGCGTCTAGGAGGAACCACTGTCCAGCCAGCAGCACAGCGTTCCAGCTGTGGTCAGACTCTGCATTCTTCAGGCTCTGGCCCTGCCGGTGTCCAGCACCTTTACTGTGTCCTGACACCTCCTGGCACCCTATCCCCACCTCCCTGCCAGGGGACAACAGGTGACAGCTCATAGTCTTTGTGTTGTTGGACGCAGGGTTGTTTGAAAGCCTGCGGTACGACGGCATTTACAATTTATAGGCATTGAGCAGACGCTCATAATCCAGGGCGATTAAGCATGTTAATAAGGGATAATCTATCTATAAATGCGAGAAGTCTCTGTCTGTTTGTAATCCGCGTATCTCGAGAACCGTTCGTCCCATGGGCTTCAGATTCGGCACGCGCGTTCTCCGCCGCCGCACGGAGTGCAGTGCCGGGCCTCGACCCGACCCGACTCGCGGTTTTCCGAAACCGGCGCAAAACGTTCGGAATCTCCTTATGCAGAGCTGATTGTTGACATCACCGAAACCGGCGCAAAACGTTCGGAATCTCCTTATGCGGAGCTGATTTTTTTCCGGAGGAAATCGGCGCAAGCGCTGACTCATTGTGACATCACATCTGAGATCACGTACGCCACATGAGTCAACAAAAAATGCCATGGTTACGTATTCTGATGTTCCTATATGGGCATAAAAGGACACAGGCAAACATAGGTCAAAACGGCTCTTATGACAACAGGTATAATGGGGTTTGCATTAAAGGGTGGGGCATTCATTCCCTATTCCAAATTCGGCACGCGCGTTCCCCGCCGCAGCAGGTAGTGCAGTGCCTGGCCTCGATCCGATATGGGCATAAAATGGATGCAGACAGACAGATACGGATATCTCCATATATGAGCATAAATGGACACAGGCAAGCAGATGGTCAAAGATCTCCATATATGGGCATAAAATGGACGCAAAAAGACAGATACAGATATCTCCATATATGGGCATAAATGGACACAGGTAAACAGATGGTCAAAACGGGTCCTATGACAACAGGTATAATGGGGTTTGCATTAAAGGGGGAACCAGCACTATGTCTGCAACACAGTCGGAGGCACAGACAGATACAGAGATCTCCATAATGGGCATAAAGGGACACAGAAAAACAGATACAGAGATCTCCATATATGGGCATGAAATGGATGCAGACAGACAGATACAGATATCTCCATGTATGAGCATAAAATGGACGTAGACAGACAGATATCCCCATATATAGGCATAAATGGACACACGCAAACAGATGGTCAAAACAAATCCTATGACAACAGGTATAATGGGGTTTGCATTAAAGGGCGGGGCATTCATCCCCTATTTACATTGTTCCCGAGTTGGCCAGGGCGCCGACTAGACGCCCGAGCTTCTAGTATATTAAATGCATAGAAATAGTCATCATAGCAGATCATAAGAGCATATCATCAGCCTGACTATGCCAGGTCTACAAATGAACCTTGCTAGTGGACTCTTCAAGTTAGTTAACACAAATTATACCTGTGTCTCTTTCCATCAAGATTATGTTCATGTTTTTTTTTTTTGCACTAATCAATTAAAACTATACCCCAACAAGTACTGTAGCACTTACAGAATTTAAAGGACATGTCAGTGCTAAAGTAATAATAGTGACAGGCAGGTTTCTGCTATTGTACAAGCACGTTGTAAGCTTGTAGATAATGCTTATTATGGCTATTTTTCTGACCTTGCCCCTGACTAGACCAATAAAAGTATTAAACTACCACTAAAACTATAAAACTACAACAAACGTAGCGTAATTTTAAAGAAACATTTGCACAAAAGAAATCTAAAATAACTAAACATACAAATTGAAACAAACGGAAATTTAAACTGTTAAGTCAAAATGAATTACATTTTAAAACTAACGATTGATTAATTGAATGATTAAAGGAGCTATAGTCAACTTTTTCTTGAAAAACGGACGCTAAAATACAAATAATGTTTCGAACATATTTTAGAAAAAAGATTAAGCTTCATATATGTGTTTCTATTCAAAAATGACCACAAAAAGCATAAAATAATGGTAAAATAATCATTTTGGCCATTGTCAGGCCGACTTTGTTTACATCCCTTATCAATCCATATAAAAGAATAGAAGAGGGATATAAACAAAGTCTGCCTGACAATGGCCAAAATTATTATTTTATCATTATTTGACGCTTTTTGTGGTCATTTTTTAATAGAAACATTATTTTTATTTTAGCGTCCTTTTTTCAAGAAAAAATTGACTATAGCTCCTTTAATTGAAAAGTGTAAACGTGAGTGTACCTGCACATGTGCAGACAGAGGCTGGAGTATCCACAGCAGACCCCTCTGCCTGCTGCGATCACCTCCTCTGGAGAACACAGCTTCTCTGACTCACCCAGGTACCCTCTGACGTCATACTCTATGAGCAAACATTACAATAAGCATCATACTCTATACTTACAGGGGTCTTCAACTTTTTTTTCAAGCCAAGGATCCCTTAGCAGAGAGAGAGAGAGAGAGAGAGAGAGAGAGAGAGAGAGAGAGAGAGAGAGAGAGAGAGAGAGAGAGAGAGAGAAAGCAGGGACCCCCGCTTCATATTGTATAAAATTGTGTTGCAGATTCATCTTTTTCATAGATTTCATAGACTTGTTTGACAGCACTATCATCAGTGTTGTGTAAATTATGTATGTATTCATTCATTCATTCATTCATTCATTCATTCATTCATCCAAACATTTAACCACTTAAACCTTCAATAGATATATAAACTTGACCTTTGCCTCCGTACTTAGTTTGCTCCTTTTATCCACTAGACCAACCCTATTTGCCAAAAACTGCCGATCTACGGGCTTGTAGATCAGCTATTTCTGCCTAATGTTCCCATCAGAATAGGGATATGCTGTAGGGTTCAAGTGGATAATCTGAAGATAGAAGAAACAAAACATCCTATCACTCAAATCTTTGCTTCTGGAGGGGTCCCTGGAACTAAGTAAATAAATAACAAATGGCCCATGTCGTAATGTAATAATGTTACATTCATATTCACATATCACCCACCTATGTAGTGACACAGCCACACCCAGATGGCCCTCAGTGTCTCCAGCTCTGTTGTGGTTCCCTGTGTGATGCTCTGTGTTATCCTTTTCACATCATACACACGCTGCTGCTTCAGCTGGGAACACACATGCACGCACGCACGCACGCACACATAGACATGCACGCACGCACGCACATTCACACAAAATAAGAAATAATAGTACATCATTAAAGCGGCACTGTCTGTGTACATGTAGCTTTTTAATGAATAAAAAGGCGAATAAAATGTAAATGTACAATTTAACTTATGCAATCGGGGTGGTTGTATTTTGTCTCCCATTTAGATTGTGTCCTTTTCAGAGGTTGCTCCCACTCTTAACACTCTACCCATGGTTATAAAGAAAAAATACAAAATAAAAACTCAGTCAGTTTATTATTTTAAGAGTGTCTTTAAAAAATGCTTCCACTTTTATCTGTGCCGGTTAATGATTTTCTGTTGCCTTGTTTTAAACTGTTTTATCGTTATTGTTTTGACTGTTATTGTTTCAGTGGGATTCATTGTACATGAAGTTTACTTATTTACTCATGCAGAATGAGACAGGAGAAGAAAAAGTGCAAGATCCTATTTAGAAATGCAGCTACTCTGTCAGTCTGCATTGTGTAAATGGATAATCATCTGTCCCAAAGTGTATAGGCCTACTGTGTGAGTTGTAAAATTGTTACCAGTTGTTTTGAGGGTATACTGAAATACGTTTCTTTAATAACCACAAGGGGGAGGTAACTTCCCACAGAAAGGAGGTTTCATTCACAGCAACAGTTTTTCCTTTATTTATGAAATGAATACATACAGTAGGACCACAATGGAAACAAGTCCCCTTTTTGTGTTATCCTTTTAGCCTAAATGGCTGACTGTACCTTGAGCTGTTTACATTTCTGACTAATAAAGTATCAATCAATCAATCAATCAATCAATCAATCAATCAATCAATCAATCAATCAATCAATCAATCAATCAATCAATCACTCAACCAATCAATCAATACATCAATCAATCAATCAATCAATATTTTTTTGGGTGAACTACTCCTTTAATTTAGTTGGCAGAGCATGGTGCTAATACTGCTTGGGTAGCGCATTTAGGGTGCATGGCATTGACATGAGGAGCGTCTAGTGTTAATACTGCTTGGGTAGGGCAGTTTAAGGCAAGGGTTCCAAAACCTAGCTATATGACCCTCCAAAATAATCATACCCCCAAGAACTTGGAATTTATAGACTCGATTCCACAGATGAATATTGTGAAAATAGACAAACCACAAGCCCACAAAGCCTCGCCTAGAAATGTGCAGATACCCAGTATACACTGTATGTTGATTTGTTTACTGTTGTTTACTGTTGAGAAAACAATGTTTCACATGAATCCAATCACCTGGGGGCTCCAACAAAATACTTTTGATTTGGGAACCACTGGATTAAGATACATGGCATTGACATGAAGAGAGCTTGGTGTTAATACTGCTGTAAAAACTATTTTGCATTCTTGTTACTGTAATAGTGTGTGTGTGTGTGTGTGTGTGTGTGTGTGTGTGTGTGTGTGTGTGTGTGTGTGTGTGTGTGTGTGTGTGTGTGTGTGCGTGTGCGTGCCCCTCACCTCTGCGCCTGCCCTGATGGCATGCGTGTCGACCCTGTGGAAAACCTCTGTGCTTGTGAACAGGTCTTTTCTCCGCCTCCTCTTAGCGGCCACTGCTGTGGTGGTCGTCCTCTGTCCCTTCTGAGTGGTAGAGCTCTGCACTGGGGTGGTCGTCCTCTGTCCCTGCTGCCTGGTAGAGCTCTGCACTGCACCGTCTACCTCTGTCTGCTTCCTCACCAGAGGAGACATTTCAGAAAGAATTAGGGGGTGGCAAGAAATAAGTTACCAGTACCACACACAGACCCTTTTCTAAAACGGTTACACATCGGCACTCCGAAACATCGCTATTCCAACCACCTAACCTTAACCCTAAGTCCCTAACCCTAACCTCAGTAAAACTAATGCTGGTGAATGCCAACCTGGTGAAATGCTAACCTGCCGAAACCCGATGCTGGTGAATGCCTGTTTTCGGAATGGGGATGTTTCGGAATGGAGAACTACCCCCTTCTAAAACAGCTAAAATAGTGGATCTACAAGCTCTCTAGATCAACTATTTTCACTATTAGTTTAGGGGCGAACATTTGGAAAGATTTTGAAAATGTTCGCCTATAATGACAATCCCACAATAGGGACGCCATGTTGAAAGTGGTTCATAAATTAATGGTTGTATTACACAATAAAAAGGCTTATCTGAATAATAACACGCGTCACATGTGGTGGATGGACGGGCATCGGTTGGATTTAAGGTTAAATGTGAAGACTAAGCGCTGGCAATCATAGCTAGATACCTCATCTGCCGCTGCAGTTCACTAGCTGGCTCGACTGGTAAAAAAGGATTGGCGGAAGTGCAGGGCATGCTGCCACTCAAAGTGACTACTGACCAATCACAGCGTGTCTTTTCCGGGACTTACATTCAATTAAAAGGAGCTTTATTGGCACGAGGAGACAAATGTTGGCAATCGCCATCCCCTGATGACCCAAATGACTGTTCTCGTGTTCCTCACCTCACTCTTCTTCACAGTGTCTGCTTCCGTCTCCTTCCTCACCGCACTCTTCTTCACGTCGCTCAGCCGCCTCTTAGCTGGGGCTGAAATCATAAATCGATATTTAGAACTAATAACCCACTTAATCTTGCTCATATACAGTAGGTTCATTGCATAATCAAGAAGCAGGACTTTTTTTTCTAACCCTTTTAGGACTGGGGCCGATTCTAAAAACGACTTCTAAATTCTGACCTAGGTTTTCTGAAAAACACATTTTATATTACTTATTCAAAAATTACAAAAACATTATCTTGCTATATACTGTACGCTATTATTCCTACCGTAGGAGACGCCGTTTGAAGGAGCGCTCGTTTTATTGTCCACGACATTGCAAGCGGCGCGAAGGCCAGCGGACCTTGGGCCAGGGCCGCGCGGCCGGCGGAGCGCCGCGCGAGTTACGAAGCCGTGGTGAATGCAATCGTTATATTTATGCCCAGGCCGTAAGGCCTGGGCAAGCCCACGATAAACGCATTCACACCCGCCCGCGCAGTCCAAGTGACCACAGCCGAGCGCTCCAGAACTCCGCTCCAGCCAATCACAGGCCGCGCTTTCTAATTTATGCACACGCGTCTCCTATGGTAGGAACACTCGCATACTGTACATAGCAACAAGAATCCTGTCTTGAAAGGGGTTCCTGTCCAAAATGGGTTGTACAAAACAGTGATGTGAATTATAAATGATGAATGAAAGTTCTTACCAGTCTCACTTCCAGCAGGAATAGTGCTGCTGCTATCTGTTGTGTTGTCCTCTTCTTCCTCATCACTGTCCTCTGAGTATCCAGCATTAACAGCTTGGTGAACGCTCTAAGAAAATGGGTCAGTTCCACATTGGAATTATCTGCAGTACAACCATTTATAACATTGTTGTTAGCATGACTGATAATGGCTGACAATCTTATTTGGTCAAGGAAATACATGGGACCTCAGTTTGAAATATGGAAAAAAAACAAATAAAAATGTATCACTATTATTTAACTTGCACATTCTACCTATGAGGGTAGATTCTGCCAATGCTTTTCAATGGGAACTGTTTTATTTTTATTTTTATTTTGTGGAAATCCACTATAGGAAGAAATAAAGTTTGATGTGATTGCACATGCATTTTTATTTGTAATTTCTTTGCACCCTTATAATGAATTGCCAATAAGAATGATATAAACATCCTGTACCTGCTTGTAAAAAGAAGAATATTTCAAAAGTAAATAACAAACAAACTAAAAACAGTGCAATTGTTTTGAGCTTAAATAATGCATAATGGCACGGTCACACCAAAGTTAAAGTTTACCTACGAGGGTGGATTCTACCAATGCTTTTCAATGGGAACGGATGGAGTGATTTATTTCCATTAGTGGATTTCTGCAAGAAAAACGCTCTGTTCCCATTGAAAAGCATTGACAGAATCCGCCCTCATACGTAGAATAAAAGCTCTTTGTGACTGTGCCCTAATGGACAAAATGTTTCAAAGGGTTTATGCTGTCAAACAAAAATATGGATCTTATACCTCAACCTTGTTCTTGGTGCCAGCATCATCGATGGGACCTGCTTGCATGATTAACAATAACATTTTAATATATAAATTGAGCATTTCAATGCTGCTTCATTTCAATATAGCCTACTGTACATTACGTTTTGTGATGGTTTGTGTAGTTCACCCCCATTCTATTGATTACTCACGTCATGGAGACTTGAGTTCAATAATATTGTTTTGTATTTGTCGCATTCCTAATCAATGGGAGTAAATTTACTAGAATATTTGTTTTGTCTTAGGAATGCGACAAATACAAAACAATATTATTGAACTCAAGTCTCCATGGCGTGAGTAATCAATAGAAAAAAAAGTCATTTGGGGGGTGAACTACTCCTTTAAAGACATAAACACAACATGTCAGTTCTAAGAATACTAGAAATTTGCGGCCGCTCAATTCTAGACATCACGTTGTTGTATAGACTGATTGATTGGTTGAAGAGTTTAGCACTGTTTGCAATAGAAGACGCAGTTACAATACACAACATTGCCACACACACACAGTCCCATTCCGCGACCCACCCGTTAACCTCGCCCACCAGGCTTACCCACCCGTGGGTCGAGACCCAGTGCTTGGGAAACAATGCTTAAAACAAGAATTCGTGCGTAAGGCGGAGTTAGGGAGGAGTTTCGCTCCAGATGACGTATTTCCCGTCGCCATCCTCGAGGGACATCACTTATAATAACCAGTAAGACTCCCTAATCGGGAGATAAGCGACCGTAGGTGGCTTATCTCCACAAATAGGGCAAAAATTTGTTTTTCCAAAATCTTCCTGATCCATGTTGATGAGATGAGTGTAGACATGCTGTGTAGTGATATTCGTGATTTTAGGGCAAAAACTGTAGGAGCAGTGTCCAAAAATGTGTTTTAAAAATCGGCCTGAAGGTGGCGCTAGAATAGGGCCATGTGAGAAATGAGGGGTGGGGTCTCCGCGTTGCCTTGGCGGACGAATAGGTACCGGGCCCGGCTCTCCCGGACGCTCCTAGCCCGAGTTACGGCATTTTATGTGCGCTGCAGTGGCAGGGGGTCCTCCACTGGGGGCGCCACCACTTTTGCATCCGTTCTGGAGCACCAGGAGTCGGTGGTCCCCGGGAATTCCCCGTGAGCAGCCCCGTTGGGGTGGTCATTTGGTCATTTTTGCACATTTGGTCATTTTTTACATCTGGGGGTCCCCCCGGGACCTGGGGGTCCCTGGGGCTCCAGGGGTCCTTGGAGGTTGTAGTTTGGCAGTCAAGGAGTGTGTGTGCAAAATTTGGCATGGATGGGGGCAACGGTTGTGGAGATATGAGCAGGGCAAAAGTGTGACGGACTCACTGACTCACTCACTCACAGACAGCCGGTGGAGGTTTTGGTAGTAAATGCGACCTACGGTCGCAATAATAAGTGCACTACAACGTTTACACAACCTCCATGACGATCCTATTAGGCCAACTGTATACTGAGATAGATTGTTGTAGGCTACAACAGTTATCATCAAAATAAACCAAAGTGTGCGGGACATTTCTCTCTCAAAATAACAACTTTTCTAGTGTTATTTCTTATCCTGGTAAACATCATGGGTCTGTCTGACAGACAGCGTTCCTTGTTCAGCCATGTCAGATATATTTTCTCTTTAAACAAAACTGTTTGCTCAATCTCATTGTAGGCTATATCCTATAATATACATCAATAGATATATTTTTATGACAGATTTACTGGCCTCAACCTCCCGTGTAATATGTATTAGCCTAGACACTTCAGTCAACTCTGCCACTTTACGCAGATCATCTGAGAGAGAACATTGTGGTCAAGCAGGATCACTTTGTATTGAGAGAGAGAGGTGCGCTTTCTCTAATTATCCAACAGAAGAGAGAGAGAGAGAGAGAGAAATGGTCAAGCCTATAATATATTAAATAGAAATATATCTGTTATGCCAAATTACCAAACCAAACCCGAGTGGCCCCGTAATGGTCTTGTCCAGTTCCGTCCCGTTCTGATTCCTTTTTTTTTTTTTTTTTTTTTTTAGACCTGTGACATTGTCCTGAAATCCGTTTATTTCCGAGGTTCAGAGAGACCCGAGCATTTAGCTTATTATTAGGCTATTAAAAGTCCATGCGTGCCTCTGCCTTTCATGTGGTGAGGTCTTTTGTCTTTGGTTAATTGAATTAATTGTTTTGTATTATATAGCCTACCTGCTGAGGCCATCTGTTATTTGATTGATTGAATACTTTAGTCAGTACACATGTACACAAATGCCTACACCACACCGACAAGAAGCAACTACAGCTTTTTTTTTTTTGACTGGTCCCCCTCAGCAATGGCGCTGGTTTTGTAGGCCGATAACTCCAAATCGGCCTACAAAACGTCATACGCACGTTCCCCATTATATTATTATATATTATGATATTTTCAATGCGCGACACCATCGTATGACAAATACAACTGCACACATCAGCGGAGGCAGAACGCATCAGCAGCAACAAGCTCTTGTGACAGTGTCAGATCATGATAGAATTTTAAATGATTATGATTGGTTTTAAAGGTCGTTCTACTTTATCCAAATAATAATATTAATAATAGGCTTAATAACAGCATTTTCCGATGGCGAAGGCGTGCAGGGATGATCAACTATGGAGTGAAAATAGAGTGGGATGCCATAGACTGTACTGTAACTTTCCGTCTGTGCGGTGGAAGTGTAGCGTGATGTGTTCACACCCCCACCCCAGCACCCCTCCCCCTAATAGCCCTGGTCGTCATTGTCACTGGAGAAGAAAAAGACGTGTTGATGATGCTCTTCTTGTTGGCTAAAATAAAGGGACTATAATGGCTTTTTCTGTAGCTTGCAAAAGCTTTTGCAATTCTGTTGCATTCTGTTAAATTAAAGTGAAAGTAAACTCCTTCTGCATGGAACGTCTGGATATTATTATTATTATTATTGGCTAAAAGTAAGCCTACTGAAATTGATTTGATGACTGAAGCAATAAGAGTTATGTTTAATAATAAGCACTAATTACTTAAACGTGACTATCTCTATAATCACTTCAATATATTATGGAGTGTATTTGCAGACAGAAACATTCCCACTCGGTCTCTCATTTTGGGGGGGGGGGGGGGGGGATTTAATGAGACCTCTATTCACACCTTTCAACAAATAAAACAATGAAATAGCGATTTGCATATAAAAAAGGACATGGGCCGTTGACACAGTTGATGTATCACGTTGGAGCGAATTATTAGATTTTATTATTGGAAAATTTAAAATGCTCTGGGGGCAGAGTTCTCCTCTGCCTACAAAATGATGTCACGGCTTAAAAGCCCCAAATCAGCGGACGGCATAGAGTTAGGGGCGGTATTCCGTGCATTCTACCGACATCTGCTCTCCGACATCTGCCCAGCTGGCACACGACGTCCGTTGACGTTGATTTTTGGTTGGATTTAGGTCGCGACGTCAGCTAACCAAAATCCAACGTTGGACCAACGTCAACTTCCAACGTTGTATCAACGTATTAATTTGACGTCAATTGACGTTGATATTTGGTTGGTTTTAGGTTGTGTTGGTAACTGACCAATAACCAACGTCTGTTCAACGTATTATCCCAACGTCATCCTGACGTCGAATACTGACATTCTGTTGTCGGATTTTTGACCAAACCTCAATGTCTGCCCAACGTTATTATGACAACGTCCACACAACGTTGCAGTCTAACATCATCAGACGTTGATATTTGGTTGGTTTTAGGTTGTGTTGGTAACTAACCAATAACCAACGTCTGTTCAACGTATTATCCCAACGTCAGGTTGACGTCGAATACTGACATGCTGTTGTCGGATTTTTGACCAAACCTCAATGTCTGCCCAACGTTATTTTACTAACGTCCACACAACGTTGCAGTCTAACATCATCAGACGTTGACATTTGGTTGGTTTTAGGTTGCGTTGGTAACTAACCAATAACCAACGTCTGTTCAACCTATTATCCCAACATCATGTTGACGTCGAACACTGACATGCCCTTGTCGGATTTTTGACCAAACCTCAATGTCTGCCCAACGTTATTTTACTAACGTCCACATAACGTTGAAGTCTAACATCATTAGACATAGATATTTGGTTGGTTTTAGGTTGTGTTGGTAACTAACGAATAACCAACGTGTGTTCAACGTGTTTTCCCAACATCAGGCTGATGTTGAATCACTGACATGCTGTTGTCGGATATTTGACTGAACCTCAGTGTCTGTCCAACGTTATTATAATAACGTCTACACAACATTGCAGTCTAACGTCATTAGACGTTGACATTTGGTTGGTTTTAGGTTGTGTTGGTAACTGACCAATAACCAACGTCTGTTCGACTTATTATCCCAGCGTCATCTTGACGTCGAATACTGACATGCTCTTGTCTGATATTTGACCAAACGTCAATGTCTGCCCAATGTTATTATGACAACGTCCACACAACGTTGCAGTCTAACATCATCAGACGTTGATATTTGGTTGGTTTTAGGTTGTGTTGGTAACTGACCAATAACCAACGTCTGTTCGACGTATTATCCCAACGTCAGGTTGACGTTGAATACTCAGATGCTGTTGTCGGTATTAGACCAAACCTCAATGTCTGCCCAACGTTATTTTACTAACGTCCACATAACGTTGAAGTCTAACATCATCAGACGTTGATATTTGGTTGGTTTTAGGTTGTGTTGGTAACTGACCAATAACCAACGTCTGTTCGACTTATTATTCCAGCGTCATCTTGACGTCGAATACTGACATGCTGTTGTCGGATTTTTGACCAAACATCAATGTCTGCCCAATGTTATTATGACAACGTCCACACAACGTTGCAGTCTAACATCATCAGACGCTGATATTTGGTTGGTTTTAGGTTGCGTTGGTAACTAACCAATAACCAATGTCTGTTCAACGTATTATCCCAACGTCATATTGATGTTGAATTCTGACATGCTCTTGTCTGATATTTGACCAAACGTCAATGTCTGCCCAACATTATCATGACAACGTCCACACAACGTTGCAGTCTAACATCATCAGACGTTGATATTTGGTTGGTTTTAGGTTGTGTTGGTAACTGACCAATAACCAACATCTGTTCGACGTATTATCCCAACTTCAGGTTGACGTTGAATACTCAGATGCTGTTGTCGGTATTAGACCAAACCTCAATGTCTGCCCAACGTTATTTTACTAACGTCCACATAACGTTGAAGTCTAACATCATCGGACGTTGATATTTGGTTGGTTTTAGGTTGTGTTGGTAACTAACCAATAACCAACGTCTGTTCAACGTATAATCCCAACGTCAGGTTGATGTCGAATTCTGACATGCTCTTGTCGGATTTTTGACCAAACCTCAATGTCTGCCCAACGTTATCATGACAACGTCCACACAACGCTGCAGTCTAACATCATTAGACATAGATATTTGGTTGGTTTTAGGTTGTGTTGGTAACTAACCAATAACCAACGTCTGTTCAACGTATAATCCCAACGTCATATTGACGTCGAACACTGACATGCTCTTGTCGGATTTTTGACCAAACCTCAATGTCTGCCCAACGTTATCATGACAACGTCCACACAACGCTGCAGTCTAACATCATTAGACATAGATATTTGGTTGGTTTTAGGTTGTGTTGGTAACTAACCAATAACCAACGTCTGTTCAACGTATAATCCCAACGTCATATTGACGTCGAACAATGACATGCTCTTGTCGGATTTTTGACCAAACCTCAATGTCTGCCCAACGTTATCATGACAACGTCCACACAACGTTGCAGTCTAACATCATTAGACGTAGATATTTGGTTGGTTTTAGGTTGTGTTGGTAACTAACAAATAACCAACGTCTGTTCAACGTATTATCCCAACGTCAGGTTGACTGCTTAACTTGGATTATGCTTTGCTGGGGATAAAAACAGAACATCTCTGGTTAAAGACCACATAAAGTATGCAGTTTAAGGGACAGTAAGGTGTCATTACAGTTAGGGACATCTGAATGTTTATGAAATTAAATTAATTTGGATCATAGCATTCATTGGACTATCAGTGTCTCTCTTGAATGTACTGGTAGTTACAGGTAAGCATGAGCATTCAGTTAATCTTGGATGTGAACAAGACCAGTATAACGGGGGAGTTTATTGGCATGGACATAGTGAACAAGGTATCTAGCAAGAATGTCAAAGTTCCTTGATAAGCAACCCCTGAGGACACTAGCCACTTCATTGGTCCAGCGTACCATTACATTGGCTCAACAAAAAACTAAAGATAGGCCGCAACAGTGCCGATTATAAATGAATGTGGGTTGTCCTTAAAGTCCAAGACCATTTCAATTTCAATGTTTTGAATCCTAAATAAGAGCTAGTGTATCTAATCTGAAATGACAGGAACTTAGAGGACAAGTAGGCCTAAATTTCTTCAGTGGGGGTATAACAAAATGCATTGTGGCCTAAACTCGGGCGATAAAGAGAGAAAGACAGACAGACAGACAGATAGGCACACCATGAAGCTTATCTAACAGTACACAGCAGAATGCTGTGACAATGACCTCTGAATCTTGCCTAGAGTCCATGATTAAAGGCATATCATTCAGCCACAGAAGGGCTTACATAGGCTAGAAATGGCTAACTGTTAATGGAAAGGTCTTGACCTCAGCTGTAATAGGTCATTGTTGAACATCTATGGGACACCATCAAATGGGGTATACCCATTTAAAGATAAAAACAACATATCCCATAATATCTCCTGGCACAGGGATCATCAATGTCTGTACATTGACACATGTGGCGAGACTTGCCTTTGACCATGGTAGATTTTAGATTTTGTTTTTAAATAACAATGTTGTAATTTTGATCATGAGACTAAATTTCTGTCCCAGTCTCCAGGGTTTCTTCAGGATATGTATGACACTATATTCCACTAGTACAGTGGTTCTCAATTTATTTGTATTATTATTATTTTTAAGGACCCATAACTCTGAGAGTGTTTATGGGTCCATTTGGTTCCATACACTCTCAGAGTTACAGACCTGTAATGTTCGATTTGGACCGCATTCAAGGAACTTTGAGGTCCCTCTCAACCTGCTTTGAGAACCACTGTGCTAGTAGACATTTGAGACTGGCTCTTTGTGTGCTACTGGTAACATTATTGTCCACTCCATGGCAAAAATATCATTCAGACAAAAATGTCCACCGCAAGCCAGCCTGGGGTATCCACAGTTTAATACCGCATACTATTAACTATGAAGTTTATCAATGTAAAACATTATAGATGTGACATAGAACAAAGTGTACAAATCAGCCCAACATACACAACCCATTATGGACGGGAACCCCTGTTTTATCCCTCAGGCGTTTTTTTCTGAAAACTTAGGTCAGGCTTTAGAAGGTATCGACCTTATGCCTTAATGGTTTAAAAACAGTAAAGATATATGGAATGGCAACCTGATATTAACTGCATTTGTTCTCGAAGTGGGGTCCTTGAGGGAGTTCCAGGGGGTCCCCTGCTAAATGATAGTTAGGAATGAAATGGACCCTTATGGGTAACTCATAGAGTGTACAAATGGAACCAAAATGGACCCATTAACATTGATTTTACAATAAATTGGGGTCTCAGATAGAAATGCCATAAAATGGAGGTCCGTACTTAGACTAATGCATGTCAAACTGGGGTTCTTGCAATTAAAATAGTTGAGAATCACTGCTTGACTCATCAAAATCTTCTCTAATGGAAATGTTTCTTCTTTGAAATGTTTGAGATCCACTACCATACTGTATTCCTCAATGCTTCAGAAGCTTAATATAAAACTATCCTGCTTGAAATGAGTATAATACAATAAAAACATCATCCTGACGTCAACCTGACGTTGGGATAATACGTTGAACAGACGTTGGTTATTGGTTAGTTACCAACACAACCTAAAACCAACCAAATATCAACGTCTGATGATGTTAGACTTCAACGTTATGTGGACGTTAGTAAAATAATGTTGGGCAGACATTGGTTATACAAGCAAATTATCATCTGTAATTAAATCTGATTAAAACACATTTTAATGCCTATCTTTTGGGATATTATAGTTTGGAGGAAACATATGAAAGATGAAGGGAGCCATCTTTGTAGTTACAGAGAGGAACACAATATATGTGTGTTTATGGAAAGCAGTTTGAAAATCAACTACACTGCCCACAATGCAATTGCAAATGCCTGATTGGCTGTGTGTCATGTGACTGTGATGTGGCCAGCTACCACTGGCTCTGCTGAGAGCACACCCCCACTTTGAATCCAAACAGCCCACAGCAGTTACATTTGTCACCAACAGCAAGCATTGAGAGCTGCTTGTCTAAAAGTGATTTAAGATAAAACTAAACTAAATAAAATCACTGTTGATTGTTGAACAGGAAGATAGGTTGCTGCCAGTCTATTTGTGGGATTAAATCTACATTATGGAGACTTTTTGCACACAGAGAAGGAGTTTTGGAGCAGGGAGATGACACAGGTATGTAAAGCTATTTTAATTGATTGCTTTTGCTTCCAGTACTTTTTACAACTTCACTATTTACAATTCATACTCCAGTGTTTTCAGCCCTTTTCATGTCAAGGACCTCAAAATCCAAAATGACTATTTGGCTGCAGACCCCTTTTAATATGTGACAGGAACCCTCATTCCTGTAAAAAAGTTTCCATTATATAATGTTTCCAAGGTCCATTATTTATTCAGCAGTTAAATAGTGTTATTGTGACAGTAATCATTGCTATTTATATAGTGTTTGTTTAGTAATGTTAGGTTGGTTCCAGCCTTCCAGGTGGTCCCCAGCTAAATGATGGGGAGTTGATAACCAAATATATGGACCCCTATAGATCTTTTAATTACTGTAAAATCAAACCAAATGTACAAGCTAAATTATTTTTTACACATGATCTGTATTCCTAAATTATTAGGTATGAGACTGAGAGGCTAAATCTCACTAAATGGTGGTCCATGGCTCAAATGCATAATTGACAAACACTGATTTTGTGCCATGGTTCTCAAAGTGGGAGTGGGAGCTAGAAGTGATTAACAGGAGTGTGTGTGTGTGTGTGTGTGTGTGTGTGTGTGTGTGTGTGTGTGTGTGTGTGTGTGTGTGTGTGTGTGTGTGTGTGTGTGTGTGTGTGTGTGTGTGTGGTACATGGCTCATTTGTAATGTATTTTGTAGTCTTTCAACTTTTGTTTTTCTTCTGTCAACAGAAAATTCCAACGTCGAAAAGAAAACCAGTCTATGCAATATGGTAGGTTAAGTCTCCTCTTACCACCCTTTAGCAAAGTCCTTTTTAATCCAGGAAATCCAGTAGTAATCCACAATAGGAAAATAAAAGGTATCTTCATCCTGTGGTATAATATCCAAGATCCAATATAGAATACAGCATGACTTTTGCATGAGACTTCTCCTTCTCTTCTTACCCTGTACTGCCAAAGCTGCACTTCACAGGTGTTACAAACACGTCTGAATGCCAATCTACTGCAGCCAATCACTGCAGGAACTAGTCAAGTACTAAATAATATACTGTACATGCTCATATTATGCAATGTGTTCTTGTAGATAATTCTGTGTCTAATGCAACATTGTTGTTTGATGGAGTATGATAAAATCTAACCTATTCATTTCCTTTTTCACTCTCTCTCTGTTACATGAGGTGTCTCTGTGGTGGTATGAGGTGATCCTGGGAGCTAAGCCAACCAGGTAATTTACTTAATTAATAATGATTTATTTGAACTGAGAAGCCATTCTACAGCCTCACATTGTGTGTGCTTGTAGATCAGCTATTTTTGTGACTTCGGTCCATTATATCTCCCCTTTAATGATTGAATGATTGCACTCTCCCACAGTAATAAGGAAAAGAAAAAACAACACATGTTGACCATTTTTACACTTTGTTAATTTTAAGCTCAGTGTCAGGGAAGCCCACAATGAGAGTAAATGCCAGCAGAACAATATTGCAAGCCATTTTGGCAAAACCTTGATCGGCGCTACCCACACGTTAGGTTGTGTAGCTCATGCCTCGAATGCCCGATGCTTACAAGCTGTACTTTGTTGTAAAGGTGACGAATCAATGATAAAAATGATATAAAACAATACAAATTGGTATTATTAAAAGGGGAGATAATGGACCGAAGTCAAGTTTCCTTTCTTTTTGTGCTGATTTTATTTCCTTTCTCTCTGTGTCTCAGGTGCCGTACGTTGGGTGGCTGCTTGTTCTTGTGACGCAGTGTCCAGTCCTGTCTTATGTGGAAGCAAACATGTATGAACTAGTCACTAGTCTGTTTTCACTTCTCCCTCTCTCTCTCTCTCAGGTGTCTGCTGTGCTTGTCCCACCTTTCCTTTGGGATAGACATGGTGGTTTCTACTCTTGGGAGATAACAACCAGGTAGTCTGATCATTGTTTTGTACTAAATAGCCAATCTACAAACTGTTGTGCGATGGAAAATTATAACGCTTTGATTGGGTGTCTAACCTCTCTTTCTCTCTCAGGTGGCGTGACGTGTCTGATAGTCCTTTCGGACCTGGTGCCAGTGGTTGACAGGATAGAGGATGGAGAGAGGAGCAACATCTCTGTGATGACCAAGCTTTTAAGACCTTGGTAGGCTTTATATGAGTCACAGTATAAAGTGCATGTTTCAACATGGAAGAAGAGGAGGTTCGCACACTGTTCCAGAGCTCCGGTAAATAGTTATTATTCTATCCTAATAAACTATTTACTGGAGCTCTGGAACAGTGTGTGAACCTCCTCCTTCCATGGTGTGTATATTATATATTCCTTGGTTCGGCACCTGTAAATCTTTGGAGATGTGCTTGCTTCCCTCTCTGCATGTTTCAACATACAATATGAATTAACCCTTGTGTGATGTGGTTTTCAGTGTCTGCATAATTATTTGTTTAATTATTCTAGGCGATGGCCTGTCTGCATGTTTTCATTTTTTCGCAGCTTAACCACTGGAACCCCCTCTTATGACAATGTCATGATATGTGAAAATTATGTGAAAATAAATAAATACAATTTTGCATGAATGTAGCTTATAGGCCTGCTGTTGCTGAGCAGATTTGGTGTAGAGGGTTTAAAAAAGCGGACCACCCTGGGCCACCTGATCAACAAGGGATCAAGAGATTATATGCCATGTTTACAAAAGAACCTTACCCTACTATATTGTTCACAAAAATGTAATATGTTTTTCTTCAGGCTCTTCGGTAACCACATGAAGGGGGAAAAGGAAGGTGGCTTTGGAGAAGACTGATGTATTTTAGAGCAATACAAGGTAACTTCATGTTGACCAAGGACAGACAATTGGCACACACCAATCTGTAAATAATGTAATTGGGCAAAACATGTCCTTCCCTTTGATACAATGGCAAGTGTCTTTGATTTGGTGTCTAACCCAGGGGGTTTCAAACATTTTTGACTCGGGTCACCTCGCCCCTGTAAATAATATTTTAATCCACAGCACCCTTGAAGTACACTGTAAATATTTTGAATCTTACACCATTGGAGAAATATCAGTTTCCATTAGAACTGACTGAAAATAACTTTATACTTTATGTTTAACCACTTGAACCCCAGCATCCCTATTCTGGGAGGAAGGTTCACCAAAAATAGCCGATCTACAAGCTCACAGCGCGTCGTGACATGTTGTGAGCTTGTAGATCTGCTATTTTTGCAGAAGAGAGTTGGCCGTAGATGGAAAAATAACTCCTCACAAATCAGGTCAGTTTTACTTAGTGAACTGATATTGATGTAGTGATATTGATGATCAGATTATTCTGAGACACCCCTGGACTGGCATCAAGGCACCCTAGGGTGCAACAGCACCCACTTTAGGAAACCCTGGTCTAACCTATTTCCTTCTTTCTTCTCTCTCTCTTAGCTGGCGTGATGTGTCTGCTTGGGTCCAGTCGTTGAGAGGATGGAGAGAAGAAGCACCTCTGTGACCAAGCTTTTTAAGTAAGTAAGAAGTAATGCACAGCATAACACAGTATAAGGTTTGGGTGTTCTGTGGTTTTCAGTGTCTTACAATTTAATTCTTCTGGGTGAGGGCCTGCTTAACCAACTGAACTCTTGTTATTTTAAGGTTATGAGGGTGAACATGATGTGAAGTTTTCAAGTTTTTGTATGCATTGTGACCTTGTAGACACACCTGTAAATAATTTAATTTGCAAAACATGACAATGTGGTGGTGTAAGGTTATGACAGCATGTTACATATTTTGTATTCTCTTTTTCTACAGATGCCGTCATGACGTTCAACCCAGAAGCAGAGGACAACCTAAAGCAGCAGAGGCGGGAGACACAGGGGAACTGTCCATTTCAAGAGGGACACTATGGACTGATATAACTTGAATTAGTTCTGGTTGGACCTAAAACCTGGTAGCTCACTGGACATGCAGGCAAGAGGAGGCAGCGGGGGACACAAACGCATGCACTCAGAACTGATTGAACTGACACTGTGAATTCTGGGGGATCTTGGTAGTTCTGTTTGGACCTACAGTTTAATCTGGCAACTCACCGGAATACATTTTTTAAATTATTTTTTGTAGTTGTGAACTCACCGGAATATATTTTTTTAAATAATTTTTGTTGTTGTTGTGAACTCACTGGATTATATTTTTTAATTATTATATTTTTGTTGTGAACACACCGGAATATATTTTATTAATAATTTTGTTGTTGTTGTGGGACATATGCAAGTAAAAAGGAAACTGTCTGGAAGTTCTCTCTGAGGTAGGCTGTGCTATTATTTCATGTATTTCTTTATTTGTCCAGTGTTAAGGTAAAAAAAAGGTGAACTGTTATGTTCTTTTCTGGATCAAGCTTAATCAGACCTAGTGACTGCTGTGTGAGCTACCCTCTATTCACTATTCAGTACTTGACACAATTTGGTGTCATACTGTCATATGTCTGGAAGTTGATGTGATGTTAGCGTTGGTTTTCACGCCCTGATGTTTTGCATTTCCAACTTTGGTCATTGATGTCAACCTAATGTTGGGTTTTGACAGCAATGCACCTCTTGCTTACATGTCTAACCAACATTGGAGGATGACGTCTTGCCAACGTTGGGTTATGTTCATTTAACCAAATTATAACTTGTATCCAAATTTGGAGTTGAACCAGTAATCGTCTACATAACATCTGAGATTAACATCAAGCTGACGTTGGATTATGTCAGTCCAATTTTATTCAACTAAAATAACTTTTATCCAACGTTAGGAGACCAACCAAAATTCAATGTCAAGATAACATCAGATGCTTACATCAAATCAATGTTTGCCTTATGACGTCAATCCGATTTACTTTTCAACAAAAATACATTGGGAGTCTAACCTTTAATCAATGTCTACATGACATCAGAGATTGACATCAAACCAATGTTGGGTCATGACGTCAATCAAACTTAAAAACCCAACGTTGGGAGTCTAACCTTTAATCAACGTCTACATAACATTAGAGATTGACATCAAACAAATGTTATGTTATGACGTCAATCAAACTTTGATTTTCAACCAAAATACAACCGGTATCCAACGTTGGAAGTCTAACCTTTAATCAACGTCTAAGTAACATCAGTGATTGACATTAAATCAACGTTAGTTTAAGATGTCAAACCAACATCAGGTTATGACATCAAACCAACATCGCGTTATGTCGTCTAACCAACGTTAGGTTATGACGTCAGACAAACTTTCTTTTTCAACATCCAACGTTGGGAGTCTAACCTTTAATCAACGTTTACGTAACATCAGAGATTAACATTAAATCAACATTAGTTTAAGATGTCAAACCAACATCAGGTTATGACGTCTAACCAACGTTAGGTCATGATGTCAGACAAACTTTCATTCACAACGAAAATACAACTGGTATCCAACGTTGGGAGTCTAACCTTTAATCAATGTCTATATAACATCAGAGATTAACGTTAAATCGACGTTAGTTTAAGATGTCAAACCAACATCAGGTTACGATGTCTAACCAACGTTAGGTTATGACGTCAGACAAACTTTCATTTACAACGAAAATACAACTGGTATCCAACGATGGGAGTCTAACCTTTAATCAACGTCTATGTAACATCAGAGATTAACGTTAAATCGGCGTTAGTTTAAGATGTCAAACCAACATCAGGTTACGACGTCAAAGCAACATCAGGTTCTGACGTCTAACCAACGTTAGGTTAGGACGTCAGACAAACTTTCATTTACAACCAAAATACAACTGGTATCCAACATTGGGAGTCTAACCTTTAATCAACGTCTATGTAACATCAGAGATTAACGTTAAATCGACGTTAGTTTAAGATGTCAAACCAACATCAGGTTACGACGTCAAAGCAACATCAGGTTAGGACGTCAGACAAACTTTCATTTACAACCAAAATACAACTGGTATCCAACGTTGGGAGTCTAACCTTTAATCAACGTCTATGTAACATCAGAGATTAACGTTGAATCGACGTTAGTTTAAGATGTCAAACCAACATCAGGTTACGACGTCAAAGCAACATCAGGTTCTGACGTCTAACCAACGTTAGGTTAGGACGTCAGACAAACTTTCATTTACAACCAAAATCCAATGGTCATCCAACGTTGGAGTACAACGTTGTCCCAACGTTGTACTGACGTCGTGTGCCAGCTGGGTGGATGTGTGGTGAATGGGCTTGGAAGTGGGATGCGGCTCTAGGAGGAATGATGCGGCTCTAGGAGGAATGTAATAATCAGGGGTGAGATGCCGTGGGCTCGCGTGGGCTCGGCGAGCCCAGACTTCTTTTTTTCAAGCTGCACGTACGCACGCCCCACATGCACGCACACACGGCACGCGCATGCACGCACGTCGTCAACTTGTGTGATGCCGTGGTCAGCTCGAACACTTCAGTCCCCCCAGAGCCCTAGAATGGAGAGTTGCGTCACTCCCGTTCACTTCATGGGGCCAGGTCTTCTACGCACACATCTATTGGCGTATAGTGACAAACGGCCAACCGGAAGTTTACAAAATGCATTGAAGTCTATGAGGTGTAAAGTGACAATGAACCACGTGACCAGCGCTGTTTCTGACCCCGCGGTGACACCACTCTCTGATTATACTGCTCTGAGTCCCCCTACCTGGCTAGCTGCTTTGCATAACAATACTCGGGAAGGCAGTTCTCACCTACATCCTCATTTACACTTGTACACGGCCAGCAGCACGTTCACCTTGCATTCTTTGCAGACATTTAGGTTCCTTTCGGAACCCCCCCTCCACTATGCAGCTCCGAGATAAGCTTCACCACTTTTGTGATCCACAATCGTTTGCGTCGCGGGGAAGCTCAGCCGTTCGCGAAAACTTATTACCTTTTGTGAACATCTCATCTGTTTACTTCACAAGAGTGGAAGAAAAACGAAGCAGTGTGTTGTCTTGTCAGAGCTGCATGCATAGCGGAGGGAGAGTTCCGAAAGTGTCTATATGATTGTAAAGTAAGTCTATGTAATATGCAACGTTATTTTATATTTTATATAAAAAAATACATTAATTGAAATACATTAATTGAAACTAATTAACAATGTAACTAAATAATATAAGAAATATAATTAGGCTACATTAAAAATGTTGTGATGTTGAATACAGCAGGCAGGCATGCGTGCACACATGCGCGTGCACACGCGTGCGTACGTGACATGCACGTGACGTCATGAATTTAGAGGGGTACCACTTCTAAAATCCATATCACACCACTGGTAATAATAGATGTTGTATGTTTTTAACTTTTGGAACAAAGAAGGGAAATCATTAAATGAAGGTTTTTCTCACGTTTAGCAACTTTAGCAGGAAAGCTGCTGCTGTGTGAAGACTTGTTTTGTGTCGTGTTGTTGTCTTCTTCCTCATCACCGTCCTCTGAGTATCCAGCATTGACAGCTTGGTGAAAACTCTAAGAAAATGGGTAAATTTCTCATTTGAATCTTCTACACTATACTTCAACAGTGGGGTCCTCAGAGGGGTCCAGCCGAAATTAGCAGATCTACAAGCTCACAACGTGTCACACTTCCACGCATTGTGAGCTTGTAGATCTAGTGGCCCCTCTGTAGTAACTTCCGAACCCCCTGTTTAATTTATTATTATTATTATTTTTTTTACAGTCAAATATCTTACCTCATTCTTGTTGTTGGTGCCATCGATGGGACCTGTTTGCATGATCAATGATACAATTAAAATATGTTTTAAGCTTTTCAATGCTGCTTTTTACATATTATATACATATTTTGAGATGGTTTTCCTTGATGTCAGTGTAATTGAACTGTTCGATTATTAGAGAATTCTTGATTTTAAAGGTAGGGTAAGTGATATTTGTTTGTTTAAAACAAAAAGGTTTTTGTTGGTTGGTTTTATTGTGATATTATTAATCATTGCTATAGAGTGTTTGTTCAGTAACAGTGTTAAATAGCTCTATATTGTGATAGTAATCACTGCATATAGTGTTAAATGGTGCATTTTTATAGCGCCTTTATCCAAGGTAGGGATTGTGCATTACACTCATCCATTCACACACACCGATGGCAGAGTAAACCATGCAAGGCACCACCAACCTGCTCATCGGGAGCAACTAGGGATTCAGAGTCTTGCTCAAGGACTCTTCGACACTAACTCTGGGGGAGCCCGGGATCGAACTGGGAACCTTTCGGGAACCCTCTGTATTCTAATGACGGTTTCTCTATCCCCCCGCCACTGTTACTGAACAAGTGTTCTATATTATGATAGTAATCATTGCATAGAGTTTTTCTTCAGTAACAGTGTTAAATAGATCTATATTGTGAAAGTAATCATTGCTACAGTATAGAGTGTTTGTTCAGTAACAGTGTTAAATAGCTCTTTAATGTGTCTTTAATAGTCTACTCTACTCTGATCTGCTTCAATTGTATAGTATTGCAAATCCAAATGTGTCTGCTCATTTCTTTGAGTCATTAGCTCCAGTTCCACTTGCTAATCCTGTATGCTGTATATGACTGGATAAAAGTGATATCCCGACATGAGAATGCATTTTTTCTGTTTACAAAAAAGAGCGGGAGAGATGGAGAGACAACAGTTACTGAACAAACACTCTATAAGACCCCTGCTTTAATGTTTTTGTGTACGGTTCACTTTTGGAACTAACTATCGTGACTGCTGAACATGGCGGCGCGACCGACCTCGGCGTCTGCAGCGGCCTCTCCTAGTCACTGTGCAGTGTCATCTGTGTCATCTACGTTTGTATGTTTGTCCGTGTCAGCGACAGTGAAGAAGGGGAAATATATGTATGATCGCCAGTTTCTCTTGGACATTAACTGCAAAAGTTTTTGCGACGAGGGACACTGGGGAAATGTGCTGAGAGAGCTGGGTCTGCTGCGGGGAACCGGCACAGAGACTCCGACCAGGAGACACCGAAAGCGCTGTGAGAGGACGCGAAAGCGGGGCAAACGTGCCGGTGTGCGAAACAGGCTGATCGCGAAACCACACAGATCGGCTGTCCCCTCCATCCTGCTGGCAAATGTGAGATCTCTTGACTTGCAAATGGATTACATCAGGCTCTCAAGAGCCTCCAAGCGCAGTGTGAGGGACTGCTGTGCCACCGTATATACGGAGACCTGGCTCGATGAGAACATAAAGGACGACGCAGTACAATTGGAGGGATTAACACTGCACCGCGCGGACCGAGTACTAGCCGCGGCGGAGAAGCTGAGGCGGTCCGGCGGGGTTGCTGTTTATGTAAATAACTCGTGGTGTAAAGATTCCAGGGTGGTTTCTACACACTGCTCACCACAGATAGAGCTCATGACTGTTAAGTGCCGACCGTTTTACCTGCCACGGGAGCTGTCGGCGGTCGTCATCGTAGCTGTCTATGTACCACCAGAGGCTAACGTGAAGGAAGCTATGAGTCAACTTTACATCAACATCAATGAGCAGCAGATAGCCTTTCCCGACGCTTTTTTCGTGGTAGCAGGGGATTTTAACCAGGCAAGTTTAAAGTCTGTCTTACCCAAATTTTATCAGCATGTTGACTGTGTAACCAGGGGAAATAACACTTTAGATCACGTGTATACTAACATCAAAAATGCAAAAAGAACACGTACGCCAGACTCCTCTTCATCGACTTCAGCTCAGCATTCAACACCATCATTCCACAACAGCTGGTGGAAAAGCTGCGGCTGCTGAATGTGGACCATGGCACCTGCAACTGGATCCTCAACTTCCTGTCCCAGAGGCAACAGAGAGTCAGGGTCGACAGTCAAACATCAAAGACCATCACTGTGAGCACAGGATCACCTCAGGGCTGTGTCCTTAGCCCCCTGCTGTTTGGCCTGCTGACCCATGACTGTACTGCCAAATTTGGCAGCAACCACATCCTCAAGTTTGCCGATGATACAACTGTGGTGGGACTTATCAGTGAAAACGATGAGTCTGCGTACAGGAAGGAGGTTGAACTCTTAACAACTTGGTGCAGATCACATAATCTTTTTCTGAATGTGGACAAAACAAAGGAGATGGTGGTTGACTTCAGGAGATCCAATATCTGCCCTCACACACCGCTGACCATCGACGGTGCCCCTGTGGAACAGGTCAAGAACATCAAGTTCCTGGGGGTTCATCTGGCAGACGACCTGACCTCCACCACCAACACCACGGCCGTCATTAAGAAGGCCCAGCAGAGGCTCCACCCCCTCCGAAAGCTCAAGAAAGCAGGCCTTCCCACTCCTCTCCTTACCACCTTCTACAGGGGCACCATTGAGTCCATTCTCACATACTGCTTCACTTCCTGGTTCGGCGGCTGCAAGGAGCAGGAGAAACATCAGCTGAGCCGGGTGGTGAAGACAGCGGAGAGGATCATTGGTGCCCCTCTTCCATCTCTGTTGGAGCTCTATACGGAGCGATGCACCAGAAGAGCTGTCAGCATCATAGGGGACCTCCATCACCCCTCACATGGCCTTTTTTACCTTCTGCCCTCCGGGAAGAGGTACGAAAGTATTAAGGCCAGGACCAGCAGGATGCGGGACAGCTTTTTCCCTAGTGCAGTGAGGACTGTGAATGCGCTGTGCCCCCTGCCTATCCCCCCCTCCCTGGCCAACTGACTTGCATTGTTTGGCTGTGATGGTCTGGACATGACATGATTGCACTTTTAAAAATGCACGACAGCACTTTATTGTGCTGATAATGTTTTTGAAGAAGATTGCACAATGGCTCGTTCATTTTATTTATATATATATACTTCTTCTTAAATGTTGTCTATGCTGTTTTTAGTTTTAGGACCTTTTATGTTTTTAGACAGGCTTAATGTTTTTATGTTGCACTGCAAGGGACTGAGGGGGAACGTTATTTCATTTTCTTTATGTATGTATTTATATGAAGGAAGTGACAAATAAAAATGATTCTGATTCTGATTCTGATTCTGGAACATCCAAGTAGCCTTGTGAAATCATTCATTAAGGTTTGTACCTGTCTGACGTATAGACATAGCAATGCAGCTGATATCTGAAGACTTGTTTTCAGCGTCTCTTTTGCAACAACAGCACCGCTGGACCCATGACCACCAAGACCGTTTCCTAGTAGCTTCTCCTGAATCTGCTGTCTGGGCCATCTGAAATACATACATATATATACGTAACATTAAATAAATATCCTTAAAAAAGAAGGGAGCCGGAAAATGACTCAAAATGACGCCTTCACCTATTTTTAATAGGTTATATGAATATGGGTCCTCACTAGTAATCATGATAAAATGGTACCATTTTCGTCTGCCTGGTCTTTGTCCAGGGTTCATCGCCATGCTGGCTTGTGGTGGACAATTGCATGAATTATATTGCCACGGACAAACAAAATGAAGCAAGCCCTAAATGACCATTACAGGTCTGTAACTCTGAGAGTGTACAAGTTCCATTTGTACACTCTCAGAATTATGGGGGTCCATGGAAATAAAACATCTGAGATATGCCATAGTGTCATAGTAAATCAGTGTTATACATATCCTGAAGAAAACGTGGAGACTGACATTAATTAATTGGGACTTACGATCGAAATAAGAACATTATAATGGGTGTGTAAAAACAAAATCTAGAATTTGCCACGGACACATTTGTCCGTGTACAGAAATATTGATGACCCTTGTCTGTGTCTCAGAGGAGGGCAGGGGAACAGTTCAGAAACCAAGTTTGGAATCCAAGCTAAAAGAAACGTCAATCGTTGTTATATCGGTCACTGGCACGTGGGTGTCTACAGCACTGACAAAGACAAAGAAGAAAAAACTAGTACCATTTTATGAGAATTAGTGAGGACCAATTAGGGGATTGTTTGAAAAATGAAGTCGTTATTTAAATTAAAAACATTTTTGATATCATAATGTCTCTAATCCACACAACACAGGCCTCTTTATTGCACTTCACCCTCACCACATAAGAGATTAAATGCAAGTGATGAACTTGCCAAGTGAAAATCCACATATTTGGTTTCACAAACTATTACATTTATTTCATATTACCGCCGTTGAATCTGTAGATTTTAAACCCTGTATTAAATTAATATAAGCTTCAGACTCACAGGTAGATGCCCTTATTCATTTCTACACCACACCTACTTCTAATCTATGTCTCTGGGAAACTTTGATCCTGTCCTTTACTGTAAATCAGTATGTGTGTGTGTGTGTGTGTGTGTGTGTGTGTGTGTGTGTGTGTGTGTGTGTGTGTGTGTGTGTGTGTGTGTGTGTGTGTGCGTGTGCACGTGCGTGCGTGCGTGCGTGCGTGCGTGCGTGCGTGTGTTTGTGATGAAATACTGTCACCCTGATTCACTCATAGCCAGCTGTGTTATGTTCTGGGTTACATAGAACAGGGGTTCTAAAACTTTTTTTATTTAGTTTAATATGCATGAGACCAAGGACCCCCATTTGATACAACTTTATATCTCTAGTCTATAGGACCCCAATCTAAGCTATGACGGGTCCATTTGGTTCCATTTGTACTATAGGAGGTGACTCAGTGGCCTTTGTGGTTAGAGTGTTCGCCCTGAGGGAGGTTGGCGTTCGATCCCAGACCGGGTCATACCAAAGACTGTAAACATGGGACCCAAAGCCTCCCTGCTTGCTATTATTGTTTCCGTAGTAGATGCCTAGTAAGGGAGTGCTTGTTTTCGGATGGAGGCGTGCCATCTCAAGTGGACTTGATCCACGTGAGAAACCGTAGAGTGAGCTAAAGCGAGTCACCATGTTACGTCCCGTTAGGGGCAGAATCATAAATCCTTGTCCCCCCTACTTTCGACATCTCCGCGTGGTCCAAGTGAACACAAATGAGCGCTCCCTACCTCCAGTTCAGCCAATCACAAGCCACGGCTGACAACGTATCGACTACGGAAACTATAGTCCTCCCTGCTTGGCTCAGCATCAAAAGGTTGGATTGGGGGGGTTAGATCACCGCTACTGATTCCCGAGTGGCACGGCTGCGGTGCACCGCTCCAAGAGATGGGTCAAACACGGAGAACCTGTACGGGTGCATTTGGTTCCATTTGTACCGCTCTCAGAATTACAGACCTGAAGGACCTGTCACTGTGGGTGTCTAGTTTGAGAAATACTGACATAAAATACTTAGGGTTCGCTATCAGTCACTAGACCTTTCTGGGGTGCCTTTACGGCAGTGGTGGTTCTGAACCTTTTCAGGCCCCCAAAAATATTCATATTTGACCTTGGGACCCCCACACTGATAACTAAGCACTTCTTGGAATATTGTTTCACAGATACAAATTGTGAAAAAAGCAGCTCTACAAGGCAAGCTCACAATGCCTCACAGCACAACTCTTTGTGAGCTTGTAGATCTGCTAATTTGCGTCTTTCTTATATTATTTGACAATTTGCCCAATGTTTGCCCAGTTTTTATAGTATATTTTATATATATTTGTTGATTACTTTTGATATCATTTTTCTGTTTTCTGTTAAAGTCCATCCTTAAATTGACATTTCACTGTCATCTGGGGACCCATGTGGGGTCCCCCCTGGTGGTCCCGACCCACAGGTTGAGAACCAAGTGCTGCTTTAAGAGATTGTGACGTAGGCTCACAGATAAGAGATGTAGAGGAAGTGGCTGCCGGCTAGTAAACAGAGTGATATTCTGATATTGAACCAGGTTGCACACTGCACAGTCTGCACACGTGCGTTCTTCCATACACCAGTAAGACTCCCTAATCGGGAGATAAGCGACCGTTGGTCGCTTATCTCCTGTCACACTGCTGACATCAGTATGACATCACACCGTACACAAATGACCCTTATATAAGACCGGCATTATCTACCGACAGATTAGTAACAAGATGTCAAAATCATTGAAGGTTTACCCTACTAACCAACTGTTTACCATAGCAACCATGTTTTTTACCTTAGCAACCAACTGTTTACCCTAGCAACCAACTTTTTACCACAGCAACCATGTTTTTTTTACCCTAGCAACCAACTGTTTACCCTAGCAACCAATTGTTTACCATAGCAACCATGTTTTCTTACCCTAGCAACCAACTGTTTACCCTAGCAACCAACTGTTTACCATAGCAACCATGTTTTTTACAGGGCCTGGGATTGATGACATCAGAAATCTCCATATATGGGCATGAAAGGGATTTTGTTTCTGGAAATATGTCTGTGGGGTGCCACATTTGGAATAAAACACTTACATCACACATCTGGATATCCATACAGCCCATCTAGTTTGCCTGTGTCCATTTATGCCCATATATCTGATGACATTGGGACAATGATCTCCATATATGGGCATAAAACTTATGTTAATTAGTAAAGCCTGGGGATCTCCATATATGGGCATGAGGGGTACCCTAAAAGGGCATCATCTGGGAATAGCAAATATAGTTATCCTAGAAAGTGAAAATCTTACATCAAAGGCCATAACTACCTACCTACCACCATACTGCATTCCTCATTAAACTACCTACCAGTAAGATGCCTAAGGGAGAAAAGCAAAGGGCGAGGTTGCACCATTTCTTGGTCTTCTGGCCAGTGATGTATATCGGACCATTTAACCATATATGGAGACATCTGGTACCCAAAGATATTCACAGATATGGGCTTAATATTGATGACATAAGGGATCTCCATATATGGGCGTAAATGGGATTTGGTTCCCCTGGCATCACAGGGATCTCCATATATGGGCATAAAATGGATTTGGTTACCCTGGCAACACGGGGATCTCCATAAAGCTCTGTTCCTAAAGTTCACGTTATAAACGATAACAGTCGAACGAACAAAGCACGAACATTTTGTATCCACAAGCGTTAAGTACTTATAACATCATTATATTACTTTGTTAAGTCTGTGAGGTCTGCATGTACACAAGAAGAAAAAGGGCATGAAAGAGCAGGTGGCCGTACTCCATCCCAGAACAAAGTAACATTTATCTGAAATGACTAATGTATTGAGATACCAGCAGTGGTGTATTCTGTACCTAATGTTTGCATGGGTAATATGATATGTGTGAATATGTTGTTGTCTCTTTTTGATTAATTCCTGAGCAATTACACAAACATTTCCTATTACATTGTGCCTATTTAACCCCCCGAAATGAAATTCAATAATAATAATAATTATATAATAAATACCCTATTCTTTAGTGTTTCTCAAACTGTCAAGGACCGCCGAAACATTTTTGAAATAGCCAGTCTACAAGCTTGTAGATCAACTATTTTCAAATTGCCAATACAGTACAGTATCGACTGGGTTTAAAGTGGTTAAACTGAATAATAAATCATGTAGGGACCCCCTGGGGTTGAGAACCAATGTATTAGAATGCCAGACTAGAGGGATTTTTTTCTGGTTCTCGACTCAGACAGAAACCTTGTATCTCCATATTTCAATGTTTTATGTCCCCCTCCCTCCCCAAATGAATGCCCTTCTTCATCATTCTACTTTGTCATGCTACACAAAAGTACGACAAAATAGCCGATGTGCAAGATCTCAAACGCATTGTGATCTTGTAGATCCAATAATAACTACATTGGATCCATTGGAACACAACTCCTACTTTTTTCCATTCACTGAAAGGTAACCGTTTTGGACATACAAGGTTTCCACCTGACAGTGACCATTATGGTATAAACACTCTTACCCTGGTGAACGTGTTGCTCCTTCTCCTCTTCTCCTTGCCTCTGTGTGTGTGTGTGTGTGTGTGTGTGTGTCTGTTCTCTCAATGGAATACAATATTTACTCTCTTATTTCCTTCTACACCCACTTCTCCTAATCTACCTCACACACCTGTGTTGAACTTTGCTCCTCACCTTTCCTGTAAGTCAGTCGTGACTCGTGTGCGTGCGTGCGTGCGTGCGTGCGTGCGTGCGTGCGTGCGTGTGTGTGTGTGTGTGCAATTGGTTAAACTGAAGTGATATCGATGAATTCCAAATATATCAAATATATATGTATCAAAGTATTCTGTGGAATCCC
Organism: Nannobrachium achirus; assembly: GCF_963921795.1. Lineage (NCBI taxonomy): Eukaryota > Metazoa > Chordata > Actinopteri > Myctophiformes > Myctophidae > Nannobrachium > Nannobrachium achirus. Next base: position 19,476,344 of record NC_137823.1, on the reverse strand, counting down.
TGGACCAGAGTCCTGGCAACCACTGTGATAAACCCTGGATTAAATGTATATACAGTAGGCCTACAGTAAGCCTATAGGTTCAAACCAGGTATAGTTGTTTCAGACTCACAGATAGATGCCTTTATTCATTTCTACACCACACCTACTTCTAATCTACTGTATGCCTCTGGGAAACTTTGATCCTGTCCTTTACTGTAAATCAGTAGAGAGTGTGTGTGTGTGTGTGTGTGTGTGTGTGTGTGTGTGTGTGTGTGTGTGTGTGTGTGTGTGCGCGTGTGCACGTGCGTGTGTGCGTGCGTGCGTGCGTGCGTGTGTGTCTTAAGTATTGTTAACATATAAGCCCTGCCACTCCTGCCTCTGCCCATCTTTCTGGTGTGAAAGATAACAATATCCACTCGTCCTAGGCAATTTACCCTCCTAGACAATTTGCCCTCCTGGCCCCCAAACTGTGGAATAAACTCCCTGTCGCACTTAGAATTACAGACTCACTGCCTGCAAACTGTAAACTGTAAACTGATATCGCCACATATTTCATTAAAAATGCAATAACGGTATAATTCTTTCACAGATATTGACGATATGTTTTCACCGATATTGACCGATATTATTTCACCAATATTGACCAATATTGAACAGATATTGATGCAATGATAACATGAACGTTAATGGCTTAAAAAAAATCAGCAATGAGCTCAATATAAATAAATTATATAATAATGTAATGTATCGGTATTAGTTCAATATAGCGCTGATAGGTGCTCTCAAAGATTACGTAGTGGCTTAACCTACCTGGCACAGGGGACGGCAAAGCACTCTAGCACACTATAGCAGTTTTATGAAATAAAATCATAAAATCTGCCCCTAATTACATAAACGCAGTCACATTGTTATGAAACTTTGCACCATCGGTAGAGGGACATTCCAAATATCACTGAAACTCATCTGTGTTGTCTAGAAAGATTAAGTTATTGCACTTGTACAGTAGTTGTGGAGCTTGTTCAAACTCTCGATATAGACCAGGGGTCTTCAACATTTTCAGGCCAAGGACCCCTTAGTTGAGAGAGAGATGAAGCAGGGACCCCCCACAACCTTTCCATATAGTTTCATTGTTTGACATCTCTTTGCCGAAAATAGCTGATCTACAAGCTCACAACGCCTCGCGCTAAGCTTGTAGATCTGCTATTTTTGGCTAAAGTTCTCAGAATATGGACACTAGCATTCAAATAGTTAATATAAAAAAGGAGAAAAAAGTTTCTATCAAACAAAGATTTGGATGACCACCTTTAGTAACTCTGAGGACCCCCTAGGGCAGGGATGGGCAACTTTGATGATGGAGAGGGCCACTATATTTTCACATTCACTCCAGAGGGCCACAATGCATACTGTATACAGTCAAAAATTGCAAAAATAGCCAATCTACAAGCTCAAAACGCGTCGCAGTGCGATGCGTTTTGAGCTTGTAGATCTGCTATTTTTGCTATTTTCGAATTGGAATCCAGAATTCTTTTTAGCATTTTTTGTATTGGAATCCTGAAAAGTAACATTCTTATTTAATTTCAAATGCATTTATATTCACTTAACTTTATGAACTTAAATACAAATAAATTGGACATAAAAAAGACTAGTGCCAAGTCATTACGCTACTAATATTGACTGAAGTAATTAAATCGGGTCATGTTTGCACGTTTAAAATTGTAACAGCTGAAATCAATAATATATCAGTATTCCGATATTAACCTGAGGGCCGCATTAAGTGAATGTGGAGGCCACATGTGGTCCCCGGGCCGCCAGTTGCCCATGTATGCCCTAGGGGTCCCGGATCCCCTGTTGAAGACCCTTGCTCTTGACAAAGTGGCTTTGAAGTGAATGAAGCTTTCTAGGACAGCAGCCTCATACAAGATGTTGCATGGTGTGGGTGGGTGGAGATGGTTGGAGGTGGATGAAGTACGTTGTCACCTTTTTCACCCCGGCAGGGTCAAGTATTTAAAATGCTCATTTCTTAAAGGACCACTTCACCTCTTGGACAACCAGATCTTATTTTATTGTTGTTTGGGACACGATCAACACAATCCTGAGTTATTTTTTTAGTTCAATCTGTGTTTTTAGATATTTTAGTATTTGAGCATGCTACAACTCATGCAATATCATGCTTTGTAGCATGATATTGCATCATCTAATGCATCATATGATGCAAAATGCATCATATGATGCTTTGTAGCATGCTGAAATACTAAAATATCTAAAAACACAGATTGAACTAAAATAAATTACTCAGGATTGTGTTGATCGTGTCCCAAACAACAATAAAATAAGATCTGGTTGTCCCAGAGGTGAAGTGGTCCTTTAATTGCGTGTCCTTCTTTCTCTCAAGTTTAGTCTCCAATGTTTCTATGGCTTAGTGAACATATTGCATTTATTCTTTTGCACTTTATTGCACTTTATTGCTTAGTGCATTGCTTGGCCCCTGTATCGCTGCTTGCAGCTATATTCTATTTAGATTTTGGATATTCTACTGTTAGACTGATGATACTATAGGTTCTTGGTTTTATATCCTAGATGACACTTTCTATGCATTTGATGTATTACCTTGTGTCGTCCTTGATTACTGTAAATCGATCATTACCAGGTCATGTGATTTACAGGAAAAGCAAGTCGGTGTGCCCACAGGTGTGTGTGTGTGTGTGTGTGTGTGTGTGTGTGTGTGTGTGTGTGTGTGTGTGTGTGTGTGGCAGTGGCGTGAACTTTAACAGTGTGCCATTTATTTCAGGCTCCATTTTGACTCGACGCTGAGACAGAGAAGCAGCTTCATGTAAGGCAAGTTTGTAATGTTGATTTGTGTTTATTGTGAGCAATTTTTTCTGTTGTCAAATGGATGGCAGTGTTCACAATGACTATTAACAAAAGAATATAATAAATAAAAATACGATGGTGAACGATATAGTTACAGTGATCTTTATACCGTAGTTATGGTGCCCATAGTCGTTATTTACTGTTGGCCATGCTTAAATGCATCTGCTCCAAGGCTTAAAACTCAAACTGTAAATTGATTAGCCTGTCAATTTCATTATATCCAAGCGAGCCATGATATGCCCAAATTAAACTGACTGACTCCTTATGGATTGAGTCAAAAATCAAGATAGGATTTGAAAGCTTATGCAATTCATTAATTTTATAATTTCATGTGAATATTAAAAACATTACAGTGGGCCCGGAAATCTTATGATAAGACTGTGGCTGTTTGTGATGCTGTTTGTGGTGCGTGCGTGCAAACTGTAGCTGACAGATAATTGCAGTGAAGTAAAAAGTACAACATTTGCCAGTAGAGTCAAAATACCTCACAGTTGTACTCAGGTACAGTACTCCACCACTGTGCACAAAGACACACACCTTCGTTGATAAGTTGATTTATGAGGAGAATGGGGGCTAAGGTTCACACAGGTGTGTGTGTGTGTGTGTGTGTGTGTGTGTGTGTGTGTGTGTGTGTGTGTGTGTGTGTGTGTGTGTGTGTGAGTGTGCGTGCGTGCGTGCGTGCGTGCGTGCGTGCGTGCGTGCGTGCGTGCGTGCGTGCGTGTTTGTGTGTGTGTGTGTGTGTGTGTGTGTGTGTGTGTGTGTGTGTGTTACATTACAGTAGCTTTAGTAGACAGCCGAAGTCTAAAAGGCAATGATTGACCAATCAGATATATGTCATATTTAAAGAACTTATTTTACAACTTAGAAATAAAAATTATAATATTCAAATATCCTCTGAGGATGAACAAAAAGCACAGGTGTAGATGAGATGGGAATCAGTGTGAGGGTCCTCATCTGTAGGGTGGAGGTGACCACCTGGGTGCTAAATAAACTTTTGCACCAGTTTTGCACATAGCTGAATCTACTGTATATCTAAGGTAATTGTTTATAATGGTATGCAAATACGGGTCAATAATACTACAGTGTCTTGCAGGGAAGGGCATGATGATGATATATTTTACATTTGAACTCAATATTATTTTTCATCTTGTGATAAATAAAATGTAGAACATGTAAGAAAATGCATGACATTCATCTTCATCAAGTTGGTCATGATGACACTTGACAGGCCACTACAGTAAAGGTCTTTACACACTGCTGCGTTTTATCGGAGTGAATTTCAGAACATGTAAATAAACTAGACCAGGTCAACCTGGTTGTGCCAGACCCCGGTTCTGCCAACCCTCTGGGCCTATAAATTTTATGGTACATTTATAGGCTGTCTGTCCCTTTATAGGCTGTCTGTCCCTCCCTCATGTCATCATCATTTGTGACATCATTGTGACCAAATATGGAGAAAAGAGGGAGGGACAGACCGACAGACAAAGCCTTTTGCTTTGTCTGTCGGTCTGTCCCTCCCTCATGTCATTGTGATGACATGAAGGCTTTGTCTGTCGGTCTATCCCTCCCTCATGTCATCATCATGTCATCATCATGACCATCTATGGAGAAAAACAGGACAGACAAAGCCTTATGTAGGCCGACCCTCTGGGTCTGGCAAAAAAAAATCAACCTCACGTTATGTCAATCACGTTTGCACACTGCCGCCCGTTCCGTATTTATTTATTTTGGACCAGGGTTAATTTTTTCAGATTTTCGCAACTGTTGCCACTGAGTCCCTTGCACTCTCTCTTTCCTCTCTCTCTCCCTGGCCTCCAGACTTCGGATTACCAAAACGCAACGAAAGAACGCAGTGCTGTGTGCAACCAGCTTAAGGCTTTACTAGATATTTGCAGTGTTCAAGCGTATATACTGTATACAGCACGATTGGAAAGGCTGCAGCTACACTTGTTTTTTGGTGTGAGGCGGAGTAAGCAGGAAGCCTTGATGTCCCTGCGTGGGAAATGGAGCACTCTGCTCACAGGCTGTCACGACCTGGCTCTTAGACAAACTGAGGAGGACACACGGCAGTGGTATAGATAATAACAATAATTTATTAATATAAAGGATAAATAATATATACAAAGGTTATGAAGTGTGTAAGTCAGTCATCAGTAGTGTCAGCAATGCATGGATGTGTGGTAAGTGTAGTGTGGGGTGTTGTAAAGGGTGAGAACTCAAACAAAGGTGCTGTCGTCTGGAGAGAGGGAGAAAGACTGGCTGCCTAGCCAGTCTTATATAGGGCTTCAGGGCGCACTGCCCAGGTGCTCCCAATGCACATAATCATGGGCCGACACCCATAGGCTCTGTGGAGGAAAGCACACATACAGGGAGAACTACATGGACACCACAGGCCCTGAGGCCGTGACACTGACAACCAGTAAGACTCCCTAAAATGTGTTTTTCCAAAATCTTCCTGATCCATGTTGATGACATGAGTGTAGACATGCTGTGTAGTGATTTTCGTGATTTTAGGGCAAAATCTGGAGGAGCAGTGTCCAAAAATGTGTTTTTAAAAATCGGCCTGAAGGTGGCGCTATATGGGACAGATTCATGTTGATGGGATGAGTGTAGACCAGGGGTCTTCAACGTTTTCAGGCCGGGGACCCCCAAACTGATGGGGAGATGGAGTAGGGACCCCCTACCACCTCGTAGGGTGGGGGGGTCGGGGCTACGACATATTTTTTATTTTAAACATGTACAAGTTACAGCGAGCAGGGTGGGCCGTACCACTACCATTTCTAAACATACTACTTATTAGCTGAGAACCAATGTCAAAAATATCAACAATCTGTCAATTGCATAGTAATCATGTATTCAAGCTATTCAAAATGGATAGAATCATGATTTATTTTTTAACATAAATGTGAAAAAAAAACATTTTTTGAAATCTTTTTTTTTTTTTTTTTTTTTTTTTGCAATAATTTCGCGGACCCCCTGCAGTACCTCCGCGGACCCCCTATGGGTCGCGGACCCCCTGTTGAAGACCCCTGGTGTAGACATACTGTGTAGCGATTTGCGTGATTTTAGGGCAAAAACTGTAGGAGCAGTGTCCAAAAATGTGTTTTAAAAATCGGCCTGAAGGTGGCGCTAGAAGAGGGCCATGTGAGAAATGAGGGGTGGGGTCTCTGCGTTGCCTTGGCGGACGAATAGGTACCGGCCCCGGCTCTCCCGGACGCTCCTAGCCCGAGTTACGGCATTTTATGTGAGCTGCAGTGGAGGGGGTCCTCCACTGGGGGACCACTTTTGCATTCGTTCTGGAGCACCAGGAGTGGGTGGTCCCCAGGAATTCCCCGTGAGCAGCCCCGTTGGGGTGGTCATTTGGTCATTTTTGCACATTTGGTCATTTTTTACACCTGGGGGTCCCCCAGGGACCTGGGGGTCCCTGGAGCTCCGGGGGTCCTTGGAGGTTGTAGTTTGCCAGGTAAGGAGTGTGTGTGCAAAATGTGGCATGGATGGGGGCAACGGTTGTGGAGATATGAGCAGGGCAAAAGTGTGACGTGTGACTCACGGAGGGACATTTTTTTACACCTGGGGGTCCCCCAGGGACCTGGGGGTCCCTGGAGCTCCGGGGGTCCTTGGAGGTTGTAGTTTGGCAGGTAAGGAGTGTGTGTGCAAAATTTGGCATGGATGGGGGCAACGGTTGTGGAGATATGAGCAGGGCAAAAGTGTGACGTGTGACGTGTGACTGACTCACTCACTCACTGACGGACGGACAGCCGATGGAGGTTTTGGTAGTAAATGCGACCTACGGTCGCAACAAAACATTAGCAGCTACGCTACAGTATGCTAGGGTTAGGTTTAGGCATAGTTTTACTGAGGTTAGGGTTAGGTTTAGGCATCGTTTTACTAAGGTTAGGTTTGGGGTCAGGGTTAGGTTTAGGCATAGTTTTACTGAGGTTAGGGGCCAGGGTTAGGTTTAGGCATAGTTTTAGGGTTATAGGGTTAGGGTTAGAGATAGGGTTAGTAGCCTAATGGGGATAGTCGGAACAATGCTACGCACCCAGGGCCTACCAGGAGAGAAAACGAGCGCTCCTTTTTCAATTTTGCTGGTTTTTCAAACATACTGTAACATATAAATGTAAAAATCTACACTATGTATTTCAGGAATACCAGTAGAGTCGCCGAAATGAAGGTCGCCCGGAATGGTCGCCGACAAGTGTCGCCGACGTGTTTGGAATAGTCGCCTGGCGTTATAGAAAACTCATCCAGGCAGTGAGAAATCTCATCGAGAATGGTCGCCGACGTGTTTGGAATAGTCGCCTATATTTTATTACACCTGTGTTGTGACCTGCTCTTTTAAACACTGCCTCGTTTGTCAAATAAACTGTTATACTTCTACATTTGAGCTCTTGTGTTGTATTTGACGAAGAAGAAAGAAAGAAAAAAGGTGGTGGACCTTTCACCCAGGTCTGTGCAGTGGGGTCACTAGAGAGAGAGAGAGAGAGAGAGAGAGAGAGAGAGAGAGAGAGAGAGAGAGAGAGAGAGACAATGGGCACAAATAAAAAATACTGCATTAACAAACATACATCATCAATCAATCCACTTAATAAGCCCTAGTTTATTTGAAAATAGCCGATCGAAGCTCGAGCTTGAAGATCTGCTATTTTTCACCACTTGCAGATCCAATTACCCTAAATAATAGTTACAGTATGCTGCTACAACATGTAGGCCTATCTGTGCTATTTAGAGAAACTATAAGCTTTATAACTGTACAAGCTGGCTGCTGGCAACTTTGTCTCTGACCAACGACTACAACGTATTGGATCTGTAGATTTAATAGCAGCACGTCTGACTGCACAGATCGCTTCGTTGGGACTAAAACCGCTCGTAGTCCTACCACAGTGGTGCGGAGGTACGTGGCTTTGGAAATAAACGTCATGAAACTTTACCTTTTTCTATGCAAACTTCTAATAAAGTCTTCAATCAATCCATTTCATCCTCCGTGACACAAATTACTTTAACCGAGCCTATGCTCGCGCCTCCGACCAAGACGACACGAGGAAAACAGTGTGCGTGCAGCTGTGTCAGTGTGTGCCAGGGACGTGCAGAGAATGTTAGAGAGGCAGGGGCTGACACTTCTAAAAGAGGTCAATTCTTTCAACATAAGATGTTGCATTCAAGTTTCAACATAAGATGTTGCATTCAAGTTCAGGAGCTGCATTCGGGTATGGCATCGGAAAAGGGCGTTTGCATTTCTTTCACCATAGTAAAAAACTGCATTCATGGTCTAGACTGGATGAGAGGGCACTTTTTACAGGTGGATAAAAGGGCAGGGGCTCAAGCCCCCTTTGATGTCTAATGTGTGCACGTGCCACTATGTGCTGAGTCGCGGCTCGCACGATGCTGTCAGACAGTAAAATAACACTTTGTGGATATAGTTTGATATAATTAGGCCTACATTTCTGTTGATGTTTCAACCAAGGGACAAGTTTATTTTATTTGTGATCCATATAAAACACTCGTGATAGCCATGATACAACAGAAGTAAATTACATTTCACAGAAGATCTTTTTAATTAAAATGGAATGCTCAAAACGCATTGCTTCGCTTCACGATGCTGTGACTGTGAGCTTGTAGATCGGCTATTTTCACTACTTCATAACTATATTTTTTTATTTATGGAATTTCTTAGATGTGTTTGCTTGATTGAAAATAATATGCGGTCGATCGGTGAACTAATGCACAGAGGAGGCATCATATAGCCTACAGTAGGCCTACACACTGGACCTGTTGTACTATAGGCCTAGCTATAGCCTAGCTTTTATCTTGAAATAAAAGATAATTTGACAGACAACAGCCTGCATACTGACCATAATTATGGAATGTTATTGCAGTCGGGGTTAGGTTATATTTCTTGCAAAAGATCACCTTAACGAAGTTGCTTTCATACTAGCTTTTTTATTAGTGAACTAAAACAATATTTGACAGATATGACTACCTTATACATTTTACTTATGAATTGGAATGTTATATTATAGCAATTGATGCAACAATGATGTATGGAACACTAATGGAGACATGGCGCGCATTACGTGTCGTGCGTAATGCCAGCCCATTTAATTGTGTTTTGCCATTGCCATATGGACAGAGAGATTTCTCTATACGGGGCCATGTAGAAGTAATCAAAGCCATCAGCTGTAAATGATCAGTCAATCAATTAAAAGGGTACCCACGTCCGTTTAGTTTGGCAGGTCTGTCCTGTGCAGGCTGAGTTTGAATCGTTTTTTACCGTCATATCAGACGGCGATTTATCTCCGACACAAATTGCCTATAGGCCTATTGTAATAGCCTACAATAATTGGCTGGGATGTAGGCCTAATATTACAATTAGTGTGATGTGAAGTGTGAACTCTAAACGTTCCCCTAATCCCTAACTCTTGACGCAAAGCTATAATGTTCATATGATAGCCTACTCTATAATGTCAGGTCTAAGTTGTGGCATTTAGTAAATTATTTCTATTTGATACCAGTGACTGCATTGATTTAATCGAATCTTTAAAAAAAAGAAAGAAAAAAAATCTGCGCCTATTCTCATTTAATGTTACTGGCCTGGGATTGTTTTCTTAATAGGCCTATGATTGTTGAATGTCCATACAAAATGCACTTTGTATTTAGGCCTACTTTGAATTTCAAAGTGGGCTATTAATCTGAAAAGAAATCTGCGCCTATTCTCATTTAATGTTACTGGCCTGGGATTGTTTAATAGGCCTATGATTGTTGAATGTCCATACAAAATGCACTTTGTATTTAGGCCTACTTTGAATTTCAAAGTGGGCTATTAATCTTTCTGTTTGGTGAAACAGATACTTGACTGTGCACATTTCAATATGATGTCAAATGCCACTTTGCTGCTTTGTCCATATATGCGCGACTGTGCACATTTCAATATGATGTCAAAGGTAACAGGTAATCTCGCCGAAATGAAGGTCGCCGGAAAACGTGGAAGAGTCGCCGAGGAAGGCTCACCAATTTCGGTGGAATTCTCGCCTGCCTGATTTGGAATTGTCGCCGACAGCTTTTACATGTCGCCGACAGTGTCGCCGACGTTTTTGGAATAGTCGCCTATTTTTATACCATTATAGACAACAAGGTATAAAGGGAGTGAGTGAGTGAGTGAGTGAGTGAGTGAGTGAGGGGTATTCAAGTGAGTGTAGCCTACTTAGTCGCCTATATTTATACCATTATAGACAACAAGTTATAAAGGAAGGGAGTGAGTGAGTGAGTGAGTGAGTGAGTGAGGGGTATTCAAGTGAGTGTAGCCTACTTAGCATTTAAAACTCTGATGCCCAGTATTCAAGTGAGTGTTCATATGTCACCCATTCACACGTTACATAAGCTTATAACTGTAGCTGTACCTGTCTTCTGTTAAACATCCTGGCCCCTCAACTGTTGCTTTAAACACATGCGCTAAATTGCGGTTATGTTGGGATAGAGGAAATCAGAGACGCAGCAGCAGCCAGCCAGTGGTGTTGCCAGATTGTCATTTGCGAGAGAAACAAACGTATTGGATCTGCAGATTTAATAGCAGCACGTCTGACTGCACAGATCGCTTCGTTGGGATTAAAACCGCTCGGTCGTAGTCCTACCACAGTGGTGCGGTGGTAGGACGTGGCTTTGGAAATAAACATCATGACACTTTACCTTTTTCTATGCAAACTATAAAGTCTTCAATCAATCCATTTCATCCTCCATGACACAAACGATGCCACTATGTGCTGAGTCGCGGCTCGCAACGACGTGGCTTTGGAAATAAACGTCATGACACTTTACCTTTTTCTATGCAAACTATAAAGTCTTCAATCAATCCATTTCATCCTCCATGACACAAACGATGCCACTATGTGCTGAGTCGCGGCTCGCAACGACGTGGCTTTGGAAATAAACGTCATGACACTTTACCTTTTTCTATGCAAACTATAAAGTCTTCAATCAATCCATTTCATCCTCCATGACACAAACGATGCCACTATGTGCTGAGTCGCGGCTCGCAACATGATGCCTGTCAGACAGTAAAATAAAACTGTGTAGATATAGGTCTAGTTTGATATAATTAGGCCTACATTTCTGTTGATGTTTCAACCAAGGGACGAGTTTGTGATTCCCCCATATCCATATAAAACACTCATGATAGCTGATACAACAGAAGTAAATTACATTTCACAGAAGATCTTTTTAATTTGCAAAAGATTTTAAGACAAGGGGTGTTATATTATAGCAATTGATGCAACAATGATGTGTGGAACACTAATGGAGAGACATGGCACGCATTACGCGTCGTGCGTAATGCCATCCAGCCCATTTAATTGCGTTTTGCCATTGCCATATGGACAGAGAGATTTCTCTATACGGGGCCATGTAGAAGTAATCAAAGCCATCAGCTGTAGCCTGTAAATGATCAGTCAATCAATTAAAAGGGTACCCACGTCCGTTTAGTTTGGCAGGTCCTGTGCAGGGCTGCAGGCTGAGTTTCAATTGTTTTTTACCGTCATATCAGACAGCGATTTATCTCCGACACAAATTGCCTATTATAGGCCTATTGTAATAGCCTACAATAATTGGCTGGGATGTAGGCCTAATATTACAATTAGTGTGATGATGTGAACTCTAAACGTTCCCCTAATCCCTAACTCTTGACGCAAAGCTATAAGATTCATGTGATATCCTACTCTATAATGTCAGGTCTAAGTTGTGGCATTTAGTACATTATTTCTATTTGATACCAGTGACATGCAGTGACATGCATTCTGAGACTCTCTCAGAATGCATTGATTTAATCGAATCTTAGAAAAAAGAAAGAAAAAAAATCTGCGCCTATTCTCATTTAATACTATTTCATACTGGCCTGGGATTGTTTTCTTAATAGGCCTATGATTGTTGAATGTCCATACAAAATGCACTTTGTATTTAGGCCTACTTTGAATTTCAAAGTGGGCTATTAATCTTTCTGTTTGGTGAAACAGAAAGCAACTTCGTTATATAAGGTTATGCGGACACACCCGTTGTCTTAAAATCTTTTGCAAGAAATATAGCCTAACCCCGACTGCAATAACATTCCATTATGGTCAGTATGCAGGCTGTTGTCTGTCAAATTATCTTTTATTTCAAGACAAAAGCTAGGCTATAGCTAGGCCTATAGTACAATGGGTCCAGTGTGTAGGCTATATGCCTCCTCTGTGCATCAGTTCACCGATCGACCGCTTGATTATGTAGGCCTATTATTATTTTCAGTCAAGCAAACGCATCACAAGAAATTCCATAAATAAAAAAATATAATTATGAAGTAGTGAAAATATCCGACCATTTTAATTAAAAAGATCTTCTGTGAAATGTCATTTACTTCTGTTGTATCAGCTATCATGAGTGTTTTGGGGGAATCACAAATAAAATAAACTCGTCCCTTGGTTGAAACATCAACAGAAATGTAGGCCTAATTATATCAAACTATATCCACAAAGTTTTATTTTACTGTCTGACAGCATCATGTTGCGAGCCGCGACTCAGCACATAGTGGCACGTGCACACATTAGACATCATAGGGGCTTGAGCCCCTGCCCTTTTATCCACTGGCAAAAAGTGCCCTCCGGCCGCACATTGGCACTCGCCATTACTGCTCTCCAGTCTAGACCATGAATGCGTTTTTTTTACTATGGTGAAAGAAATGCAAACGCCCTTTTCCGTGCCATATACCTGAATGCAGCTCCTGAACTTGAATGCAAGTATGTTGAAAGAATTGACCTCTTTTAGAAGTGTCAGCCCCTGCCTCTCTAACATTCTCTGCACGTCCCTGGCACACACTGACAGCTGCACGGAGTGCATGCACACTGTTTTCCTCGTGTCGTCTTGGTCGGAGGCGCGAGCATAGGCTCGGTTAAAGTAGTTTGTGTCATGGAGGATGAAATGGATTGATTGAAGACTTTATTAGAAGTTTGCATAGAAAAAGGTAAAGTTTCATGACGTTTATTTCCAAAGCCACGTACCACCGCACCACTATGGTAGGACTACGAGTTTTAATCCCAACGAAGCGATCTGTGCATCCAATACGTTGTAGTCGTTGGTCAGAGACAAAGTTGCCAGCAGCCAGCTTGTACAGTTATAAAGCTTAGACCCTATAGTTTCTCTAAATAGCACAGGTACAAAACATGTAGTAGTATACTACTGTAACGTGTGAATGGGTGACATATGGGTAGGGTAGCCTACACTCGCTCCCTTTGTTGTCTATTTTGGGCATCAGAGTTTTAAATGCTAAGTAGGCTATAATGGTTTATAAATAGGCTATATACCCCACTCACTCACTCACTCACTCACTCACTCACTCACTCACTCCCTTTATACCTTTGTTGTCTATAATGGTTTATAAATATAGGCGACTATTCCAAACACGTCGGCGACCATTCTCGATGAGATTTCTCACTGCCTGGATGAGTTTTCTATAACGCCAGGCGACTATTCCAAACACGTCGGCGACACTTGTCGGCGACCATTCCGGGCGACCTTCATTTCGGCGACTCTACTGGTATTCGATGTCAAATGCCACTTTGCTGATTTGTCCATATGCGCTTAGGAAGCAAAGTAAGAGTTTAAGACACCAGTTTCATTCGAACATGGCTCGGTCAATTATGAAGCGATTAAAAAAAAAAAAAAACGTCACCTCATTCATTGGAAAGCCCCACTTCCATGACCAATGACTGTAGCCTATAGTAGCCTAGTGTCCCTATTAAATCTAAATATTTAAACGTTGGCTTATCTACCAGCTCTCCAGACTCCTGTCCCAAAACTGACATTTCCCGACGTTGATTCTCAAAGCTCTGAGCTTTGATTGGCTTCACATTGATAGATATAACTAGCCTACTTCACTCCCTTTGTTGTCTATTTTGGGCATCAGAGTTTTAAATGCTAAGTAGGCTATAATGGTTTATAAATATATGGGTAGGGTAGCCTACACTCACTTGAATACCCCACTCACTCACTCACTCACTCACTCACTCACTCACTCCCTTTATACCTTTGTTGTCTATAGGCTAATGGTATAAATATAGGCGACTATTCCAAAAACGTCGGCGACACTGTCGGCGACATGTAAAAGCTGTTGGCGACAATTCCAAATCCGGCAGGCGAGAATTCCACCGAAATTGGTGAGCCTTCCTCGGCGACTCTTCCACGTTTTCCGGCGACCTTCATTTCGGCGAGTCTACCTGTTACCGTATTTCAGGATGTATTTCAACTACAGCTTGTGGGTCAGTCTGTTCACATCCAAATCATTGCAAGAATGAAGCTGACATGTAGACGTTATGTGTTTTTAGGATTCCACCATGGAGACACTTGACGATCGCCTTTTGAACACTCTGGACCTGCTGGGTGTTGATGAATTTGATCGGTTCAAGTGGTATCTTCAAAAGGCTGAAAATGTTGAAGGTCTCCAGCCACTCAAAAAAAGTCTTCTGGAGAATGCTGAGAGGACAAACACTGTGGACTTGATCACACAGAACTTTCCCGGGAAAGAATTCAAAATCATGGTAAATGTTCTGACCAAGATCAACAGGAAAGATCTAGTGGGGAGATTTGAAACCACACCAACAGGTAGGTGAAAAGGGGGTAGAGATCTTTAAATCAATGTTATATTACCAGTAAGACTCCCTAATCGGGAGATAAGCGACCGTCAGGTCACAGCGTGATTTTAGGGCAAAATGTGTAGGAGCAGTGTCCAAAAATGTGGTTGCAAAAAATCGGCCTGATGGTGGCGCTGAGTGTAGACATAGTGTGTACCGATTTGTGTGATTTTAGGGCAAAATCTGTAGGAGCAGTGTCCAAAAATGTGTTTGAAAAAATCGGCCTGAAGGTGGCGCTATATGCTGTAGATTGCCAACTTTTAGATTGGACTCTTGAAGGCATTGATGATGAAATGAATGACAGTAGATCAGATGTTTTGATTATGATTGTAATGAAAGATCATGGGCAATTGTCCAGATGGAAGATCGGGGAAGGAACTGTGTCTAGAGGACAGGTGGTTGGTCTAGTAGTAGATGTCACCGGTTTTAGGACCTCGTCTGGAGAGCCAGGAGAGAGTAAAATAAAGGGCTGGGGGTTGTTTTTTGATTGATTGATCGAAAACTTTATTAGAAAATTGCATAGGAAAAGGTACAGTTTCATGACAATACAGTTCACTGTTTTTTTGTGAACCAGAGAGGGTAACATCAGTGTTATCTGAACCAAGTTTAAGGTAGAACAAGGAATTGCAGTGGCTGGAGGGAGGTCTGAAGTTAGCCTCCTGGACTCCTGATTGGCAGTTTTTCTATGAACATGTTTCTCTGAAATTCATCTGCTCGATTGTTAATGTCATTCTTCAACATCATGTCGTGATTATGCTGATCAGATTTGTTTTAACTGTCTCCACTCCAGTTTCTCCAGGGTCTGCTGTGTCTACAGTCCATGCTTCAGTTTCTCCAGGGTCTGCTGTGTCTACAGTCCATGCTTCAGGTCTGCCAGGGCCTCCAGTAAACAGTACATACAGACAGGACTTTTTGAAACGTGAGTACATTTTCATTAGTGGTGTTGGTTTAACTGGAGAAGTGGGAATACTCTAATTTGGACCAAAAATGTGAAGGTGGCCTTAAAGGGTCACCGTGGCTTGTAACGACACCGGAAGCGTCCCAGAAGTGCTATGTAATGTCCTAAGTAGGTCACAAATGTAAGAATGTGTGTGTGTGTGTGTGTGTGTGTGTGTGTGTGTGTGTGTGTGTGTGTGTGTGTGTGTGTGTGTGTGTGTGTGTGTGTGTGTGTGTGTGTGATCCTTTACATTGTATTCACTCTGTATCATTTTAGCAGGTGTGTGTGTTATTATTATTATTATTATTATGATTAAGTTATATTTGTGTGTAAACTGGTGTTATTGTGTGTTGTTCTCTCCATCAGATGTGTGTGAACTCACACTGGATCCAAACACAGCAAACAGACACCTCTCTCTGTCTGAGAACAACAGGAAGGTGACATGGATGCGAGAGGATCAGAGACATCCTGATCACCCTGACAGATTTACATACTGGCAGGTGATGTGTAGAGAGAGTCTGATTGGACGCTCTTACTGGGAGGTAGAGTGGAGTGGTAGAGCGGTTAGTGTAGCAGTGACAAACAGAGGAATAGACAGACAGGGTGGTGACAGTCTGTTTGGATCCAATGACAAGTCATGGAGTCTGATATGTGACGGTGATAAGAACAAGTACACTGTGTTTCACAATAATAACTACACTGTCTTCCCTGTCAGTCCCTCTGGCTCCAACAGAGTAGGAGTGTATCTAGACTGTCCTACTGGGATTCTGTCCTTCTATAAAGTGTCCCCTGACTCATTAACACACCTGCACACCTTCCTTCATTCCACATTCACTGAACCTCTCTATGCTGGGTTCTACTGCTGGCTTGACTCCTCAGTGTGTTTGTGTCAGGTGTAGGAGGAACAGCAGCATCCTGTGTCCTGGAGTAACACTCACGCACGCACGCACGCACGCACGTAGACACACGCACGCACGCACGCACGCACGCACGCACGCACGCACACACACACACACACACACACACACACACACACACACACACACACACACACACACACACACACACACACTTGCTATAATGATACAGAATGAATACACTGTGTAAAGGATCACACACACACTGGATAAAGGATCACGCACAAACACGCATAAATACACACATACACAGGTTGTGTATCTGGGGGGGGGGGGGGGGGGGGGGGCGTGCGTGCGTGCGTGCGTGCGTGTGCGAGCGTGTGTGTGTGTTTATTCAACTTAAAACATTTGGAAAAATGAGTTGACAATAATCATGCCAAAATAGGGACTCCAGGTTGAAAGGATCTTTTTTTTTAATGAAATGTGTCATTTTGTAAATGAAATGTGTCATTTTGTCAATTAGATCAAATAATTTTGTCAAACGTGATTCAATTTTGGGACAGTGTTAAAACGTTTACTGTTTTTGTTAGAGACACTGTCTGGAGTAATGTACTCAAACAATCCAAAACATTATGTTTTAATAAAGATTGAAGCTCACAGTGGAGAACTGACTCTTTTTATATTCAGCTGTCATTTGTCTTGTTCTGGTGATTTCTATTGTGTTTATACTCTTATTTTTGTCTTTCCTTTTTTCCTCCACAAAAGATATCTCTGTAACACTTTCTATGAATGTTATATGAGATACTTCAAAGGTTTCCTGTGTAATTAAGCCAAGTGCTTTTCTAGGATCTCCTTTTAGTTGACCTTGTACCAGTGAACTGTACCGTCATGAAACTGAACCTTTTCCTATGCAAACTTCTAATAAAGTCTTCAATCAATCAATCAATGAAGCCCATTATAGATAATACACTTCACCACTAGATGGAGATATTTATCTACTAGTGCCTTGGCCATGTGATTTAATACCCCTATAGTTTAGTACATGGGTCTTCAACGTTTTCAGGCCAAGGACCCCTTAGTTGAGAAAGAGATGAAGCAGGGACCCCCACAACCTTGTTTCATCGTTTGACAGCACAATCATCAGTGTATTTTGGCTTCATGTCAATTTGTGTTTTCAGATATTAATTCAACCACTTGAACTGTCAATATTTCTCCCCTCTATACCTCGGCTCTTAGCTGTGAGGCGTTGTGAGCTTGTAGATCTGCTATTTTTGGCTAAGGTTCTCAGTATCTGGTTTAGAATCTGGCTTAAAAGGATTTTTTTTTCTTTTTATCACATAAAGAATTGGAGGACCCCCTGTAGTAACTCTGAGGACCCCCTAGGGGTCCCGGACCCCCTGTTGAAGACCCCTGGTTTAGTAGGTTTACCCTTGTAGTCCCATTGGAAGGAAAGAAAGAAAGAAAGAAAGAAAGAAAGAAAGAAAGAAAGAAAGAAAGAAAGAAAGAAAGAAAGAAAGAAAATGATATTCACAAGCATTGCTTTAGCTGTAGCTACAAACTGCAGTTGAGCAGAAACTGGTTCAGCCATAAAACGCCATCAGTCAGAAAAGTGTGTGTGTGTGGGGGGGGGGGGCTGTATGTGTTTGTTTGATTGATTGATTGATTAATTGATTGATTGACTGATTGATTGAATAGTTTATTAGGAGTTCGCATAAGCACAGCACAGGACAGTACAGGGGTGTCGCACCAAATTCTGCGCCCTGGGTACAAGGATTCACTCTCATTTTGTGCTTTAACTAGGCCTATTGAAAAATAGCAGATACACAAGCGCACAGCTGCGCTGCGAGCTTGGAGATCTGCTATTTTTGAAAAATCATGAAAATGTGTTGAATATTTCAAATCCTTCTAAGGTTTTTTGAAAAACATATGTTTCTATTTCAGTGGTGCTCAAACTTTTTCATGTGAAGGACCCCCAAAATGATATGTATTTGGCCATGGACCCCCATCTCAAAATATTTAGTTCCAGGGACCCCCAGAAGCAAAATTTTAGTAATGTTCGCTTAAAAAATACATACTGGTATTCAAAGGTTTGCAAACAATTTCACACGTTTTCAAAAATAGCAGATCTACAAGCTCGCAGCGCTCACATTTTGCTCATGGGGGGTCCCTGGAACTAAATATTTTGAGATGGGGGTCCGTGGCCAAATACATATAATTTTCGGGGTCCTTCACATGAAAACGTTTGAGCACCACAGACATAAAAACATATGTTTTTCAAAGAAGGATTTGAAATACCGTATTCAAAGACTTGCACAAATTTTCACAAATGTTCAGAAATAGCCGATCTACAAGCTTGCAGCGCAGCAAGTATACAAGCTTGTGAGCTTGTATACTATTTATCTACTATTATTTTTCAATAGCTAAAGCATAAAATAATTAAGGCCCCTTGGGCCCTAGTAAATCAGTCCCACTTCCCCCCCCCCCCTTGTGACGCCCCTGCCTACAGTACAACTACAGTACAGTACAGTACAGTACAGTATACAGAGATACAATGTCTAATAGGATTTAAACCCAAGAAAGCAGGCTTGTTTATGTTGATGTTCGTTTGTTTTGTTTGTTTGTTTGTTTGTTTGTTTGTTTGTTTGTTTGGTTGGTTGGTTGGTTGGTTGGTTGTTTGGTTGATTTTGATTGATTGATTGATTGATTGATTGATTGATTGATTGATTGATTGATTGATTGATTCTTTATTAGAAGTTTCCATGGGAAAAAGTACAGGACAGTAGCACAGTAGCTACAGTTCACTGATACAAGGTAAACTGTATTAATAGAGACGTCAAATTACAGACAAATATAGGCCTACACAGGAGAGAGTCTGATTGGACGCTCTTACTGGGAGGTAGAGTGGAGTGGTAGAGCGGTTAGTGTAGCAGTGACAAACAGAGGAATAGACAGACAGGGTGGTGACAGTCTGTTTGGATCCAATGACAAGTCATGGAGTCTGATATGTGACGGTGATAAGAACAAGTACACTGTGTTTCACAATAATAACTACACTGTCTTCCCTGTCAGTCCCTCTGGCTCCAACAGAGTAGGAGTGTATCTAGACTGTCCTACTGGGATTCTGTCCTTCTATAAAGTGTCCCCTGACTCATTAACACACCTGCACACCTTCCATTCCACATTCACTGAACCTCTCTATGCTGGGTTCTACTGCTGGCTTGACTCCTCAGTGTGTTTGTGTCAGGTGTAGGAGGAACAGCAGCATCCTGTGTCCTGGAGTAACACTCACGCACGCACGCACGCACGTAGACACACGCACGCACGCACGCACGCACGCACGCACACACACACACACACACACACACACACACACACACACACACACACACACACACACACACACACACACACACTTGCTATAATGATACAGAATGAATACACTGTGTAAAGGATCACACACACACTGGATAAAGGATCACGCACAAACACGCATAAATACACACATACACAGGTTGTGTATCTGGGGGGGGGGGGGGGCGTGCGTGCGTGCGTGCGTGCGTGCGTGCGTGCGTGCGTGCGTGTGCGAGCGTGTGTGTGTGTTTATTCAACTTAAAACATTTGGAAAAATGAGTTGACAATAATCATGCCAAAATAGGGACTCCAGGTTGAAAGGATCTTTTTTTTTAATGAAATGTGTCATTTTGTAAATGAAATGTGTCATTTTGTCAATTAGATCAAATAATTTTGTCAAACGTGATTCAATTTTTTTCAGATATTAATTCAACCACTTGAACTGTCAATATTTCTCCCCTCTATACCTCGGCTCTTAGCTGTGAGGCGTTGTGAGCTTGTAGATCTGCTATTTTTGGCTAAGGTTCTCAGTATCTGGTTTAGAATCTGGCTTAAAAGGATTTTTTTTTCTTTTTATCACATAAAGAATTGGAGGACCCCCTGTAGTAACTCTGAGGACCCCCTAGGGGTCCCGGACCCCCTGTTGAAGACCCCTGGTTTAGTAGGTTTACCCTTGTAGTCCCATTGGAAGGAAAGAAAGAAAGAAAGAAAGAAAGAAAGAAAGAAAGAAAGAAAGAAAGAAAGAAAATGATATTCACAAGCATTGCTTTAGCTGTAGCTACAAACTGCAGTTGAGCAGAAACTGGTTCAGCCATAAAACGCCATCAGTCAGAAAAGTGTGTGTGTGGGGGGGGGGGGGGCTGTATGTGTTTGTTTGATTGATTGATTGATTAATTGATTGATTGACTGATTGATTGAATAGTTTATTAGGAGTTCGCATAAGCACAGCACAGGACAGTACAGTACAGGGGTGTCGCACCAAATTCTGCGCCCTGGGTACAAGGATTCACTCTCATTTTGTGCTTTAACTAGGCCTATTGAAAAATAGCAGATACACAAGCGCACAGCTGCGCTGCGAGCTTGGAGATCTGCTATTTTTGAAAAATCATGAAAATGTGTTGAATATTTCAAATCCTTCTAAGGTTTTTTGAAAAACCTATGTTTCTATTTCAGTGGTGCTCAAACTTTTTCATGTGAAGGACCCCCAAAATGATATGTATTTGGCCATGGACCCCCATCTCAAAATATTTAGTTCCAGGGACCCCCAGAAGCAAAATTTTAGTAATGTTCGCTTAAAAAATACATACTGGTATTCAAAGGTTTGCAAACAATTTCACACGTTTTCAAAAATAGCAGATCTACAAGCTCGCAGCGCTCACATTTTGCTCATGGGGGGTCCCTGGAACTAAATATTTTGAGATGGGGGTCCGTGGCCAAATACATATAATATAGGCCTACACAGGACTATGTAAAAGATTATAAGAAATAAGAAATACAAATATAAATAGGCTACAGTAAATAGGTCGGGTATAGGCTTTGTCTTACCAGCAACCTGTAAGTGGTTTGCAAACGTTTATTTTGTCAATCATATTCATCATTATTTATTCACTTAAACCTTAAGTTCTCACGAGTGTGTTGGAGACTCTATGGTTGGAGACGATGACTTCCTCATTGAGGACAAGGTATTGAGGACACACACACACACACACACACACACACACACACACACACACACACACGCGCGCGCGCGCACGCACGCACACGCACCTGAGAGACTGCAAGAGACACACACCTGTTGCCTAGTGGGGAAAGAAAAACACCCGATCTACCAGCTCACAGCAGCGCCTCCCTCGCCTCCACGAGCTTTGAGCTTGTAGATCGGGTGTTTTTCGTCGCGCGACACCGACGCACGACGAAGTATAATAACTCAGAGCAGAGAGACACGCCTTGTGTCAGACAGACATGACATGACTCCACCTTCTGTTTATCTAGGAAGCAAACACAACGCCACTTCTTTTCTCAAAGAAAACCCTGGCCACGACTTTTTTGTTTTATTATTGGAATTCAGACAGTTATGTGGATATAATAAACGGAGTTAAACGAGACGGCGATTGGCGAGGACTATTTAAACCCCCTATTTTATTTGAAATTAGACGTTTTTTTCCCCATCTTTTTATTGCTGTTGTCATTATTTTGTGTCGAATCCAGGCGGTTGTTAAGGCTGTCTTGTTTTCAGTAGCATATTATTATCATCTTCAACCGGGTAAAAACGTGCCACTCGGGACGGTTTCACACAGTGTTTTTACCAATGATGTCTGTGACCGTGCGCGTAGTGCTGCTGGCGTGCGCCCTGCGCGCTCTGTGCGTAAAAGGCCAGCAGGCATCGTGTCCGGGGTCCGCGGGGGGCTTCAAGGAGGCGCAGCACAACTTCGTCCTGGACACGGAGGACGCGGTGAGGTCCGGGGCCTCCTACCTGTCCTCCCCGCCGGTCCGCGGCGTCCAGGAGTGCGTGGCCGCCTGCTGCGGCCTGGCTCCTCGGTGCAACCTGGCCCTGGTGGAGACCACCAACCACACCGCTGCTGGGAGTGGAGGGGAGACCCCCACTTTCACCTGCTTCCTGTTCAACTGCGTGCACCAGCAGAGATACGCCTGTCGCTTCGTCAACAAGGTGGGATTCGTCAACTACATCCTGCAGTCCGTCTATGAGAAGTACCTGAAGGGACCCGAGGGGCTGTCTGGTAAGAATGGATTAATGAAAGGATTAATTAATGGATGCATGAATGGGTGCTTGGATAGAATGAATGAGAGTCTATGAGAAATATCTGAAGGAGCTGTCTGGTAAGAATGGATGGATTATGAATTGATTGATTGAAAACTTTATGAGAAGTTTGCATAGCAAAATGTAGTTTCATCATTCATGAGTCATTACTGTACAGGTCAACTAAAAGGATACACTCAAAAAAGCCTATGTATGGCTTGTTTCAGTTTAGGACCTTTTTTTAAACGCATATATAACATTGACTGACAGACAGAAGCTTCATATGAATCATGGGGTGGATGAGTGAATGTGGATTGATGAATGAATGTTATATCCCAATACCTGAAGGGACCCAAGGGGCTGTCTGGTAAGGAGGAATGGATGGATGAAGGATTTTAACTCTGAGAGTGTAACAACTGTAACCAAATGGACCCTTACGTGTCCATTTGGTTACATCTGTACACTCTGAGTTACAAATGGGGGAAGTGCTTTAGCTATTTATTCAACAGCACTGATGGAGCCAAATTGACATAACTTTATTAAAACATGATATTCAACATTTCACCAGCATGAACCTGAATGTATATTTTGTTGAAAAGCCCTATTATTGTACAAAAGCTATGATCATCATAATTAATCATGTTGCAATTGTACATGTGACACGCTGATCTACAGACAAAGACAGGTTGTACTGGTCAGCTCCCAGTACAACAGTATCAGACTCTGGTTGTACTGGTCAGCTCCCAGTCGAACATTAGACAGTGATTAGATTGTGGTTTTACTGGTCAGCTCCCACCCAGTACAACATCTCTGGTGTCCAGTCAGTTACAATAACCAGACCATGTATTTAAAATGTCACAGGTTCAAGTCCGGGTTGCCTGTCATCATCCTGTCACCATAGCATCCCTGTCCTTAGTAATAATAAATACATCTCATGAATGAATCAGTGGTTCTCAAAGTCTAGTCCAGGGACCTCCATGGGTCCGTGAGGGGGTTCCAGGAGGTCCCCAGCTAAATTAGCCCTATTCACGGCCCGCCCACTCAGCAACTTCCTGGTGCTGAAGTCACGTTTTGAAGGGTATAACCCATAGGTATAACCCTGCTAAAAGCCCATAGAGTTAACACAGAAATCGCAAATTTAATGCAATTTCGGAATAGTAAAATATAAAATACGGCTAGCATGATCATCATTTTTGTTTTTTCTATTAATTTGGTCATTAAGGTACACAGAATGAGAGGCCTGCTCTGTCAGAAACTTCACTATACAGGAAAGAAACACATCAAAATAAATATGCTTTAAGTAGCATGTGAGGGGTCAAACTAGGGGTTCTTGATGATTCTGAATGCATTGCAAGCATTTGTTTTGCATGAAAAACATTCCTTGGGCCAGAAAACGGACCAAAATAACGGTGAAAAGTGATGACTCCTCACTTTTCACAGGTTTGAGAGGCTGAAATCTGACCCAAGTAATGTTTTTCATGCAAAACAAATGCTTGCAATGGATTTAGAATCATGAAGAACCCCTAGTGTGACCCCTCACATGCTACTTAAAGCATATTTTTTTGGTGTGTTTTTGAGCGGTGGTCACACCGTCTCCATAGCGTGGCCGTGTGTGTATCCGTCCGTCTATGTATGTGGGTATGTGGGTGGGTCCGTATGTAGCCTAAGTACCCCTGGTGACCAGAGAGGTGCTGTTGAGTCTAGTCTGCCCTGAGCATCAACTGCAATACCAGTGGTGGCCTGAGTGACATGGATGGATGGATGGCTCTCTCTCTCACACGCAAGCAAGCACCCCCCAATAGTATTATTATTATTATTATTTTAATTTTTTTTTTTTAAATATTTATTTAATCTTTTTTATTAGTGTGGTTGCCAGGGCAACCACATTATTACTCTGGGGAATTTTGCAGTTTTTACAACTCTTAGTCTCATTGACTTGAATGGGAAACTCCATATATAGTGAGTAACTTTTAGGTATCTGACTTTTCCCATTGACTTTGAATGGGAAACACCATATATAGTAAGGTAACTTTTAGGTATCTGACCTTTCCCATTGACTTTGAATGGGAAACACCATATATAGTGAGTAACTTTAACGTGATGTAAGAGTAAGGTAACTTTTTAGGCAACCACACTCGCAATTTCCCAAATTGCAATTTCTCTAGTTATAATTATAATTATTATTATATATTTGTTTTGCTGTTGCGCAGCCTCCACGACCACCGCTCAGTTCACACGGGTGTGATTTTTCCAGTATAGTGAAGTCAATGGGAAACCTTTTTTTGCAATGTTTCCGGCAGAGCAGGCCTCTCATTCTGTGTACTTTATTGACCAGATTGACCAATAAATTGACTTTATTGGTTTGTTATTTAGGAAAAACAAAAATTTGGAGTATGTCATGACATCACCGGTCTTCTCTCATTTTGGCACAGTGGCTCCCCGGCTATGAGTGGGCGGGCCGTGAATAGGGCTTATTGTTGATAGTTATCTCATCTGTAACTCTGAGAGTGTACAATTGGAACCAAATGGACCCTTACAGGTCCGTAACTCTGAGATAGCACAATTGGATGGTGGTCTGGGGTCTAATGCATACCATACTGGATAAGGAAGGAATGAAAAGCTTTGATTCATGTCATAAATAAGGTGACGTCTTTGCAAAGCCACCTTCCATCTTCACCCACAAGTACAGTAGGTGGGGTGTGGTATGTTCTGTTTTCCACCTACAGAGGGTCGCCAAATGACATTCCACAAGGAAATGAATAGTTAGGCTCAGGAATTGTAGGAATTCAGGAAATGTCCCCAATTTGAATGTACTTCTATGTAACCTTTTAATCCATCTTCAACCGCTTATCTGGAGTTGGTCGCTGTTTAATATTGAAGTTATTTGGGGGGGATTTGTTTTTTTCTTTTTAAGTATGTTCCTTTAACCACTTTCAACCAGGCAAAAAAGAAAAGAAAATGGAGAGATAATAGCCTACAAAATCACAACGTGCCATGAGGTGACATGTTGAGAGCTTTTAGATCAGCTATTTTCTCTACTTTGACAAATTAATGTAAGAATATGAATGAATGGAGTTGTTTGCTGCATCTGCATATATGGCCATGGCCATTTAGAGCCAGAGCAAATAACATCTATATTGTCTCCCATGAATTAGGAAACACACAATGCATTTCTAAAGGTCGTTGATCGTAAGGTGTTGTTCTTTGCAGGTGACAAGGCGCCCCCTAGGGCCATCGCGGGGCGTGACAGGGTGGTCCAGCCCGGTGGGCAGGTGATTCTGAACGGCATAGAGAGCCATGCTGTGGGCGAGGGAAGCATCAGCAGCTACCACTGGAGCCTGCTGGAAGGAGACTCCTCTGTGCTCATGGAGGTACCTTAAACGCTTTAAAACCAGGAAAGCATCCGTGTCATTTTAGATTTAACCACTTTAACCACCAGTAAGACTCCCTAATCGGGAGATAAGCGACCGTCAGGTCGCATACACAGACCTTAGAAGGCAATGGTAGCCAATCAGTTGGGAATATGGGAAATGGGACAGATCCATGTTGATGACATGACTTTAGAGATACTGTGTACCGCTTTGCGTGATTTTGGGGCAAAATCTGTAGGAGCAGTGTCCAAAAATGTGTTTTGCAAGAATCGGCCTCATGGTGGCGCTAGAAGAGGGCCATGTGAGAAATGAGTGTGACTGAGGGGTTCAATGAGCCAATCTCCCAATTTGCTCAAAGATGATCTGTGCTGTCCTGATCATTTCAAACATGTTTGATATTTATCTGGATCATTACTTCACTACTGGTGTTGTCCGAGTGGGGCGACGGGGGTGGTGTGTGATGGAGACAGACATTTCTACGAGGAGGAGACAGACGTGACAGAGAGAGAGAGACACGTCTACGACAGATTAAAAGGAAACAAACGTGATGACTTTTGACATGGCGATCGGTCAAAGCAACTTGTGGATGTCAGGGTTCCCACGGTCATGAAATTACTGGAAATATTTGGAAATTAAAAAAATATCTTTCCAGTAATGGAAAAGTTTTGGAATTGATCAAGGGTCCTGGAAGGTCCTGGAAAAAATAGCTATGCATTGTCTTTGGTTATTGATTTTGTTAATACCTCTGAAATGACAAATTAAACATTGGCCAAATTGTCAAATATTAGAGGCAGAAAGTTGCGAGGCGTTGTGAGCATGTAGATCGGCTATTTTCACAATAAAACCGTGTTATACAAAATTCCTCAACTCTAGTGCTCGTCAGGGTGCCAGGGTCCCCATTTAAAATATGATTATTTCGGGGGTCACGGCCTGAAAATGTTGAGAACCACTGGCATACACTACCTGTCTTTGGGCATTGTGCATAGGAGTAAACGACTCGTTATTGAGCTGAATTATTGTTATATATTCCTGGAAATCGGGTTAAATATTCTGGAAAAGTTTTGGAAATTAATTGGTAAAGATGTGTGGGAACCCTGGGTTGTGGTGTCTTGACAGACTGATTGCTGCTCATGGGGTTATGGGTTAAGCTTATTGCTCAGGGAAACCTAGACACTTTGCCCGGGGCCAGGAATCTAACCTGGGACCTCCTGATTCACAGGTGGCCTCTGTACCCATTCAGCTATGGCTGAATGGCCCCACAACCACTGTCAGAAGTGGGATAGTGAGTCTGCTAACCCCTAGAAAACCCAGCATCCATATTTTGGGGGTGGGGGACCAAAAATAGCAAATCTACAAGCTCACAATGCATCGCGATGCAACACATTTGGTTCAATATTTGTAAAACCTTACACATTAAAGGGAGTTCAATAATGCTGATTTATAAAAAAAAATCTATGGGGATAGCTGGTTTCTGCCCGACAGCCACGATATACAGCAGGGTTGTTTTTATGGGTGGGCCGGCCCACCCATGTAGAAAGCTGGCTCAACCATCAATGGCAAAAAAATTAAAAATAAATAATGATTATGTCTCTTTCATTAAATAAAATGTTTTTTCTTGTGTTCTTTGTGTGATCATCGACTTGCTTAATATTAAAAAATGAATAGTACTTTACAACTTTCGCTCCGCTTATGCATCTTTTACACTAGCAGCAGTTGGTTACTGTGTGTTTGGAGAGGGAGTCTTAGTTTACAGTATATTTGGAAATGTGTTGTTGGGATGAAGTGCAGCTGGGAACACAATGCTTTGTATTAGCCTATTAATTGTTGTTCATTGATACTGCCTCCCGCACCCGTTTTAACCCCCAGAAACCCTAATAATTTACAGAAAATTTAAAATAAATACCAGTAATCCAGAAATTTCAGGCAGTCCCCCCTGTGCCCACCCTGAAGTTGCCAGGCCCAGCCTATTTCTCTGTTCTGGCTGCGCTCCTGATATACAGTATAATGTGAGTGTTAAACGTGTTTGTTTTTTCTTCAGAAAACGGAGCTGTCGGACCAGCTGCGCGTGTCCAACCTGCTCCCTGGACGCTACGTCTTCCAGCTGCAGGTCAGCGACTCCAACCAGCTGTCTGACACCGCCAAGGTCACTGTCCTCGTCCTCAGCCCTGAGCAGTCCCTCTGTGAGTACTCATGGGAAATGTAGTCTTAACATGGGTCCTGAGCAGGCAACAAAAAACTTGATCAAAAACCTTCTTTTCTTTTTTTTACAATATATTTATTGAAACTTTTCAAAATGTACAGAATATGTATGTAATATGTATGTTAATATATTGAACATTAGAACAATAAGACATATAGACACTGCATACAAAACACAAACAATAAAAAAAAAACAATTACATGGAACGTAAAAAAAAAAAAAACAGATAGCAACAATAAAGGTCATATTCCTCTTTCACACACTACAGAACAACAGAATCGCTCAATACAGGTCCTAACGATTGTTTTTCATAAAATATATGAACCCAAATTTCTTGGAATTTGTCAGACTCCGTTTAATAGCAAAAGTCAGCTTCTCCAGTGCAAGACAGCTTGATAGTTCTCTGTACCATTGCTTGATGTCAGGTTTGTCTGGGTTTTTCCAAAATAGTGCAATTGTATGTTTTGCCTGGAGAAGAGAGTATATGATCATACTCTTCTTTTTACTTTTTATTTTGAAGTTATCAGGAAATATGCCCAGAATGCACAGCTGTGGGCAAATAGGAATGTCCTCCTCTGAGATTATCTGGGATAATATACCCAAAACTTCTTTCCAGAACGTCATGATCTCTGGGCATTTGATCAAATACCTTCTAGCTGGATACAAAGAAAAACGAATAATAATAGCTCAGACACACACACACACACAGCTGGCGGAGGAAATCATGCAAGGCACCAACCTGCTCGTCAGGAGCAGTTGGGATCAGTGTCTTGCTCAAGGACTCTTCCACACTAACCCAGGGGGAGCCGGGAATCGAACCGAGAACCTTCCGATTCCCAAGCGGGCACTCCACCGCCAGAGCCACGGGTCGCCACTTAAATGTAGTCTAATGAACTAAAGTTACTGCGGGAAAGGCGGTTTTAAAATACATTTTTTAAGAATTACATTGACATCCACATTCGAAAAGCACAACAACGTTACATAATAAAGACTAGTGCGTGAGGAATGCATTTGAGCCATGTGTGAGTTTATTGCAAAAGCTACATGTTTTAACAACCGCCTGCCAGTCAGACATGCATGGAATGGAAATACTTTATTAATTCCCAGGGGTGAATTGAAACTGAACACACACACACACACACACACACACACACACACACACACACACTCACACCGGCAGTTTCGTTGTGGCCACACCCTCTGATCTAACTCAGTCAGACAGGTCAGACATGATCCTGAATCACCTCTCTCTCTCACACTCACTCGCTCACACACACGCACGCACGCACGCACGCACGCACGCACGCACGCACACACACACACACACACACACACACACACACACACACACACACACACACACACACACACACACACACACACAGCAAACAGCAATTTTGTGATGAGAGCATACAAGGACGCAAATAGTAAAGGTGCAGTAGAGTTATATTCACAGAACCATGGCATACAGTATCAGTATGTCTTCATGGTACAATGGGCATATAATCATAGCATATACAGTAAGTAACAATCGGGAATCCCAAGTTGTTGAAACCCTCTAACAAGCATTCTGTGGGAGTGTCCTAAGCTGCCAGAACAAATAGTCTGCACCTATAGCCCGGCTCTGAGATGGTATGTAGGAGCGGTTGGTATTTAATGACCTTGGTCATAAAGGCTTCCTCTTGGCTGGGATCGTAGGTTCAGGCTATTTAGGCGCTTCTCTGCGGCCAGGATTCAAACCCATGTCTCCTGCATGTGTGGAAAGCTACCATCTTAACCACAAGCCTAAAGGGGAATTCCCCCTTGGCCGCAGGAGATATTAGGCTTTTAGAGCAGTGCCAGCCACTCCAACAAGTGAGCGAGTGTCTATGTCCGTATGTCCGCATGAATACACTGTTCTTAAGGAGTTAAGGCCTCTCCATACTTCGACCGAAACCGCCGTTTTCGGTCAAAAGGTCCTTTTCTACCATAACTTTATATCCCTGGACTTCTGAAAAGCATTGGACCGAACGAGAGTTCGGAAATTTGCACGTGGGAAAACACAACTCACCGAACATTTCGGTCGAAGTATGGAGAGGCCTTTACTCGTGAGTTTCCCCCGGAGTGTCAGTTCAGTCCAGTGCTGTTGATGTTGGTGTCGGTGTACTTCCACGACGGTATACAACAGGCGAATGCACTTTAACCTTTGGCTGTTAACATCCAAGAGCCAATCCCTTCTTGGCCAGGGTTAGATATTGTACTTTTAGGCTTCAGGCAGCACTACTTGTCAACCAGTAGGTGCATTGACATATTGGGTAAAAATAAACATTTGTATTCATTCAAATAAGTCCTGGATTGCAGCTTTAATACAAACAGATGCATCATACGTCCTCTTGACCCTTTGTGGTGAACTCTTGACCCTTCACTCACACAAACAAAGTGTTACAAGTGAGAAAAAACACTTATTCTCCGTCTCTCTCTCGCTGTCTCTCTGTCTCTTTCTCTCTCCGTCTCTCTCTTCGTCTTTTTCTCTCTCTCTCTCTCTCTCTCTCTCTCTCTCTCTCCTTCTCTCTCTCTCTCTCTCCTTCTCTCTCTCTCTGTCTCCCTCTCTCTCTTTGTGTTTTTGGTTTGTGTATGTGTAGTTGTATGCTCTTGGGATGAACTGAATTGATTAACTTTTGCAGTAATATGAGCTGAATTGGAATGATGTGGTTTTAATAGAGCTTTAAAATCAAATCAAAATCTCTCTCTCTGTCTCTCTCTCTCTCTCTGTCCAGTGCATTGTGTAGCAGCGATGCAGGTGGGTCCGTGTCGCGCAGCCTTCGTGCGGTGGCATTACAACGTGACGTCGGAGCGCTGTGAGCAGTTCATCTATGGAGGATGCAAAGGAAACCTCAACAACTACCTGACCGAGACTCAATGCTCCGCCGCATGCCATGGGCTGCCAGGTAACACCTAGCCAGTGGTGGAAAAAGTACTCACGTTTCTTAAAGGGACTACACCATGAATTTACATTTTTCCAATTTTTATGTATTTTCTTGGTGTCCCACCAGCAACTTCTATCCTCACAAAGTCCTATTTCTGACCATTGTGTCTTTCTCAGTTTATGGGCAGATCTATGTTAGCATGTCTCAGAACGGTCCTGATTGTGAAAGGTCAGATTTGTGATGTCACAAGGCCTGAGAAGGAGGCAGGAGGAGCTGGGAGAGGGTTGGGGAGGGGTGGTCAGGCCTGAGAAGGAAGCAGGAGGAGCTGGGAGAGGGTTGGGGAGGGGTGGGCAGGCCTGCTGAGCAGGAGGTGGGGAGGAGTGTGGGGCCAAAACTGGCTCAATAGCGCAGTCCTCCCACTCAGGACAAGGTGGTACTGCAGCTGAAAATGCTCTGAAAGCCAGGCAGAAATGACAGGGGCTCTGTATTCAGGAGTGGTAATTTAGCCTCAAACCTTTTCAAAAACGTTTTTGGGACACAAACAGTGTTATATAAATTATTTTTAAATGTATGGTGTAGGACCTTTAAGGCCCATTCCCACTGGGCGCGATAAAGATACAAAATAACATTCTCAATTGAAGTGGATGGCAATGCCGTGAACGCCCACATAATTATCGTTAACGATAATTACCGTTATCTTTATCGCGCCCAGTGGGAATGGGAATGGGCCCATTTTACCTACTTTGGTAAAAGTGCAAATGCTCCAATACTCTATTAGAAGTCAGAATTCAAAATGTACTTGAGTAAAAGTACAAAAGTAATCAAAATGTAATTAAAGTACCAAAAGTAGAAAATAAAATTATGCACAATGTCCCATTTCACAAGTTTTCAAGATAAATAGCAGATCTACAAGCTCGTAGATTGTCTATTTGTCGTCTATATTTGAGACTATATATACCTGTAAGTCTCAAATATCTCTATATTTTGTGATGATAATTACTCCTGTAGCTTGTTTGTTCAATAATGCATTTTCGGATTGGGATACCAATTTCATCCAATCAAAGACTGCATTTCGAAGTGATACATAGCACCAAATGGACAATTACAGGTTAATTTGGTTCAATTTGATCCATCAAGATTCAATAACTTAATTGCCATGTCAACTTCGTAAAACATAGGCTAGACACCCATAAACACACACAAAAAGAAACAGCGGGAAACAATTTGGTTCTTTGAAATTAAACTTTGAGAGCTGCTGGTGTATGGTGTGTTAAAAGTGTGTGTATATGTGTATAATGAATGTGTGTGTGTTAATAAAGTGTGTGTATATGTGTATAATGAATGTGTCTGTGTGTGTGTTAATAAAGTGTGTGTTTTTCTCACAGCTCCAGCTGATACACGCAGCACTCTGCCACTCACAGGTAACCTCGCCTTGATGATGTCACTTCCTCTGTTGGCTGCCACGTGTGATAACCATACAATCTGACATCAACCAACGTCCTGATAAAACGTGTGTGTGTGTGTGTGTGCGTGTGTGTGTGTGCGTGCGCGTGTGTGTGCGTGTGTGTGTAGGGGAGTTGTGTGGAGCAGCGTGCCAGCCAGGTCAGTTTGTGTGTGGGAGTGGCTGTTGCCTGCAGAGAGGGCTGGAGTGTGATGGCGTCGCACAGTGTCACGACGCCTCCGACGAAAACAACTGCGACAAAAGTAAGAAGCGTGCACAGACACACACACACACAGGGCCCTATCTTGCGCGCCTTGCCCTTTATGCCTAAACCTCTTTTTTTTGCCATTTCTTTTGCCGTTAACTCATATGCTATTTGTGTTGATTTCAGTCAATCGGACATTCAGTCGTCTCCTGGACATTGATGTCAATCAGAAGAGAGGTGAGTTTATTCTCTGTCTGTCTGTCTGTCAGTCTGTCTGTCTGTCTGTCTGTCTGTCTGTCTGTCTGTCTGTCTGTCTGATCTCTCTTGACAGTTTAATTTAACAGCAACACCTCATAGCATAGACTTAAAACCACTTGAACCCCAGCTTCCATATTCTAGGGGAAACATTGTTTATTGTTTATTTAAGATCCCCATTAGTCACTGCCTCAGCAGTGACTATTCTTCCTGGCGTCAAATAAAAAAAATACAGTGAAGTTTCATTACATATGATAGAAAAGAAAAGAATAACAACTAGTGCATTATTTGGTGCCCGTCATGTGCTCATGTTGGACTATGCAAGGCAGGGGCGTCCTCTTCCCTGAGCCAAGCCTAAACCTGACCCTATACCTCGTTGCGAGGCGTTGTGAGCATGTAGATCTGCTATTTTCACAACAGAACCGTGTTATACAAAATGTAATGCCTCAACTCTTAGTGCTTGTCAGGGTGGGGGTGGGGGGGTCCCCAGTTAACCCATTTAGGCCTAGAATTAATGAATGCTTTAACCAGTGAAAAATAGCAGGTATACAAGCTAACAGTGCGGCACCGAGTGCCGCGATGCAAGCTTGTAGATCTGCTACTTTTGAAAAAGTCGTGAACATGTGTGCAAATCTTTGAATATATGTATTTTCAAAGCGAACGTTTGTAACTCAAATTTAGCTTCTGGGTGGTTCCTGGAACTAAATAGTTTGTGATGGGGGTCCGTGGCCAAATACATATCATTTTGGGGGTCCTTCACATGAAAAGGTTTGAGAACCACTGACATAGTAGTCTCTCAAGAATAGACTAACTAAGCTCCAGTTAAGTGAAAAGGACCTTTTCTTTGACGATGGCTGACATAAAAACAAACAAACGCGGCCTGAAAAGGTAACTGGGTTATAGTATGAACGATATAAACGGTGTGTGTGTGTGTGTGTGTGTGTGTGTGTGTGTGTGTGTGTGTGCGCGTGCGTGCGTGCGTGCGTGCGTGCGTGCGTGCGTTTTGCAGCTCGCTGCACGGAGCCTCCCCGGACGGGGCCGTGTCGAGCCAGCCACACCCGCTGGTACTACGACCCCCTGGACCAGGAGTGCCACCGCTTCACCTACGGAGGCTGCGACGGAAACGACAACAACTTCGACCAGGAGGACGTCTGCATGAGCACCTGCCGCGGGGTCACAGGTAACAGGCCTGTCACAATAATGTTACATGCACGTCTAATCGCAAATTATTTGAGGTAATCGCCGTGGCCTGAAGACTCACCCCTTCAGACTCCACCTAGGCCCATAGCACTTACCGTAGCACCCGCCTAACCTCAATGACCCTGCATGAAGGCTAGATAGCATTTTTAGGTTTTAATGATTAGGTGCTTGGTCTGCCTACGTTATTTTTCTAGACTGATATTTCTATGCATTTGATGTATTGTTGTTGACGTACGCACTCGCATGTCCGACGTTTTGCTTATTGTATTGATGTATGACTTGCCTATTGTATCGATGTATTACCTGCTTATTGTAAGTCGCTCTGGATTAAGAGCGTCTGCTAAATGCCTAAATTGTAAATTGTAATCGCAATATTTTTTGCATAATCGTCATAATCATTTCCATGTTTGAACTCTGCTCATCACCCATTGTGGAAAGGGGTCTTAGCTCTATGGTTTACCTAGTGTTGCATGGGTGATTCAATGTTTGCGTGGACGGTCATTTACTGACGTCATGTTGCTTAAACAACTACTCTACAGCATTGGTTCTCAACCTTTTCAGGCCGCGACCTCAAAATAATAATATTGTAACTGGGGACCCCCCACCCTACAAGCTGGTGAATGCTAACCTGGTGAATGCTACTATGCCTAAACCTAACCCTAAGCTCAGTAAAACTATGCCTAAACCTAACCCTAAAACCTAACCCTAACCCTTAGTCATACTAATGGGACGTAGAAATATTTAGATTTTACCCTGTAACTCTTGAAAGTGTACACATGGAACCACGTGGACACTTACAGGTGTGTAACTCTGAGAGTGTACAAATGGAATCTTACAGGTCTATTGTGTTCTATGTGTACACTGTCATGCATGTGTTCATAGTGATGAGTCATGTATTCATCCGAGTCATGAGTCATGCTTTATGTCCTACAGAACGTCACGTGTTCGCCAGAGGAATGTTTGAGCGCTTTGAAGAAGAAGAAGAAGAGACTGAATCTGGTAAGAACCACCAGACTAAAGTACTATATTTGCTCTGAGATGCAAAATGTATTAAAAAAATAAAAAATAAAAATGCAAGCTTGCTTAAAGGGGAGAACCACCCATTTTCAACATTGAACTATGTCATTAATATACCTTAAATGAGTGTGGAAATAAGAAAAAGGTTCCCACACTTCTGTGTTGCCTAGAACTGGAGGATTGATTTTGTGGTTTGTATTGCAAAGTACAACGGGATGATATTATCACGGTGTACTTTGCAATACAAACCCCAAAATCAATCCTCCAGTTTTCAATGTTGAAAATGGGTGGTTCTCCCCTTTAAAGCAAGCTTGGTTTAAGCCAAGATCAGGTTTATTTAAGAGAATTCTAATCTGGTTTATTACCCAAAAAGCCAAAGTACAGTAACTACGTTTTTGGACACACCAACTTATTTTTGGGGGACAAACAATTACCTCAAGAACAGATATACAATCAGTGTAATATCACTTGTACGCCTATATCTTTTTGCTGACCAGGTGAAAAACTTTTAAACCCATTTCTGTTGTTTGTAGTTACTGCACTCTGCCTTTGTCGGGCTTACAAAAAGCAAGGTAAGCCCAAACATAGAATGCATATTATATGTTTGTGCTTACCTTGCTTTCCGTAAGTCGCTTTGGATAGAGAGCGTCTGATAAATGCCCGAACTGTAAATTGCAAATTACAAAAATGCACAAAGACATTGAACTATGGAGAATAATGAGGTGTCCTCTCTCTCTCTCTCTCTCTCTCTCTCTCTCTCTCTCTCTCTCTCTCTCTCTCTCTCTCTCTCTCTCTCTCCCCCACAGGCTCCATAGCCGTGGCGGTGGTGCTGTCGGTGGCTATCCTGGCGGTGGTGGCCGTACTGTCGTACTGCTTCATCCACTCCAGGCGGGACCGCTCCCGCCACCAGCCCGTGGCCACCGGCATCCCCCACACCCCCTTCAGCGACGACAGCTCTGTGTACGCCAGCACCACCAAGCCTGTTTAACCCACTTAGGACTGAGGCCTGTTTTTAAAAAACACCATCTGAATCCTCACCTAAGACTTCTGAAAAGCTAACTATATTTATTCAAAGATTACAACAAACAAAAACTAAAGAAAGCGTTATTGTCGGGTTGGAAACCTTGTATGTCCGACGAGGCAACAAAGTATTGACCGATTTCTCAGAGCGGCAACCATAACTGCGGTGTCAAGTGTGTGTGTGTGCTACATGGCAGCGCTCTGGGAAAAAAGGTCTATCTATACACTAGCTCCCCTTCCTGTTTTCCCTCAACACCAGTCTTGTAGATCGGCTGTTTTCACTGAATGTTCGCCCCAGAATATGGGTGCTATCATTCGTAGTCAAAGTAGTTTGGGCCGTGAAACTCTAGACCAACTTTGTAGTTTGTTTGCCAGTTGAAAAACAAAAGAAAATTATAGCAGATTAAACACATGGCGGGCCATATTATTATTATTATTATTATTAACTGAATTTCATGAATTTTCATGAAATCAAAGAAATTCACAAAATTTGAAATAAATAAATAGCTAAAACGGTTAACCTCTGCAGTATAGTCACCAGTATTGTCGATTGATACACCAGAGTCTAAAACAGAAGTCGTTAAGTTGATTAGCTGTAGCTGTGTTGCTTGCATCACGGTGTACCATACAGTATAAGGTATAAGTATAGGCAAAGATCACATGGAGACAGAACCACCTTGGCAAAAGGAGACTGTTTCCATGAAAAGTGCTTTTTTTCCTGACACTGCTAAATATCATTGCTGTCAAGCAGGTAGATTAAGGCCCTTCTTCATCATACAACAGTGTTGCACAAAAGTAGCAAAAATTGATGATCTACAAGTTCACAACACGTTGCATCGCTATAGCTTCTATAGCTTGTAAATCAGCTATTTTCACACACACACACACACACACACACACACACACACACACACACACACACACACACACACACACACACACACACACACACACATACACACACACACACACTGACACACAAACACACACAAAAAAGGTAATGATTTTGGACATACAAGGACAGATAGATAGATAGCGTTATTGTCATTCAACATACACATGAGATGCATTAAGTGAACAAAATGTTGTTTCACTGGCTTACTTTGATACTCCTAGTTTAAAAAGAATGTTAAAATAGTAGTCAAGTCACTGCTATAAAATACTAAAAACTAAAAACCTAAAACACCACTTAATAAAATCACAGTCAGTTCATGGAGAGACAACCATATCGCAGCAATGCCATGCTGTATGTTGTGAGCTTGTAGATCGGCTATATTCGCAATATTTATACGAGTCAAACAATGTAATGCCTCAGCCCTCAACTCAGTTCAGATCTGAAAAATTGATTTAAGCTTTAGTTGTTTTCATGCAGTGTGCACAGTGTTTTTACATCGTATTAATTGTTCTCAAGATGAAATTGAAAAAATCTATTGTTTGGGTTAGGGTTATTGCACACGAGTTTTAATAGACATAAATTGGTATGTTTTTGCTGTGTGTGTGTGTGTGTGTGTGGCATCTATTCTCAGGGGGAAACTATTTCTACTTTAGCTTTTTAATAGATTTATGTTATTAATGTCCTCTTAATGTACGTTGTGTTCATGCGAGGGAGGGTTACAGTTGTATTTGAGTGTCGTTTTATTCAAACTATTATCAAGCGCAACCAAATGTAAATATTCATGAGAATGTGGTCATTATGTTTGGACTTTTTTTCTGGTTTTGTTGTAAATATGAAGGTGGAGCTAAAATAATGTGTAATGCAGAAAAGCGTATGAAGAATGACATTTTATGAAATGTAAGTTTTCAATAAAGCAGTTGAAGAAAGATGATTAATTTTGTTATATTTGCTTTGTTTTTGAGCAAGCAGGTCTGTGACTGAGAGTATATGAATGGAAACAAACAGACCTGTTCCATTTGTACACTCTCAGAGTTACAGACCTGTAATGGTCTACTTGGAAGTTGGTTCCATGTGTACACTTTCAGAGGGAGCTGGTTAAAATTAAGTTTGAGAACCACTGTTTTAAAAGTAAATACTTTTACTTGGCTACTCTACCTCTTGTATATAAAAGCCTGGGTTTCCGAGGCTACCTCTTGTAAGGAGTACAAGAATTTACTTACAGTAGATATTTGTTAGAATGTCGTTCTCTCTCCACTGTGTCGTCCTATGTTTGCATTTAGAGTTGATTTAGTCTATTTAATTTCAGTAAAATAAATACGAGTAAACACAATATAACTCCAGGTTATACTTTTTGCAACACACAATAAATAGTCCAATAAATTACATGACGCCAATACAATGTCACATGAGCTACAAACGGGTTATCAAATGTGTCTGTACATGAACACATTGTCTGTGGCAAAGACTGGTCTGTGGGCTGTAGATTTTCTTTTGTAAACACCATTATAATGTTCTTATTTTGATCATAAAACCCAATCACTGAAGTCTCCAGGTTTTCTTCACAACGTGTATGACACTGATTTACTAGGACACTATGGCAGATTTGGAGTCCACTAGTACTAGTGGTTCTTATATGTTTTATTTTGATGGACCCCCATAACTCTGAGAGTGTGCAAATGGAACCAAATGGACCCGTGAACATTTGGTTCCATTTGTACATACATTTGAGTTATAGACCTGTTATGATCATTCAGGGCTATTTCTTTACTGTATGTGTTTCTGGTAACATTATGTCTGCTGTGGCAAAAAAAAAAAATTTTGACAAAAATATCCAACACAAGCCAGCATGATGACACTGAACACCTTTAAAAAATCAAACCTTGGTTCGAAGTGGAGCCGTGAATTTGAGCACTTCCAGATCTATGTTTTTGATTCTATGTGTTCCCCCCTGTGTGTGTGTGTGTGCGTGTGTGTGTGTGTGTGTGCCTGGCCTGGCCTGGCCTGAAAACAGCGCCCCTCCCTTAACATGTGTGGTCATAAAAGGTACTGTTCGAACTCAACGAAACATCCTTTTCCCACTAGACGGGACAAAAGCTGAAAGCTGTGCACAGGGAGCTCATGTGCTTTGCACACGGCTCCAAAAATATTTTTTATAGGACAGTTAAGATTGAGATTGACACAGAGGAGCTCATTGCGAAGAGAAATACCTAAAATAACTCTTGCCACAACCTTTGACTCATATAGACTTGGTTCGCCCTAGTTTCATACTGATGTGCAATGAACATGAGCATTACTCCTAAACTAGATGCTTAATTGTATCCCCCATCTTATGACTGGTGTGGCAGAAATCAGGCTGAACGGGTTCTTCTAGGCAGGTTTAGACACGTATGTATGTGTGATCACATCACTGTCTCTATGGTGGTGGGTGTTTACATCATGGGATGTTGTTGTGGTTGTCTCGGGTTTCTGTCCAATGGACAGATTATATAGACTTCTGTCTAGACTACAGTGGACACAATTATTCGTGTAGCCTCATATGGGCTTTCTGGGGCTGAAAATGACATGGGGAATGCGTTCTGAAACCATTTTTATCAACTATTTCTAGAATTCTGCTTAAGGGGAGACATGGCAGGTGAAAACATGTAAAAAATCAAAATGTAAAAAAAATGAGATTTTTTACTATTTTGCTTCCTAAACATGCCTTCTTTCAAACAAATGCAAAATTAACGTTCAAAATACACATATAGATGTTCATTTCATACATGAAAGTGCCGAGTTAACAGCATTTGTTTTCATACATATTTTACAAAATATAGATATATATAGACAATAAAAAATAAATAAAAGATGAATCAAAGAAACATGGCCCCCTCACGTATTAGGAGGACAGTATGAGTCACCAGAACCGAGGACAGGTGTTTTTGATGAATCTAACATGATTAAAATGGAGTTTGAAGTTACAATTGGTTTGTATAGGATGGGGGTGTGTCCAATCTTTAAAGGCCGTTTCCCAAAATGTGTTCTTCCTCATACTTAGGTACATAAATCTCCACTTCAGTTGCACCCACATACACCAAACCTTCCAGTTTTATTCTTATCTATATCCTGAAGATATTTACAGAGGGGTTTGTTGATATATCATTCATAGCCTGCTTTACATCACATTTTATCACTAAAAACATGGCGAAAATGGTTTTTTTATGACTGTTGACACTATTTTAATTATGATTTATAGAGTGATAAAAAGAGATATCTAAAATCCC
Source organism: Nannobrachium achirus (assembly GCF_963921795.1). Classification (NCBI taxonomy): domain Eukaryota; kingdom Metazoa; phylum Chordata; class Actinopteri; order Myctophiformes; family Myctophidae; genus Nannobrachium; species Nannobrachium achirus. Next base: position 19,436,170 of record NC_137823.1, on the reverse strand, counting down.
CTCTGTAATTTGTTTTGTCTCTAATATGTCAAGAAAGGGAAACAATAGTTTTGAACCTGGCATTATCCAATCTTCAGATTTATGTAGGCCTACCTGAAAAGTATGCAAATTGGGCATTATAATTAGCGCATATAGTGCCTCATTTGCATATCTAAACATATCATTTCAGAAAACTTGTAATTCAAAAATTCTTAGTCTTGATGTAAGTAATCAACTGGAAAAGTTTCATTGTTGTAGCTATTAGGTTTTTTTTTACCCTATTCACCTGTAGTGTCTCGCCTAACAAGTTCTTGAATTATAATAGAGTTTTTGATTGATTGAAGACTTTATTAGAAGTTTGCATAGGAAAAGGTACAGTTTCATGACGGTACAGTTCACTGGTACAAGGTCTGCTAAAAGGAGATCCATGAAAAGACTAAGCTTATTTCCACTGGAAACCATTGAAGTATCTCATATAACATTGAATGACAGACAGATAGAACACAGTACTATGCAGTAGATATGTAAAGAAAAACAAAATAGAAGACAGTAAGTCAAAACAAACAGTATATACAAAGAAGGGGCAGGGGAGGGTAGGGTTGGGCTAGATTCTTTTTTACCAGTTGCGAACGGCTGCTGCCTGTAAGTGGTTTTTCAGGGCAATTTTAAAGGATGCTAGTGATCCACACTCCTTTGTGGCCTTCGGTAAGGCTTTCCACATTTTGGTGGTATAGCAGAAAAAAGAGTTTGACCCTTTGTTGGTTTTGACTCTGGGTTGAAAGTGATCTGTGGCGCTGCCTCTGGTGTTGTAATTATGGACATCCTTAATGTTTATAAAGTATTTTGACAGGTACTTGGGTATCATAGTGGTGTAGTGTATCTTGTACACCAGGCCCATTGCAAGTTGCTGTACTCTGTCAACTACTCTGAGCCACCCCACTCTTAACTGGTGAGTAGCGGTGAGGTGAGTCTGATAGGGAAGTCTAAGCAGGACCCTAATTAGTTTATTTTGGGCTGTTTGTAGTTTAGTTTTCAGGGCTTGTGGGGCGTCACAATACCATACGTGGACTCCGTAGTCAAAGAGGGGCTGGATTATTGCACCAGCTATGGTCTTCAGTGTGTTGGAATTGACCATCGGGGCGATCCTCTGTAGGAAACGAGTTCGTTGGTTGATTTTATTTATTACTTTAGAAGTCATCTTTTCACTGGAAAGATTAGCTTCAAGGATACATCCTAAGTAAGAGATTTCGTTTTTTCGTGTTATGACCTTGTCACCCACTTTGATTGTGAAGTTATCAACTTTTTTGAGGTTATGATTTGATCCAAAGAGGATGGACTCTGTTTTACCCAGGTGAATTGATAATTTGTTGTCGTTAAGCCATGTGCAGATCTTACTTAGTTCAGAGTTAAGTGTCTTCTCAACCTGCAAGTGGTCCTTGCCCGAGACTAGGAGAGCCGAGTCATCCGCGAACAGGAACAGGTTGCAGTCACAAGCAGATGCCATGTCGTTCACGTATATTAGGAACAACAGAGGTCCCAGTAAGAGATGTAAATTAAAGTGCAACACTTATAGAGATGTAAATGAAAGATAAGTTCAACTCTCCTTGACCAATTTATTTGGCATATATATAGCATATAGTATATTAAAATAGGGCTTAAGTGTTTAAAGTTTTTTTTAAATAATAGACCTACATTATAATGCCACTCCCTCAGTTGCTGTTGCAGTAACTACCTTTTTTAGCCACTGGAGGGAGCCAATGTCATTTGCATTTTAAAATGTACTAACCAGCCAACTGAATAGGCCTAGGATATTATCTTTTTTGATTGATTGAAGTATTTATTAGAAGTTTGCACAGGGAAAGATACAGTTTCATGACAGTACAGTTCACTGGTACAAGGATAACTAAAAAGCAACTCAGGTAAGACGAGGCGATTTCCATTGAGATCCTTCTCTTTAACTCATATAATGTTGAATGACAGACAGTACTACAGTACTATGCAGTAGATATCATCAGGTATACAATGAAGGGTCATGGGGAGGATACAGTGCTAGGTTTATTGTTACCAATACACTTGTCCACACACCATTGTGTCAGTTTGTTTTTGGCTTGTTTCTGGCAGAATTATTATAAATAATGTTTTATAACAAAAAACACATCAAACATTGACAGGCATCCATTGTCATGGACAGCATCCCTCTGTCGTTAGGACAGGAGGAGGAATTCAAAACTTTAGGGTCAAAGGCAAGCTATTCTGTACAGCAGTGGTACACCTTTTCAAGCCGTGAACCCCCATATTTGATTTGAACAGGGGACCCCTCCAAAATAATCATATTTGAACTGGGGACCCCAAAAAATAATCATATTTGAACTGGGGACCCCAAAAAATAATCACATTTGAACCCTCACCCCCCACCCTGAAAAGCATTCAACTCGGTTCCACAAATAAATATTGTGAAAACTGAAAATAGCTGTTCAAGCTCAATTTTCACAATTTATGTCTCTTTTTATTATTTCTCTTTTCTCCTGCTTTTTTGTATTAAAAAGTCCTTAAATTGACAATTTTCAGTAATCTCTCATCCCCAACAAAAAGAAACAATAATAATAACCAGTAAGACGCCCTAAGGGCAAGAAGCGAGGTTGCACTGAAGCAACAGATGACAGAGACTGACACAATTATGTCCACATATGGGGCTGAAGCATGACGCACGCACATGATCTGCAGGTTTTTCATACTGAATGGGGATTGGCCTGGGGGGCAGGTTGAGAACCATTGCTGTACTGAACAGTGTGCTGACAGTGTGATGGGGGTGGTTTCTGGTGTAACCACACACGCACACACACGCACGCACACACACACACACGCGCGCGCACACACACACACACACACACACACACACGCACGCACACACACACACACACACACACACACACACACACACACACACACACACACACACACACACACACACACACACACACACTGCTGGCCCTGAGGACTGTGCGAAGGTCACATGAGCATGCTGTAGACTTTTATACCCAAATGGACACCTCATAAATTCACTGATGTTTGTTGGGCTGATGGTAGAGCGAGATAAGAAACCAATCTCTCTCTCAATGTCTCTTTACTTTCTTTCTTTCTTTCTTTCTTTCTTTCTTTCTTTCTTTCTTTCTTTCTTTCTTTGAGTCTTTATTTCTTAAGGCATCTCCATACTTCGACAGAACCGAACTTTTCGGTTGAAAAAAAACTTTTTTATTTTTTATCTTTTCCGAAAAAAAAGCGTCGGATGTCCATACTTCGCTCCTGTTCGGAGGGTTGGCACGTTGGAAGTTGGAGGCGGTGGCACGTATTGTGGAGGTTATGTTATGGAGGAGGAGGAAGACGAGGAGGAAATGTTAGCGGAGGCAGAGAGGAGGAGGAGGAGGATTTTGCCCTGCTTTGTGCGGCTGAGGAGGCGAGAACATCTAGCCTTCGGTGGTATGTCCGCCCGCGGCGCCCGCTAATCAGACTCTCGTTCAGGGGATGAGAGGGGCATGGACGAGGAGAAACATTTTGAAATAATGAGAATGTCTGCCAGTCGTTTTGACGACCTTCTCGTCCCTATGCGTCGTGTCGCGCCGCTCATTGAGCATGCACCGACACACAGTATAGTAGTTTTCGCGGGTCGCAAAGCAAAAATAAAAGCTAAAATGTACAGTAGCCTCGCGTCACCAGGCTTTCCAATGTACAGTAGGAGGGGGGGGGGTCCACCGACCAATCACGTTTGCCGTTTCACCGAACATGATTTCGGCGAGTGACAGCATCTCGTAGTGCAAATTTCAGAACTATTGTTCGGAGAAAAAGCATTCCAGAACTTTCGAGGAATTAAAATTTATAGTTGAAAAGGACCTTTTGACCGAAAACGGCGGTTTCGGTCGAAGTATAGACAGGCCTTAAGTCACCTCTGTCTGTCTGTCTGTCTCTCTTTCTAAACAAGTTCTCACACATTGACTCACTCATACTAAAGCTACATACCTGACATTTTCAGTGCGTAACAAATATCTTGAGACATGCTGGTTGAAACGTGTTTACAGTTGTATTGTATGCAAAGCACCAACCAGACAGCCTACTAGAACGCAAATAATTCGAACGCAGACTCTGTTCCATTTAGTGCAGCATGCAGTGGCTCTCAAACTTTTTAATTTCAAGGTCCATTTGGTTTCATTTGTACACTCTCAGAGTAACACACATGTAAGGGTCCATTTGCATAGGCCTACTCTCAGAGTTACAGAACCGTAAGGGTCCATTTGGTTCCATTTTTAGGCCTACACTCTCAGTTACACAGGGTCAGTTTGGTTCCATCCGTACATGTAGGCCTACTCTCACATTTACAGACCTACCCGTATCAGAGTGTACGGTGGAGAGCTATCCACCGCAAATTTTAGGTGGAAAGCTTTCCACCTCAAGTCAGAAAATAAGTGCAGGACATCATAGTCACTCTCGGTGGAGTCCTGTACACCGTGACTGACTGGTCTAGATCGACCAATCAGTGAACGGGGTGTAGATCAGTGAACGGGGTGTCTGTCTGATAGTAAAAATAGAGAGATGTGTCGGGACTCGCGGTGGAAAGCTCTCCACCGCGAGGAATGACGTAACGTTGTAGTTTCATGACTCAAAAAGACTCGAAAAGACTACACCACGGTGTAAAGCCTTCCACCGCCCAGGCGACTATGATGTCGGCTTCAAGGGTCCATTTGCACACTCTCACATTTACAGACCTGTAAGGGTCCATTTGGTTCCATTTGCACACTCTCACAGTTACATAGGCCTACCTGTAAGGGGCCATTTTGGAACCCCCTCAAGGAACCATGAGGGTCCCTGGACCACACTTTGAGACCCACTGATGTAGCAGAGTGTTTCCAGTGAGCCAACATGCACAATATCAGCACCCTGACCCTGTTTGACCAGAATGGAACAGAGCCTGCATTAGTTTTATTGGTAAGACCTGTGAAGTAAAGGAAGAGGCCCAATTGAATTCCAATATGGCTGCTGTGCATAGTAGAGCCCTCTTATTAAAGGAATCAAGGCTTGAAAACACCAGGAGGGCAGGAATGTTGACATGAAAAGAATAGTTGTCATTCCTTTGGCTGGCTGGGCCGGTCACTTATACCTTTAGGGCTTAATACTGTATTTATATGTGTGTGTGTGTGTGTGTGTGTGTGTGTGTGTGTGTGTGTGTGTGTGTGTGTGTGTGTGTGTGTGTGTGTGTGTGTGCGTGCGTGCGTGCGTGCGTGCGTGTGTGTGTGTGGAGATAGGAGGTTATAATGTTGATGGGGTGTCGCACCAATTCTGGGCCCTGGGGACAAGGATTTATACCGTGGACCCCCTTTCAATGTTCTTTGTGCTTATAAACAGCCCGAGCCCCCCCTAGCAACCTGATGCTGAGCAACAGATTCATGTGGAGACCTCGGTCGTGCAAAAATATTTAACTTTTTTGTATTAGCCTATTTAAAACTACATAAAAATAGCTGTGTGAACCAACTGTGTGATATGTTGAGAGCTTGTAAATCAGCTATTTCACAACTTGTGTGCTACACTTGAGTTATTATAGGGTATTGAGTTGAATGAGTTATGTCAAACTAGCCTACAAGGTTTCTTTCCAACAGCAAATGTATTTAGGCCAATATGTATTTGTATACATGTAAAAATAAATAAATCCAGTCCAATACAGTTCCATGACCCGCCTTCACTTCCCAGAGTTCCCAGTACTACTAGAGCCAGTTTGAAAAATGCTTCATCAGATCACATCACTTCCTACAACAATAACAACGAGGCCATATGTTTATATTAATAATATTTCATATCAGCATAGATGTGGTTATTATAAAGTAGACAGGGCAGCACGTGTCAATTCTTTAATTAATTGTATATTTATTTATTATTAAAAAAAGAAGATACTTTTGGATTGTTACGGAGAAACGCTAAGGGGCGTGGATTTTCACTGTTCTGTTACAACAACATCGGTGACTCATACAATCCCGTCGCCCCAGAAGTTCTTTTACTTGTCTTTTGCATTTTTTTTTTCATTCATTTTTTTAAACGTGAGACACGCATGTTTTCCACGTCAATATAGTCGATTATTAAAAGCTCAATTGGATTTGTGTTCCCCTTCCACGTTGAAGAGTCACAGATTGTGACGGGTCACAGAGTGCGATGTTACATGCCCCGTTGCCTCCCTCCTCTCCTCTAGACAGTTCTCGCAACAGAACAAGATCGTCAGACGAGAAAGCGTTCAAACTGAGCCGGATTCTTCAATCACGACACACTGGATTAATAACTTTTATGATTCATAGATGAACATCTACGGGTATTAACAATAAACCGATAAGCAGACAGCACTGTGAATGCAGATGTTCATGATCAACTTCTTCTAGGAGGTGAGTCGCTTCAAAGTGTCTATGCACAGTCAGTGCACCCCTGCTGTGGGATGACATGAAGTTACCTTTCTTTACATTTACTTTTGGTTGCTTTGCGTGCCCGTTTTCTTCCGCGCACTTGAAAATAGCAGATCGGCTGTTTTCAAGTGCAAAAAACATGGCACGCAAACAAGTGTAAATCAGGCAGAATTAACCTGACTGACAGTGATGCGACAAGTAGGCTCTGATTTGGTGGAGGTCAGATTTTTATATATTTTTATTTTGCTACTGAAAAGTAGGCTATCATTGCATTTACCACAATATTTCTCTGTTTAACATTGCAAGCCGTTTACTTCAACTTGTAAGTAAAAGTTTTGCTTTTGAGACTTTACTTAAAAGTGCATTACAGTTACCAATCATAAAAGCCATTATGCAAAATTCCATTTCACAATCATATATTTGGATTACAATTAGTAACTGTAGCTATTCAATTGTTTTGTCAGTTCTTGTTACAATATTGCTGCTGGTAAAGATGGGGCTGATTGTAATGGCTATATGCTGTAAAATGGTTTAAAATACACGTTTGAATTTCAGTTGTGATGTCATAACTGTTGTGACGTCATCACTAGGGTGTGATCTGTGATGTCATAACTGGTGTGATGTGGTGTGATGTCATCACTGTGGGGATGAGTGATGTCATCACTGTGGTGTGATGCCATAACTGTGGTGTGATGTCATCACTGTCATACATCTATTTTGTCATATCTGCCCTCGTGTAACTTTTGTTTACATGGCCTAAAACGCCACACAATTAAAACGTGAAACTATGTGCATGGCAATGAATGGTCAGGGGGGCGCTCTCCATTCTGACATGTCGCCACTTCGACAGTGACTTCTTATTGTCGGAGTGGCAACACTTCCATAGAGGTTAGGGTAAGAGATTAGTGTCTGTCAGAAAGAAGACATGTCGGAATGGAGGGATGCATATATGTACCCGTTGTCAGTGTTCCTAGAGCAGTACACACATTAGTATAGTAGTTGGAGGACAGTCTATGATGTCAGGACTATGACGTCATATCGATGACATCAGGGATCTTCATATATGGGCATAACAGGGCACGCTAGATGTTTCTGGTCCTGGATAACCCGGCACCTTGAGTCCTCAGGTCCTCTGTGACTCATACACATGCACACAGACACTCACACATGCACGCACGCACACACCTCTGTGACACACAACGTTAAATGTGAAATCGACCGGTCAGACAGTTCCTCGAGATACGCTGGGAAGAAACAGACAGGCGCTTTTAGTAAATATGTTGTTTGTTTCTGTAGGACCAACGGACGGACGGGCGGGCGGGCGGGCAGACAAACAGAGAGACGGACAGTGTTTGTTTGTCTAAGTAGATGCCTCATTGTACTTAATGACAATGGAATAATCCCATTACGATGGATGGATGGATGGATGGATGGATGGGATAGCTCGATAGAAGGATAGATAGACAGACATAAATGGTAAACGGTGCATTTATGTAGCGCCTTTTGTCTAAGGCGCTTTACAATGATTATGCAATGCATTACATTCACCCATTGACACACACATTCACACACCGATGGCGGAGGAATCCATGCAAGGTACCAACCTGCTCATCGGGGGCAATTATGGGTGCAGTGTCTTGCTCATGGACACTTCGACACTACCGCTGGGGGAGCCCGGGATCGAACTGGGAACCTCAGGGTTCCCATCCGACCGCTCTACCGGCCACTCTTGGCTATGTTATAATAGAACATTTTCAGAAATTGAAAAAAATAGGCTTAGCCGATCCACAAGCTGTGAGCTTCAGCTATATTTTTTGCAACATAAGCAACGTAGGCTATAATAAACGCGCATTAGTTTCTGTAAAAGTCATTGAGATTTGACACTGATGATATCAAACATTCTGGCTGAAATAAGCTCTTGTGTTGGGAAACCCCTGGCAGTCTGACTCACCTCCTGTGAGACAGGAAATGGTCATTGGCCTTTTATGAGGAGTCTCATAGGAAGCAGATAAGTAATATGACACGCGCCACGTTGGATGATCTAGTTGTCTGGTCATTTATGTCTAAACACACACAGTGGGGGAGGAGGTTGAATAGTGTTGCAATGGTTTGGTTCAGTGTCCACTTCAGTTCAACCACCTGCCCTTGAGCCCTGTCAGGGGTAAGGGTTCTATTCCCAAAGCCAACAGAATTGTATTTCCATTGTAAACCAACTTTGAACAGAACCATCTCCAGGGGAGCAGCAGTTAATCAAACTAATCAATTTAAGTGATTCTTAAATTATGATTTTTGAGTGGAAAATTGCCTTTTAACGACATATGCAGATTATGCACCTTACATACTTAGTTGATTGGGGCAGCTCACAACGTGTCACAACGCAGCTTGTTTGTAGATCGGCTATTTCTTCTTTCTTTTTGTTGCAGAATGTTCTCCCCCAGAATGTCAGATCAGGCTCACTCACAATGCATCGATTTGTGAACTTGTAGATCTGCTATTTCCGGCCCATAGAATAGGAAAGCTATGGTCCAACTCCAAGGGTTAAATCCCCCCCCACACATTTGTGTGTGTTGTCAGTGGCTACGATGTTGTATCCTATTGGCTCAAGATCACCCTCCCTGCCCTGAAAACGACCACTTGTGTTCACATACGTACATTATATGCGCTCCGCAGCGCCAGATGCACCATGGGCAAGATTGTAACACCCAGACACACTTTTCTTAACAGAACAGTCCAGACCTACGCTGTTTTGGTCTAAATGCAGTTAACTCCTTCCTTTGATGGCATCACACAAACCATTAACTCACATTTACTCTGAAAACAAATGACTTAGCACCGGGGGACTGTGTGTGTGTGTGTGTGTGTGTGTGTGTGTGTGTGTGTGTGTGTGTGTGTGTGTGTGTGTGTGTGTGTGTGTGTGTGTGTGTGTGTGTGTGTGTGTGTGTGTGTGTGTGTGTGTGTGTGTGTGTGTGTGTGCGTGCGTGCTCGCTCGTGTGAAATGGCCATTTAAACTTTTGAACTGTGCACTAAATCAGTTAAGTTCACCTGCAGTCACACAGAATTGGATTGAGTCCAGAGCAGAAGAACTGACCCCAGAGGCCTGCTGGGTAATCTGAACCCAGACAGAAGACCCTGTCAAATCCTTAGTGTTCATTTAACTCTGAGAGTGCAAATCGGGTCCATTGGTTCCATTTGTACACAGTTAAATTAACACCGTTTTTTACAGTTTGGTTTCCCAGGGATTCAAAATAAATAAATGAATCTGGTCTCAAACATTTTCCTGTCAGGGACCACCAAATGTATTTGACCAAGGACCCCATCTGAAAAAGATTTATTTTTCTCCAATTTTTGTTAGATCCCCCAATCAAATCAACCAGCATTGTGGTGGCACACTGTGTTGTGAGCAAATAGGGTTAAAGTGGACAAACACCTTTTCATGCTATGTTAACTAGTTTTGCTGGGGACCCCCTGGAACCCCCTCAAGGGCCCATGGGGGTTGCTGGACGCGAGTTTCTAAATTCTAGGAGAGCTAAGGAAAAACCACGCCCGGACTAATTTTTGAAGCTTCTGATTGGCTGAACCGGAGGTAGGGAGCGCTCCATTGTAGTCACTTGGACCGCGGCAGAGGTGCACCAAAACCTGAACCTATCCTTAACCTAACCCTAACCCTAACCCCAACTCTAACCCTAACCTTAACCCTAACCTTAACTCTAACCCTAACCCTAACCTCAGTAAAACTAACTCTGGTGAATGCTAACCTGGTGAAATGCTAACCTGCCGACGCTGGTGAGTTGCTAACCTGCCGACGCTGGTGAAAACGAGCGCTCCTTGCCTTAGCTCTCCTAGAATTTAGAAACTCGCTCCCTGGACCCCACTTTAAGAAGGATTAGGAGGATCATGCAGTTTTGCTAAGCAGCCATCACAGAGTGTGTGAACTGAAGTTGTTATCTTGTATCATGTGCATTCAGCACATGATGGGTGGACTCATATCAATGACCCCCATCAAGAGGATGTGGTTCACCTTTCACTTCCTGTGTTCTGACGGTTGCTTTAGGAAGTATAGGACATCGCTTCCTGTTTATTCTGGGTGGCCTCATATTTCACAAACACACACCCAAACTTTGATAAAGACTCCTCCCTCATGTCTCTAAGGATGTAGGATGTACAACTCGTCGTAACTCCATATTTAAACATTGGCCAGGGGTCTTCAATGTTTTCAGACCAAGAACCCCTTAGTTGAGAGAGAGATGAAGCAGTGACCCCCACAACCTTTTCATACATTCCATATAGTTTCATCGTTTGACAGCTCAATCGTCAGTGTATTTTGGATTCATGTCAATTTGTGTTTTCAGATATTTAACCACTTGAGCCGTCATTGTCTAATAAGCTTGACCTTTTACTCTGTACTTAGTCTGCTCTTTTTCCCCAATACACCAAACCTCTTTGCCGAAAATAGCTGATCTACAAGCTCACAACGCCTCGTGCTGCGAGGTGTTGTGAGCTTGTAGATCAGCTATTTTTGGCTACAGTTCTCAGAATATGGACATTAGGGTTCAAGTTGCTAATATAAAAAGGATTGGAAGATTTGGAGGACCCCCTGTAGTAACTCTGAGGACCCCCAGTTGAAGACCCCTGACATAGGCCATATGTTTACTTCTAAGTTGCAGTGTGGGCCTTTTGGACGTTTCTTTGATTCATTGACCCATTGAGGCTGATTCTACAAATGCCTCCCAGATCAGTAGTTCTCAAACTTTTTCATGACACAGATACTCAAATTGATATTGCCTATATTTGGTAGCGGACCCCCCATCTGAAAATGTTTTGTGCCAGGGACCCCTGGAAGAGAAGATTTGTGCAAAAACATCTGACACTTATGTTCATAATAGCTAAAATCTAAAATGACACACAGATGCTTTCCCGGTTTTAATGGTTTAAAAGAGAATTTCACTTTACTTAAAAAGACTTCCGGGGTCATCTTCACATCTACTCTGACCTTTGTGTTCACCCCCAGATACCTTTAAGTCGCACAGGCGCTTGAGTAGACGTGGACATGACCCCGGAAGTGTTTTTAAATTACATTTAATTAGGGGTTTTTTAACTCATTGTGAAGCAGGGACCAGCAATCCTCACTAGAACCCAGGGGGTATGGGTTACAGCTTACAGGTAGTCGTGTAAGTCATATGTTTTGTATTAAAACAAACAATGTAAATTAAAAAAGTAAAGCTTTATATATTGCTATAGAGTGTTTGTTCCTTAACAGTGATACAATAAATAGCTCTATATTGTGTTAGTAATCTTTGCTATAGAGTTTTTGTTCAGTAACAGTGTTAAATAGCTCTATATTGTGATAGTAATCATTGCTATAGAGAATGTTTGTAGAACATACTTCAGTCTTCCTTTTCTGACTGATTCCCCACAGACCACGGTTTGAGCAACACTGCTCTTCTCTAGACTCTGAACATTCTTTGATCTTAAACTTGATGAAGGTGTTGTTACGACAGCTCTGATAGGCCCTGCATGCCAGCACAACCATTACAACACAATGCCTGTGTGTGGTAATCCGTCTGTCTGTCTGTCTGTCTGTCTGTCTGTCTGTCTGTCTGTCTGTCTGTCTGCCTGCCTGCCTGCCTGCCTGCCTGCCTGCCTGCCTGTCTGTCTGTCTGTCTGTCTGTCTGTCTGTCTGTCTGTCTGACAGTGTTCCTTACATGCCGTGCTTCCATCCAGGTGTATTATTATAGGTGCTATTAAACATTTCCATTTTATAACACACTACCAGTAAGACTCCCTAATCGGGAGATAAGCGACCGTAGGTCACTTATCTCCACAAATAGGGCAAAAATTAGTTTTTCCAAAATCTTCCTGATCCATGTTGATGACATGAGTGTAGACATACTGTGTAGTGATTTTCGTGATTTTAGGGCAAAATCTGTAGGAGCAGTGTCCAAAAATGTCTTTTTAAAAATCGGCCTGGAGGTGGCGCTATATGGGACAGATTCATGTTGATGGGATCAGTGTAGACATACTGTGTACCGATTTGCGTGATTTTAGGGCAAACATTTTAGGAGCAGTGTCCAAAAATGTGTTTTGCAAGAATCGGCCTCATGGTGGCGCTAGAAGAGGGCCATGTGAGAAATGAGGGGTGGGGTCTCCGCGCCGCCAAGGCGGACAAATAGGTACCGGCCCCGGCTGTCCCGGTCGCTCCTAGCCGGAGTTACGGCATTTTATGTGAGCTGCAGTGTAGGGGGTCCTCCACTGGGGGCGCCACCACTTTTACATCCGTTCTGGAGCACCAGGAGTCGGTGGTCCCCGGGAATTCCCCGTGAGCAGCCCCGTTGGGGTGGTCATTTGGTCAGTTTAGCACATTTGGTCATTTTTTACATCTGGGGGTCCCCCAGGGACCTGGGGGTCCCTGGAGCTCCGGGGGTCCTTGGAGGTTGTAGTTTGGCAGGTAAGGAGTGTGTGTGCAAAATTTGGCATGGATCGGGGCAACGGTTGCGGAGATATGAGCAGGGCAAGAGTGTGACGTGTGACGTGTGACTGACGGACTGACTGACTGACTCACTCACGGACAGCCTGTGGAGGTTTGGATAGTATAAGTAACTGCGACCTACGGTCGCAATAATCTTTTAAAGACAAGGCTGATGCAAACCTCAAAGGTTGGTGACAGGTGCGTATGGACAAAAGTGCATAGGCAAGCTACTTTTCTTTTTTGCAAGTGTGCAGGCCTCTTCTTTGATTTTATCAGAGATCCCGTTTTGAATATAACACACTGATCAAAGTGTTGCTAACTTTAACACAAGGACACCTTGCTGGTTAAATGTCATATCGTCACTGTCAGGTGGAAACCCAAAACCAATGAAAAGTATTAACAAGAGCTTTGTGACTGTAATAACTACATTGGATCCATTGGAACACTTTCTTTTTCATTGCAAGGTTTCAGAATTCTAACTTAGTAATAGCTTTATAGGGGGGGGGGGCACGGTGGCGCAGTGGTTAAAGCTTCGCCTCACAGATAGAAGGTCCTGGGTTCGATTCCCGCCGACACCCTAGGTGGGGTTGGCGATAGGGCCTTTCTGTGTGGAGTTTGCATGTTCTCCCCGTGTCTCCTAGGGTAGATGCCCTCACAAAAACATGCAGTAGTCCTGGTTTCTATACTACCTCCCCCTAGCCAGCCAGGTGCTCCCCAATTCCCCTGGCGCGGCAGGGGGAGAGCGGAAACCAGGACTACAGGTTAGGTAGTTGGCACTGGGTGAGAAAATGGGTTAAAAAAAAAAGTAATAGCTTTATAGGGTTCCCATTTGGTTCCATTTGTACACTCTCAAGAGTTAAAAAGTTTGAGAACCATCGGTTTTGTAACTGTATATAGCAGACAGGAAGTCCACATAGCAACTCTGATATTGTGATTTAGATAAACCAGTTCACGGTTCCAATATGTGATGGAACTGATTTCTGCTTCCTCAATGGGGCCTTTTCCACCGGCAAAGAACCGGTTCAGGTTCTTTCTTCCCCCTATGGGATGAACCAGAAGGTGAGCTTTTCCACCGAGAAGCGAGTTGGTTCCGAACCGTAAAAAGTTGGTTTGTGGCCAGTTCGCAAGAACGAACCAATTGGTTCCAAGAAAGTTGCCATCCCATAGGCGGAAGAAAGAACCCGGTGGAAAAGGCCCCAATGTGGGATCCGGTTCTTCCGATTCCAGATCCCCAAACCTAAGTTAAAGATAGAAAGTATATTGTTGTCCGTTGTCATGATGACACTAAATACAATATGTGGCTCTATTGTCCACTCCTCTCCTACGTCTTGTTTATAGATGCTGGCTTACTCTGCAAGTGTGCACACGTTCTTTTGACAAAGTTGTCACTGTTTTTGTTGCTTAGATTTGTCTGAATGTTAGTTAGATAGCATGCTGTAGAGTGTAGACAGTTGTCATTGTTTACCTGCTATCCTATAGTTTAAAATGTACAGAATGTTATTTGGACAGCATTGTGTTTAGACAGATGCCATTGTTTACCTGGGATCTTAGTTTCTTTGGGGCATTTGAGGCAGTTTTTCTGCAGTCTGCACTCTATTTCTGGGATTATTAACCATATTAGCTTTTTAAAGGTTTTTTCCCCGATCTCATACAGTATGTGTAAGTCACTCTGTATAGCGTCTGCTGAATGCTTAAATTGTGTCTATGAGTCGACTGTATTTGACAGTAGTGTTACATCTACAACAACAGATCTGTTGAAGTGTACAAGATGTTGATATCTATGTTCCTTCTGTTCATGTCTGTAGATGCCTGAAGGATCCGTCACCCCTTCATATGAGGGATCCATGGGTGAAGGTAAGACCCCACACACACCCACAGAGCCTCACCATATAAACCCCAGCTTCCCTATTCTGGAGCGTACTTTTGGTGAAAATAGCAGATGTACAAGCTGTGAGCTTGTAGATTGGCTATTTTCCGTGAAGAGTTTAGATTTAGGTGGGGAAATATAGTGTAGTAGGGGGCCTTACCGCACACACAGAACCTTATGGGTCATGTACTTGTACAGGGTCCTATATCAAGGTTTTTGTGCTCCTATATCAAGGTTTTTGTGCCTCTCCAATCTACTATAGTCCCCATCTGCATTTCTACTTGCCCATGCCTAGGGGGTAGTGGGTAGCCTACCATTGCTAGCTGTGCAGCGCGTATACAGTATCTCTCTCGCAACATATTCCTCAATTCCATTGCCTGGTGAGTGTGTTTAAAACGCTCCAGGACACGAGTTTCCTCAAAATGAAATCATTCTATTTAATTGTAGAATAGGTACAAAGGTCCAGTCAGCTATTGCCTGTCCAGGCATGTCTGGACAGGTTTTTGCTTGCCCTTTCTTGTTTTTTAACGTTGCGGGCAGTCCTTATTGTTGGACCCTTGCAGACCCCAAATGCCCAACAGTGATATTATTACGGTTAATCCAAGTAGTAGTAATGTTTTGATTAATCTTTGACAGAGATAAGCTCTCTCTTCTCTTCTCAGCATTGTCTGTCTTTGCGACAGTGTTGTTTTTGACAGCAAATTTTGATTTAGTTTTAGTCATAGTCTTTTGAATAAAATGTAATTTAGTTTTAGTCATAATTTAGTCACCTGAAAAAGTTTACTAAAATGTATTTTGGCAGGCCTTGATGACATTGTAAATGCTGAAAATAGCCGATCTACAAGCTCACAACGCGTCGCGCTGCGACGCGTTGTGAGATCTGCTATTTTCACCATGCAACACCTGAGAGCAACCAAACATAAAATTACTCTCTTCTCCACTAGTCCCTCCCTAACTTTTAGTCTAGTTTTTATTTTGTTGACAAAATTGTCAATATATCTAGTCTTAGTTTTAGTCATCACAGCTTAGTTTTTATTTCGTTCTTGTTTCGTTTTCGTCAGTGAAAAAAACGCAGTCGACAAACATTTTTCGTCATAGTTTCACAACTTCTTTCTACTTTCTTACATTTATGGGATTATCTTGGATGTATTCGTTTGTTTAGTTTCAAAGTGTACTTTTTTTTGTGGAGGGGAAAATGTGTAGGCCTATATCCATCCACCTGAGTGCGGGAGCTCAGTCAAGCAAGGTAGTCACGTGTTAAAAAAGAGAGGATCGACAAGCTATCAACATGTTGGGATATGAAGCATTGTTAGCTGTGTTGTCTGTTGTTTTTAAGTATGCATCTTGCGCAAAAATGATGACTTGGCGTGTGCAACGTGCTGCAGGTCAGGGCAGGTCTGGGTTGGGGGTCAAAGAGGGAGACTTTCTCTTGGAAGTTGTCATTGGTTTGAGTTTGTGTCTGTTCAAAGATGGGGTTGGAATTTGAACAATTTACCATTCCTTACCGATTCCCTTTAACAATGTGGGGTTCCAAATGGACCCTTACAGGTTTGTAACTCTGAGAGCATACAAATGGAACCAAATCTATTCGGTTCCATTTGTACACTCCCAAAAACAAAACGTTTGAGAACCACTGGTTTTGTAACCGTATAGCAGACAGGACATACCAGCTGTGACATTGTGATTAAGATAAACCCGTTCGCGGTTCCAATGTGTGATGGAACTGATTTCTGGTTCCTCAATGTGGGATCCGGTTGCTCCAGTTCCAGATCCCAAAACCTAAGTAAAAGTATATTGTTGTCCGTCCAATTTGTCAAATTGACAACAATAATGGCATGCTCAAATATACAGATCCATCTAAAAAAATATATTATATTGTGTTCTCTAAGTGGGCTCTGCGGACCCCTAGGGATCCTTGAGGGGGTTCCAGGGGAATGTGGATGTGGACTGGTATTGTATTGTATTGTTCGGTACAGGGTCATGCGGTTCGGTACACCCTCGTATTGAACGGTTCGATAGTGTAAAAGTAAAGGCCTGTCCATACTTTGACCGAAACCAAACTTTTCGGTCAAAAGGTCCGGTTCGACTAAGACATGACGTCTTTTTTTTGCTCTGTATATCGTTTTTTCAAATAGTCGACAATAATGGCATGCTCAAATAGTACATAGTACATACACACACAGACACAGACACACTTTATTTTATTTTATTTTATTTCTTCTTTTGTTTCATATTCCAATATCCACTCCTTTCCAATTGGGCGCCCCCTGGCTGTGGGGGCCTGGGGGGCCCACGAGCCCTACTTTGAAAACCACCGTCCAACACCAGAACCTCTCCCACCGTCCAGTCCACCCACCGCAACACTGAGCTGATTGTACTGTGTGTGTGTGTGTGTGTGTGTGTGTGTGTGTGTGTGTGTGTGTGTGTGTGTGTGTGTGTGTGTGTGTGTGTGTGTGTGTGTGTGTGTGTGTGTGACAGAGACTGACCCTCACACTAGCCTCTCCAGCAGAATCACAATAGTCTTCTGTGCCGGGCTGCTAGCCAATCGGAACGCACACGTGATACGATGGCTGCCCTATATGATTATGTAGCCTAAACTCTCAACCCTTTTCATGTCAAGGATCCCCGGTTTAATTTAAGGCCGTACAAGATTTGTGTTGTATTACGTATTGTTCTACTTTTGTCAAGATTTTTCTGAAAATAGACAATGGTTAATCCGATATTGATGCTGTGTCGGTGTTAATTTAGTCAGCAAATCTTTATTTAGTTTTAGTCATAATCTTTTAAATCAAATTCCATTTAGTTTTAGTCATATTTTAGTCGTCTGAAAAGTTTTAGTTTTAGGATAGTTTAGGGTTTAACACTGTCACTGAACCGACGCTCTATATCAATGGTTTCTATCACAATATAAAGCTATTTAACACTGTTACTGAACAAACACTCCATATCAATGGTTTCTATCACAATGTAAAGCTGTTTAACACTGTTACTGAACAAACACTATATCAATGGTTCTCACACCCCATTTAAGCTTGATAATAACCCTGATCCTATGAGTCATAATCTCATAATCAAAAGAATTATAATCATAAGAAATCACTTCTTGTTGGTAATAGACACCACACCAGAGTCCATGAGTATAATTCATGCCTACCGGTAATCTGTCTCATTCCTTTAATCGGCCTGCACAGTTTTCTTTAACAAACCAAAGCAGTGGAATGCATTGTCAGCTCCTTTGAAGCAGATTCTATAATTGAGTTTAGTGGATGTTATTCAGCGCTGCGGAGCAGAACAGAGGTGTTAGTGAGACAGACGGATGTGTTGGGACGAAACTGTTTAAAAAGCTCCAGAAGAGCTCACAGTGAATGGACCACTGCTCAACTAGGGCTTATGATTATGACATTTTACATGATGATTAATTGTCACTCAAATAATTATCGATTAACGATTTAATTGTGTTTTTGTCGTTGACAATTACATTTCTGTTTGGCTTGTAGGCTTTGAATATATAGATATGACGCATAACCTAAATATACAAAGAAATTACTGACATATTTGATACTTAAAAAAGAATTGATTGTGGAAATAGCTGATCTACAAGCTCAGTAGCTCACAACGTGTCTCATAGTAACGTGTTGTGACGTTTTAGTCATAATCTCTTGAGACCAGCTCAGTGGCCTTGTGGTTAGTTAGAGTGTCCGCCATTGTGAGTTTGTAGATCGGCTAGTGGGCTGTCTCGGAGGAGAGGAGAGGAGAGGAGAGGTGGATGGGAGATGAGAGATGAGAGGAGAAAGTGCAGTACTCTAGTCTGGCCAACAGGTGTCCCTGGGAAAGGATCAGACACACTCTCTCTCTCTCTCTCTCTCTCTCTCTCTCTCTCTCTCTCTCATCCTGTAATTGGATAGAAGTTGCTCTGTCTGCTCAGAGTACAGAGAGTGTTCAGGTGTGTGTTGGTGTGGACACACAGACAGACAGACAGACAGACAGACAGACAGACAGACAGACAGACAGACAGACAGACAGACAGACAGACAGACAGACAGACAGACAGACAGACAGACAGACAGACAGACAGACAGACGAAGGGGGACGCTATGGGATTGCTCTCTTCTCCACAGAGGACAGACGTCATCTAAGGTACGTCAGGATTTCATAACAGACATTTATACTGACAGCCTTGTTTTCATTTCCAGTGACAGAGATTGGAGATAGTGTTGAAGGTTTGTGGTTCAGGGTTTAGCCTCCGCCATCATTCTCTTCTCATGGGGTTTTCAGTCTATCACAACACTTTTCCCATGTTGGGAGATGGTTAGCTGGTACCGTATGTGATGCAGACCCCCAGGGGTCCTTGAGGGGTGTTCCAGGGGGTCCCCAGCAAAATGATTGATATTTAGGAACTGATGGACCGTTACTGAGCCGTGCATAGGTCTTTTTATAGGGCTGTGAGGGTGTACAAATGTTTGGCACTCTTAATGACAATGTTGTGCTTTTAATTGTTGCCAATAAAACATTCTATTCTATTCATTTATCTTCTAAATGGAACCACATCGGGTCCATTTGGTTAGACACGTAAATAAAGAGATGATTTTCCAGTGTAGATTGGGGTGCCAGAGATGAGAGAAAGACGTATGTAATTATATATCTATGTCGGACATATTTTTTTCCTTTTTTTGTACAGCCTACTTGATCAACGTCGTACAAGCGTTTCAAAAGTAGCAGATCCACAAGCCCGAAACGCGGCATGTGAGCTTGTAGATCTGTGACTTTTGCTGCTTTCGAATTTGAATCCTGAAAGCGGTTTTGGACATTATTTTAAGGGTGTCTGTGGAACTAATGCATGAGACGCGGGTCCTTGGAATTCAAAAGGTTAACAGTCACTGATGTAAATGATATGAATGTATTGATTCAGCTGGTGACAGTGGTCCTAGTCTAGATCTGCTTTAATACTGTAGGGTAGCTGTGATCATCAGGCAGTGAGGGATACATTAGAAGATTTCCAGTATTATTTACAGTAGGACAGTGTGTTTTTAAGTTATACCTTCTACATAGATGACTTATTAATACACATATTTAACTACAGTAGTTACTATGCATGGTTATTATAACTAGCTAAAGGTGCATTAACTGGTTTTGTTAAATATGTTCTGAGTGTGTGTTCAGTACTCCGTGTCTCCCCTGTTCTTTAGTAAACAGAAAATACATGTTCGGGTTGGGATACCAATTGCATCCAATCATGAGAGAGAACTCATCCAGCATACAGGATGAACAAGCGAAGGAGGAAGTGATGAAGCCAAGCAATGAGCAGGCACAATTGGAACTGAAACAACATATAACAATTAAGCTGATACATGGGTAGCCTCCTTTTTCCCTCAAGTTGGTATCCCACCTGAAAATGTATTTTGTATTTAAAGAGATTGAGAGACCGGGAGAAACTGAACAAACATAGAAATGATTACTAACTATCACAATATAGATCTGGCCAACTCGGAACAATGTAAATAGGGAATGAATGCCCCGCCCTTTAATGCAAACCCCATTATACCTGTTTTCATAGGACCTGTTTTGACCATCTGTCTGCCTGTGTCCATTTATGCCCATATATGGAGATATCTGTATCTGTCTGTCTGTCGGCGTCCATTTTATGTCCATATAGAGATCACTGCAGTTATAGTTCTGGGTCCATTATATGCCCATATATGGAGATATCTGTCTATCTGCGTCCATTTTATGCCCATATATGGAGATCTCTGTATCTGTCTGTCTGTGTCCCTTTTATGCCCGTATATGGAGAACTTTGTGATTCTGCGTCCATTGTATGCCCATATATGCCATATATGGAGATATCTGTTTATCTGCGTCCATTTTATGCCCATATATGAGATCTCTGTCGCTTTTTCAAACAGATGGTCAAAACGGGTCCTATGACAATAGGTATAATGGGGTTTGCATTAAAGGGGGAACCGGCACTGTGTCTGCAACACAGTCGGAGGCACAGACAGATACAGAGATCTCCATAATGGGAATAAAGGGACACAGACAAACAGATGGAGGAGGAGACAAACTTAATGCAAACCCCATTATACCTGTTGTCATAGGACCCGTTTTGACCATCTGTTTGCCTGTGTCCATTTATGCCCATATATGGAGATATCTGTATCTGTCTGTCTGCATCCACTTTATGCCCATATATGGAGATCTTTGACCATCTGTTTGCCTGTGACCATTTATGCCCATATATGGAGATATCTGTATCAGCTGTCTGCATCCATTTTATGCCCATATATGGAGATCTATGCAGACACAGTGTCAGTTCCGGAAAATCCTGATGTCAGACATCAGAATCCGAACCTTTCGTGCTGGTTACAGAAAATCGTGTATCGGGTCGGGTCGAGGCCGAGCACTGCACTACCTGCTGCGGTGGGGAACGCGCGTGCCGGATTTGAAATAGGGAATGAATGCCCCACCCTTTAATGCAAACCCCATGAATGCCCCACCCTTTAATGCAAACCCCAATATACCTGTTGTCATAGGACCCGTTTTGACCATCTGTTTGTCTTTGTCCACTTATGCCCATATATGAAGATCTCTGGACACACAGTACCGGTTGCGGAAAACTCTGATGTCAGACATCAGCTCCGCATACGGGCATTCATTTTATTCCCATATATGGAGAACGCGCGTGCCGGTGGGACGAATGGTTCTCGAGATACGCGGATTACATACATACATACACACTCACAGAGATTTTTTGTTGACTCATGTGGCGTACGTGATGTCAGAGCCTTTTATGAGGTGATGTCACAAATCTCACAATGAGTCAGCGCTTGCACCGATTTCAGTTCTCAGTCTTATGCCCATATACGGAGATATCTGTCGGGTCGAGGCAAGATGCCCATATATGGAGTTCTCAGTATACGGAGATATCTGTCGGGTCTAGGGTCTGTGTCCCTTTTATGCCTATATACGGAGATATCTGTCTATATATGCCCATATACTGTATGGAGATCTCTGTATCTGCCCATATGCCCATATATGGAGTTCTCAGTCTTATGCCCATATACGGAGATATCTGTCGGGTCGAGGCAAGGCCCGGCACTGCAGTGATGTCACAATGAGTCAGCGCTTGCGCCCGGCACTGCAGTGATGTCACAATGACCGATTTTGCGCCGATTTCCTCCGGTTCTCGAGATACGCGGATTACAAACAAACAAACAAACAAACAAACAGACAGAGATTTGTCGCATTTATAGATAGATGATTATTTTGTGGCGTCCCCATTTCAAATATGATTATTTTTTGGGGTCCTAGTTCAAATTATTTTGGAGGTCCCCATTTCAAATATGATTATTTTGTGAGCTCCCCAGTTCAAATATATGATTATTTTGGCCTGTCACGGCCTGAAAGGGTTGACAACCCTTGCTGTAAAGGTGTGCAGTAGGTAGTACAGTAAGATGAGCATTGTGTAAAGTGTGTTGCTGCTGTGCTGCCAGTGAAGGGAAGGGAATGAAGTGGACAGGAGCCAAATGGACACAATGCTGCCTTTCAATGCTTCAGCTGTAAAGTGTGTCAGTATCTCCCCACTGAAACTCAACTTTTATATTCACCCTGATTAAGTCCCTGATTCACTCGTTCTCTACTAGAGCTGGGTGCAATAACCGCAATACCGCCGTTGTTTAGTGCATACCACAGTGTCCAGTTCGTTACTGCGATTATTATTATGTTTTTCTATTTATTTTATTTTTATTTATAAATATTTTATTGTATTACTTGCGCCAGCAGAGCGCACAAGTAGGGTGATGAGCTTTATCTTGTTGGCTGTGCCTTTAACCCTCGGAGTTACAGACCTGCAAGGGTCCATTTAGTTCCATTTGTACACTTTCAGAGTTATACACCTTTAAGGGTCCATTTGGTTCCATTTGTACGCTCATAGAGTTATACACCTGTAAGGGTCCATTTGGTTCCATTTGTACATTCTCAGAGTTACAGACCTGTAAGGGTCCATTTGGTTCCATTTGTACACTCATAGAGTTATACACCTGTAAGGGTCCATTTGGTTCCACCTGTAAGGATATATTGGACCCTGGGGGTTTCCCGACCGATAGAGAGGGGGTCCCCAGGTGATATGTGCAACATTGATTTCTCACTCAACAGTAAACAAACCATGTTTCTAAATCATAATCTGAAGACCTTTTCCAATACCTCTAAAATAAAAACCATCACTGCATCAAAAGAAATCAACTCCAGCTACAACTACAACAAAAGAAGTGTCACACTGGCCAAATTATTACATATTTCCCAAGAAAGAGAAGAACATTTCCACAATCTATCAGTGGAACCGAGTCAAACTAAACGTAAGGCCGGCCTGACGCAACTCCTGCAATTGGAGTGCATGGATGGGGGGTCCCCAGTTCAAATATGATCTTTTTTTTGGGGGTATTTATTTATTTTATTTGTTTATTTATTCATGTAGTCCTTCCTCTCTGGATGAGAGCGTCAGCTATCTAGGATCTGAAAAGAGTGAGTTTGTTGCTCTGCCTCTCTCTCTGTGTCTCTCTCTGTGTGTGTGTGTGTGTGTGTGTGTGTGTGTGTGTGTGTGTGTGTGTGTGTGTGTGTGTGTGTGTGTGTGTGTGTGTGTGTGTGTGTGTGTGTGTGTGTGTGTGTGTGTGTGTGTGTGTGTGTGTGTGTGTGTGTGTGTGTGTGTGTGTGTGTGTGTGTATGTCTCTCTCTCTCTCTCTCTCTCTCTCTCTCCGTGTCTCTGTCTCTCTTTCTTTCTCTCTCGCTTTCTCCCCGTCTCTTTCTTGTGAATGTGGTTTTAATATTATTCTGGGCATCTAAAGCATGCATTTTAGTGGAATCTTCCTTGGATGAGTAGGACTGTCCTGATGTCTGTTTGAAATGGTAAACGGTAAGGTCAATAAAGGCTTGGCCCTAAAGGTCTCTCTCTCTCTCTCTCTCTCTCTCTCTGCTCTTTGAAACATAATCCATTGTTTTGAGCTTTGCTTTTAGTTGACATTTTACACTCAGTCCAGTAGAGAGTGAGTCTGTCTGTCTGTCTGTCTGTCTGTCTGTCTGTCTGTCTGTCTGTCTGTCTGTCTGTCTGTCTGTCTGTCTGTCTGTCTGTGGCGTTAGTGTTTTGTCTGAAGGGAAGGTCTCGGTAGGAAGTGAAGACAGATTGATTTATAATAAAATAATAACTTGTGGTTGTGGCTTGACCTGTGCTATTGTGCAAGCTGAGATTGAAAAGTGCACACGCAGTGCACTCAAGTTATTTGTGGTGTGCACTTCTTCAACTACTGTCACTGTGTGTGTGTGTGTGTGTGTGTGTGTGTGTGTGTGTGTGTGTGTGTGTGTGTGTGTGTGTGTGTGTGTGTGTGTGTGTGTGTGTGTGTGTGTGTGTGTGTGTGTGTGTGTGTGTGTGTGTGTGTGTGTGTGTGTGTGCGCGCGCGTGTGTGCGCGCACGTGTGTGTTTGCGCGTGCATGTGCATGTGCATGTGCATCCATGTCATGAGTTGCGCTAGATCACTCCAGGCTGTCATAGGGTTGCTGGCAGTGGTGTAAAGTAACTATAAGTACATTTACTTAAGCACTGTACTTAACCTGACCTAACCTGACCTACGTTTTCATTAAAAAAAACGTCAAATATAAAAAAAAAAAAAAAAAAAAAAACTGTACATGTACTGTACTAACACAAAAATGTGTTCCCACTTCCCGGCCTGTAAACATTTGAGGTATGTACTTTACTTGAGTATTTCCAATTTCCGATACTTTTACTTCTATTTACTTCTATTCCTATATACTTTTCGGCCATTTGAAAAGAGCCTATCTACAGGCTCACAATGTGTCGTGATGTGACACATTGTACGCTTGTAGATCTGCTATTCTCAAATATTTGTATACACTCGAAAACTTGTGAAATAGGACATTTTGCATAATGAGTATTGAGTACTGTTTACTTTTGTGCTTTTACTCAAGTAAATTCTGAATTCCTTACTTTTACTTACAGAGCATTTCTACATAGCAGTAAAACATTTGAGTACTTTTCCCACCACTGTTTGCTGGTTCTATTCCAGGCTCAGTCTATGGATGGATAAATTACCCATCAGCTACGGCGGCACAGTGCGTCTTGGTTTACGTCCAGATCAACGCTGTAATTACAGATTAATTACAGATTACACTATTAATCTCTGATTACAAACCTGTTGGTGCCCAAGGCACGGCCAAATGTCACAGCACGGCAGGTTGTGAGATTGTAGATTCAGGGGAAGAAAAAAACGAATGAGTAAAATTGTTAATAATAAAACAGTTCATATCATTGTTTTATAGTTGTATATCATTGCGGTCGGGCAGAAATCTCCATATTATTTTGTTTTGTTTATTCATAAATGAATGCCCTAATTTATTTAAGAAAGGTTTTTGTGTGTAGCGAAAATTGCTGATCTACAAGCTCACAGTTAACATTTTTAAAGTTTGGGGTTTTTTATAAATACTGAACCAATGAAAAGTATGAAGAGCTTGTGACTAAATAATAACTACATTTTGTCTCTGAAAAAAGCTTTTTTTAAAAAGGATTTTCTTTTTTGTCTTTTTCTGCCTTTATTGATAGTGTAATGTAACTAAATAGATTTACTTAAGTACTGTACAATTTTCCACTACATCTCCCATCCAAATATTGTACTACTACATTTGTTTGAAAACTTTACTTACTAGTTACTAACCCTAACCCTAACCCAATTATAATATCATAAAACATACATGAACCACTTTAGCCCTATTTTATACTTACTTAGGCTATTTGAAAACAGACGATCTACAAGCTCACGTTTTGAGGTTGTAGATATGCTATTTTCAAACATTTTGATACTTTTACTCAAGTACATTACTTTCATACTTTTACTCAAGTACATTTTGAATTCCAGACTTTTACCTGTAACGGAGTATATTATGTACATTGCAGTAGGCTATTGATACTTTACTTAAACTATGTGAGTACTTTTTCCAGTCCACCACTGTAGTAGACAGGAAATGGGTAGAGAGAGATGGGGAGTGACATGCTGTCAGGCTTGCATTGCAGCCAAGGTGCCCGGACTGCTGAAAGAAGCTATTTAGTGGCAAAAGTTAGTTTGAAGATTGTGTAGCTTGTGATAGGCTCCAATATTTAGTTCAATGACCACGGGGCTAAAGAATGGTTCAGAAGTGCGTTCCAGAAATGTGAACCACCTACTGTACGTCACACAGATACGGGAAGTGAACCAGAGATGGCCGCCGGTCTTGCTTTCCCATTTGTGTTGGCCTGAACACAGCACCCAGGTGTGTGAGGTGGACCTGGGCAGTGGGTCAGGAGTTCCAGTCTTCCCAGTATTCAGATTAGATGACGTCCTGGAGCTGCACACATTAGCTGCTAATCCGCTGTAAGCCCCCTCGGTGGGCGTGTCAGGGGGTCACATGACTAACGGGCAGGGCGTGTGTGTGTGTGTGTGTGTGTGTGTGTGTGTGTGTGTGTGTGTGTGTGTGTGTGTGTGTGTGTGTGTGTGTGTGTGTGTGTGTGTGTGTGTGTGTGTGTGTGTGTGTGTGTGTGTGTGTGTGTGTGCGCGCACGCGCACGTGCAAGTATGAACGAATGACCCATACGATGACAGTGAATGGAGACTATAAAATGCTAATTCATGGAGCACAGGAGAACTGATCAAAGATGATCAACAATCCCTCCCACACTTTTAAACTGACTGGTGAGTGGTGAGTCAGTACAACTGCAGTGACAGGTAGTAGGAGGAATTGTTTGGCATTACGACTAATATGAAAAAAGTATTCATATTAATAAAATTAAACAACCCTGACAGTGTACAAATGGACCATTTGGTTACATTTGTACAAATTGTTGGTACAAATACGGTAAATCACCTCATCTACTATGAATCGGTGCATAAATACTGTACATTAACTGAGGACTTGATGCTGTGTATCATGGTAGCCATATATAAATCACTGTTTTAAATCCTTAGAGCTTTCTGAAAAAAGTATGTTGCGGAAATCTAAAATGACACGTTTGCCTTCCCAGTTTTAATGAGCTATTCGATATTTACACTACAGGCAAATATACAACCCCAGGTTCTACCAAAGTGCAATGATCATTGAATGTTTTCTGCATATTTCACCTGTGACAAACCTCCTCATCTTGAAGATCTGACTTTGAAACGCCTCATAATAAATGATCTCCTGTCCACGTTTACAGTAAGACCTATCATCACTTGTACGTCGCCAGTGACGATCAATAGCGTCTGATAAGTGTGCTGACTCATCATAATGTGGTTTATTATCCTATAGCTTTGATATTAATGCTGTTCCTTCAAACATTTCTGCTTCCGTCAGAGAACGACTCCAGAGGGAGGATCAATAATTCTCGTCCATTTATTCCGACTTATAGAAATACTTTTTATGTCCACCATAGACTCCTACAGCAAGGTTTCCATAACCTCATTATTTACAGTTCAATCCAAATGGATTTATGGAGTACTTTTATCCCTTTAGATAAGTGCTTGTCTGTGTTTTACTGTTTTTGACTGATGACCCCCTTAAAAAGAAGACTTCCAGCCCATCACCCTAGTAAGCACACACGCATGCACACACGCACGCACGCACGCACGCACGCACGCACGCACGCACGCACGCACGCACGCACGCATGCGCACACACACACACACACACACACACACACACACACACACACACACACACACACACACACACACACACACACACACACTTTATCCACAGAGACAATAAGCAAGGTAAGCGCATACAAAGAATGCAGAGAGGCAATGTAGTCAGTACGTGCCTTAGTAGTCATAGGTAAACAATGAACCTAGCATCTGTCTAAACAACATGCTATCTAAATAACATTCTGTACAAACTATAGGCTACCAGGTGAACAATTAACCTGGCATTTACCTAAATAGCATGCTATCCTTTTTTTTAAGCATTTTAACACTTGGGTTCATGTGGTTTTAATGTGATGGTTGGACTTGCTGTTTGGATGTAGCCTGGCTTGGCCAGACTATATACTAATGCAGCTAACTAACTGCAGTACATCCCCTCCTTGTTTTAACATGGGTGGATTGTCTAGCTGCGCTAGGCTAGTTGGGATGGAGTCGCCGACTTTCTGAAATGTCCTTAATTCTAATAAAGACAAGGCATGCCCAGAAAAAGATCTGCTACGCAGTCTGACAGGTATAGCCTAATCATCTGACATCATAATCATTTCCATGTTGAACAATTTGAGGAATAGCAGAAATAGCTTGTAGATCAGCTATTTCCGCTATTTTCCCGAAATGTTTTTAAAGTATAACATTATTAAATATGTCAGTAATCTGCCCTGTGAGGTTAGTGATTATGAAGCCTAAATGACAAAGAGAAATTAAGCTTGTATTCATAATGTTCCGGTCGTTAATCACAATTATTTGTGTGATAATTAATTGTCAGTAATCGTGCCAGCTCTACTGGCAGGCCGAGACTGTCAGGCTGCATTGAGCCTAGGTGCCTGACCGCTACGCCAGTCGGCCAGGCCCCCTGTGCAATTTCTGATTACGAAGCGTAAAAGGCTAACAGAAATTACGTTTTTATTAAGTTCCAATATCCAATGCCAAACAATGAAAGTCGTAGATTATTTGTGTGATCATCGTCAGCTTAAAGTTGTAATCGTGACAGCTCTATAGGGACAGTTCCGTCTTTCAAGAGACAGTTGCCGACCCTGTGTGTGTGTGGAGACCGCAGTGGGACACAACAGGTGTGTTTGTCTTCTGTGTTTGTTTTTGATAAATGTCAGAGTGCGTAAAAATGCCAGTCAGGTGATCTTTGAGAGGAAAATACACAGCACTTCAGCCCTGCCTACGGAACTCCCCTGCCGGCTTGTTCCTGCCAATAACCATGATAATGCACACCCTCTCGTGTAATATTGCTTAACCCATTTAGGCCTAGAATTATTGAATGCTTTAACCCTTGAAAAATAACAGATCTACAAGCTCGCAGCGCGGCACCGAGTGCCACGCTATGAGCTTGTAGATCTGCTATTTTTTGAAAAAGTTGTGAAAATGTGTGCAAATCTTTGATTACATGTATTTTCAAAGCAAACGTTTGTAACTCAAATTTTGCTTCTGGGTGGTCCCTGGAACTAAATATTTTGAGGTGGATGTCCGTGGCCAAATACATATCATTTTGGGGGTCCTTCGCATGAAAAGGTTTGAGAACCGCTGACATAGTAGTCTCTCAAGAACAGAGTAACTGAGCTCCAGTTAAGTGAAAAGGAGCTTTTCTTTGACGATGGCTGGCCAGATTGCTGACATAGAAACATAGTTTTTTTCAAAAAACCTTAAAGCTTATAGAATCGGGTCAAAATTCTAATTTTCACGATTTTTCAAAAATAGCAGATTGACAAGCTCGCAGGCTGTGAGCTTTATATCTGCTATTTTTTCAATAGTTAAAGCATAACTATGTTTCTGTCATACTCACTCTGTGTCTCATTGGTGGACATTGGTGTGAAACCTGCCTACCAGTGACATCATCGATGAGGATTCCAAGCTAATAAAAACGACAGCCATTCTCTCTATACCTGGAAAGTTAGCATGCTGAAATAGAAGCTATTGTTCTTGCATTAATGACATCTGTTGGAACTGACCACTGTTGATGTCATTGGAGTAAGTATTCTAAACGTGTCCACATGCGTGTGCACAGTGCACTGCACTACACACACACACACACACACACACACACACACACACACACACACACACACACACACACACACACACACACACACACACACACACTTCCTCCCTTGCTTTCTCTTTTGATTGATTGATTGATTGTTTTATTAGACAAAAATGGAGAACAGTACAAGTGTAGTCAAGACAATTGAATTGCGTGCTAGTTAGACCTGGGCCGTTGTGTGCTTCTACTGACATAATAACTGAGAAAACTTAAAAATAACATTTATTTGATTAATTTGATTCGTTTTTATCAATCTTTATACATTTTTATCTCTATACTTTAATTAATTTTCTTTCCACATTCAGAAGAGCTCTGGTGAAAAGCAAGACAAGAGTGGATGTGTTGATTTGCTGCTCTCTGGCAGTGTCAAGGCTCTTGTTCACTCTGTGTCATCTGTCTCACACACACACGCACACGCACACGCACACACACACACACACACACACACACACACACACACACACACACACAACAAAGCCTTTGTGCTGGGCAGACAAGCTGGTATTATCCTAGCCCCTCCCTCCTGGGATGGAGGCGTCGCGTAAACAAACAAACACCCTCTGGGCTGGACAAGATGTACTCCAGTAAATACTCAAGTATTCAAAAGTACTATTTACAAAGTACAATTTAAAAAATATATATACATATACAGTAGGCCTATGTATAGTGAAATATGTGTGACATGTTGTGAGCTTGTCAATCTGCAATTCTTTTTATTATATGTGAAATGGGGCTTAAAGCAGCACTACATTTCTAAAGTTTCATGTTTAAGCAATAACAATCATGCTTCCATAAACGTAGATAGATACTGTAGATAGATACCTTTATTTTCCCTTTGGGCTGGGCCTGGGGGGTTCCTGCTATGGGCCTGCCTTTATTACTATGTAGGGCTGTCACGATATGACATTTTACATGACGATTAATTGTCACTCAAATAATTGGCGATTAACGATTTAATTGTGTTTTTGTCGTTGATAATTACATTTCTGTTTGGCTTTTAGGCTTTGAAGTTGTACATGGTAGATATGAGACATAACCTAAATATACAAAGAAATTACAGACATATTTGACAACTTACTACTTAAAAAATAACTTTGATAGTGGAAATAGCCGATCTACAAGCTCACGTGAGCTTGTGAGCATAATGTCCTCTCCAAAATAGTGGAAATAGCCGATCTACAAGCTCACGTGAGCTTGTAGATCTGCTATTTCCACTATTTTGGACATTTTTCAACATTCACGATTATGACAAAATAATTGCGATAATGTCAAATAATCACGATTAGACGATTATGTAATAATTGTGACAGCCCTATTACTATGTGTAGGGCAGACTATGAGTTTTATCCTGGCATTTACCAAGGCAACCAAGGCAGAACCGCCAGTCAAAGCAAAGACTATGGCCAATCACAGAGCGTCCTCACCGGGCAGACAGCATCACACAGGAAGCTGCACAGTTTGACCTGACCTTCACTGTATCCACACACGCACACACACACACACACACACACACACACACACACACACACACACACACACACACACACACACACACACACACACACACACACACACACTAGTATTCTCTGTTCTTCTAAGCCTCTAGTCACTTCAAAGCTGGTGATAGGTCACTGCCATCAAACGGCCTGCATGCATGTGTGTGCGTATAGCTAATCTTGCTTACGCACTAGGCCAGTCAGCGTCATTTTTGTTGTGCAGACTGATAGCAGTGCCAACAACCTCAAAAACAGAGTACCTTTTCAAATCTGTCATTTACAACTATGTGACATTCTGATAATTGGCATAGTCTATGTCAATTATCAGAATGAATGATCCTACAGCTGTCATCCCTCCAGGCTATGGCATGTCGGTCTGGCTGATGGGATCTCTTAGACTAGTGGTTCACAGACGTCCTAGCTTGAGAACCAAAGGGCAGATTTGATGTCTTCCGTTTCCCTTGGCTTCCAAAGTTTGCGGTAGTGGCCCGTCGTGCACAAAATGCCACAAATGGGGTTGGACACCACCACAATGGTCTGGTATTAGGCTCTATGCACAGCAGCCATCAGGCGCACACATAGATATCAAAGGGGGCTTGAGTCCCTGCCCTTTTATCCGTCTGTAAAAAGTGCCCTCTCCAGAACATGAATGCAGTTTTCACTATGGTGAAAGAAATGCAAATGCCCTCTTTCCAATTCCATGCCATTAGTCCAGTAAAAATAAGGCTGAGGTTGGACAAAATTTTATTATTTAGTTTTTCAACTGATTCTGACAGGAAATTAGGTCTACTAGCCAGGATAAAAAATCTACCCTGATCTGCTCACTGCAAATACCCACAGTGGCCAAATCAAGTTGGGCTACCATCGACTTTCTATACAGGAGGAAAATACCCAGAAAAGAAATTGCTTTAAGTAGGATGTGAGGGGTCTAACTAGGGGTTTGTCATGATGCTGAATCCATTGCAAGCATTTGTTTTGCACAAAAACATTCATTGGCCCCATAAAACGCCCACAAAACTGTGGAAAAGTGATGACTCATCACTTTTCATCACTAAACCATCATTTTCTGGGGCCATTGTTAGCCCAAGGAATGTTTTTTGTGCAAAACAAATGCTTGCAATGGATTCAGCATCATGTCAAACGTAAGCAATTTACCCCGAGTGAGAGGACATTATGCTCTCATAATGTCCGCAGTGAGGGTGTTATCGGACGAGGCGCAGCCGAGTCCGATAACACCCTCACTCAGGACATTATGAGAGCATAATGTCCGACCCCGAGTGGTAAATAGCTTTTCTACCACTTTTTCCCGTATACATGAAAGAAAACACATAGTTGTAACTTGCAAGGATCTTAAGTTACAATCATTATTGCCTATAAAACTTCCGCGAGACAGCAGATAGTTCCACAAACAACATCTTCTACTCACCAACAGATGGCGCCAACTCCATACTAATCCATGCGTCTAGCTTACAGCTAAGCTAACGTCAGTTAGAAGTACCGTTCCGGCCGTAAATAGAGGCTGTTCGCTTCCAGAAAGGCATAGGTTCAGAGAAAAGGGGCTTTAAAGTTGGCGGATTGCATTGGATCCAAATAAATCGGCGACTATAGCATGCACGTTAGTAAACATAGGACCGTTGCCACCGTCATTTGTTGGTTGGGGGAAAGGTGTTCCGACTACCTCCTGAAGTCCCCGGATGTACACTGAGGTGCATTGATCTCGGACAAGTCCTCATACAACTTTGCGGCAGTTGTTTTGTCATAACCTCCGGAATTTAGCCAATCAGAATCCAGTATTTGAACATGTGACTAGAAAAAGTGGTAGAACCCTAGTTAGACCCCTCACATCCTACTTAAAGCAGATTTTTTTTTCTGGGTATTTTCCTCCTGTATAGAAAGTCGATGGGAGCCAACTTGATTTGGCCACTGTGGGTATTTGCAGTGAGCAGATCAGGGTAGATTTTTTGGCTAGTAGACATAATTTTCTGTCAGAATCAGTTGAAAAACTAAATAATACAATTTTGTCCAACCTGAGTGTATTTTTTCCCTAGATTTACTAGACTACAGGCAGCATTCAAGAGAATTGCCATGTCCAAACTCTCCTGAACTTGAATGCAGCATCTTACAGTATGTTGAAGGAATCCATGCCATACACCACATCTCCAGTATTGACTTGATTGTGCTTACTTCAGTGTGGTATCAAGCACTGAAAATAGCCGACCTCCAAGAAGCTTGGAGGTCTGCTATTTTCTATATTTTCACCAAAAGGCCCTTTTAGAAATGTCAGCCCCTGCCTCTCTAACATTCTCTGCACGTGCCTGGCAGCCATATTGTAAAGAAATTGGGCTGCTTCCTTCCTTGCTTTCTTGTTCCATTCTTGTCAAACAAACTGGAAACACTAATCATCATCGGTGTTTGTAGTGAAAATAGTAGATCTACAAGGACATGTTGTGCGCTTGTAGATTGTCTATTTTCACTAGTTTGGGTCCTGGAGAGACGATTTCTCTTTATGGTGCTATGGAGCTAAAACGTTTGGGAACCACTGATCTATACAATAGCATCACTATAGTTCACTATTGTTTGTGTGTGTGGTCTGTACAATCTAGACTGCTTGAGAGCATCTCAAGTGTTAAATGATCTATAAGGGTCCAACCAACTCTTGTCATTTAGCTGGGGACCACCTGGAACTCCCTCAATGACCACGGGTGGCCCCCGGACCACTCATCTGATTCGTATAGCACTTGACCCATCTATCCTAGATCAGTATGCTATTTAGATAGATGAAAGGTTAATTTGTTTACCTGTAATCCCTATAGTTTCAATACAGATTATTTGTCTTTATCATCAATTATTACATGAATTATGGGACCACAATATTACAAAAACGCATATCATGGTAATTGAAAGAGGACTTTAAACTAGGGACTTCAAAGCCTAAAGTATCTATGACAATGATTATGACATCAAGTGTAAAGTCCAGGTTAATTCCCCCATTGTAATTAATTATTAATTAATTAATGATTCTGCAGCCAGCAGGGACACACACACCTATAAGCCATTAATGACAACTGCAGGGCTGAAAAGCACTTTGTAAGCTCCACTTCCTTCATATCCAGCAGAGCTGCCTTGCCGCCTGTTACTGACTTGAACTTCCTCTCGTGTGTGTGTGTGTGTGTGTGTGTGTGTGTGTGTGTGTGTGTGTGTGTGTGTGTGTGTGTGTGTGTGTGTGTGTGTGTGTGTGTGTGTGTGTGTGTGTGTGTGTGTGTGTGTGTGTGTGTGTATTATGCCCATAACTAATAGTTCTGCGAAGAGGAATGAATCTTATAACGTATACCGACAATATACTGTACTGACTCACATTCCTCAAGTCATCCTCTCCCCTCCTCTCCTCTTTACTTTGTATGTATCATGACCGCAAGCTGCTCTCTGTACCTTAAGTGTGTGTGTGTGTGTGTGTGTGTGTGTGTGTGTGTGTGTGTGTGTGTGTGTGTGTGTGTGTTTGTGTGTGCTCTCTCGCTTGCACACACCCGTGCGCACATGTGCATGGAGGGAGTGACTCTTAAGAGGAAGTTTTACTGCCGGACTTTAACTTCCTCGGAACACAAAGCCCAACGGACCGTTGGAGAGCTGAGATGGAGACAGTGTAGGAGAGACAGACAGTAGGACAGCTGAGAGACAGACAGTGTAGGAGAGACAGACAGTAGGACAGCTGAGAGGGAGACAGTGTAGGAGAGACATACAGTAGGACAGCTGAGAGGGAGCCAGTGTAGGAGAGACAGACAGTAGGACAGCTGAGAGAGACAGTTTAGGAGAGACAGACAGTAGGACAGCTGAGAGGGAGACAGTGTAGGAGAGACAGACAGTAGGACAGCTGAGAGGGAGACAGTGTAGGAGAGACAGACAGTAGGACAGCTGAGAGAGACAGTTTAGGAGAGACAGACAGTAGGACAGCTGAGAGGGAGACAGTGTAGGAGAGACAGACAGTAGGACAGCTGAGAGAGGGAGTTAGACAATGTTTCTTTCTGCGTTCAAACATGGATGCAGTCTTCCTCAGGGGAGTGTGGGAGGATCGCAGGTTCAAACACTGGTTCGGTAAGTCAGTGTTTCTCAAAAACTTTCAAATTTCAAGGTCTCCCCTTAACACTGACAGTGTACAAATGGAACCAAATGGACCTGTTTGTACACTGTCAGAGTTACATGTTTGGGTCATAGCAAGGCATCGACTCAATTGATTTCGTCCTCTCCTCGATAAATCTGTCATTCGAGATAACAATTATCTTGCATATTTGTCATAATCGTTTGATACATTTTCAAATATTAAAAAAAGAACAAAACTGAAATAGCAGATCTGCAAGCTTACAACTGGTCACTTTGTGCATTGTAGTATAAAACTATGAAATATGTCTGTCATCAGTCAGTCACCGATAGGTTGATGTTTGGTATGAGTTGTAGTATTATTGTTATGATGACAGTGTGTTGGCTGCGTATGTTTATGAATGGATGAATCATAGTAGCATCATGTTCACCACGCAAACTTAACGTTAATCATCACAAACCACTTAAGCCCTTATTATTGTATACTTCGTGGTTTATGTGCTGTGTTCGCTTCGTGGCAAAAAATGGCCAATCTACAAACTATGGGGTGATTTCCTCTGCCATTGTCTCAGTGCTACTCTACTCTGCACTGGAATAGAACAGTACAGTAGAGACCTCGGTGTGTGTGTGTGTGTGTGTGTGTGTGTGTGTGTGTGTGTGTGTGTGTGTGTGTGTGTGTGTGTGTGTGTGTGTGTGTGTGTGTGTGTGTGTGTGTGTGTGTGTGTGTGTGTGTGTGTGTGTGTGTGTGTGTGTGTGTGTGTGTGTGTGCACGTGCACGTTGGCATTCAAATGTATACAAAGGTCGCAAACCGACGACTGCCCCTAGCATGTCTGAAGTCCACTGCCCCCCCCCCCTCCCCACACACACACACACACACAGTTGTAGCTGGTGTCCTGCCAGGAAGGAGTCACATTGGAGGTGGTGTGTGTGTGTGTGTGTGTGTGTGTGTGTGTGTGTGTGTGTGTGTGTGTGTGTGTGTGTGTGTGTGTGTGTGTGTGTGTGTGTGTGTGTGTGTGTGTGTGAGTGTGTGTGTGTGTGTGTGAGTGTGTGAGAGGCCCACCCACACACATCAGTGGTTGGCTGTCAGGAGGAAAGTGTTGCTGTTTGAAAGTGTTTTGAATGTAAGCATGGCGAGGAGAGAGACTGCCTTCTATTTCTCTGTAATATCTAGTTTGAACTTATATTGAAATCATATCTTATAATACGTTTATACCTATATGAATGTGTGTTTTCTGTGCAGGTGGTCGGGTCACATACGCTCTCAAACATGCACTGGAT
This sequence comes from Nannobrachium achirus, assembly GCF_963921795.1. NCBI lineage: Eukaryota > Metazoa > Chordata > Actinopteri > Myctophiformes > Myctophidae > Nannobrachium > Nannobrachium achirus. The sequence goes on along the minus strand of NC_137823.1, from coordinate 19,399,798 downwards.
TGGTTCATTGGTACGTCCTCGACAGCCAAGCACACGCAAACATCATCATGGCATCTACCAATCAAAGCTGTTTCAAAGCAGCTCATGATTGGTCACCGATGAGTGCGATCGATCAATGTAACAAATGAACAATTGAGTACTGCACTTGCACTGACATGTCAATCAAACCCTGTGTCGTTGTCCAATCACCATGACAACTGCCCTCTGATGTTGTGATTGGACATGCAGAAAACCCACCAATCACAATCACTCACTCACATGAATGTTAGTTAATGCAAATAATTGTGATTAACGATTAAATTGTGTTTTTGTTGTGGACAATTACATTTCTGTTTGGCTTGTAGGCTTTGAAGTTGCACCTGGCAGATATGACACATAACCTAAATATACAAATAAATGACTTAAAAATAACATTGATAGGGGCACCCGCTGGGCTACTGGTCCATGGATGCCTGGCAGCGTCTCCGATTGCCGATCCAGACAACCTTTGTCACTCTCCGTCTCTCCCCCCATTTCCTGTCAATCTACTGTCCAATAAAGGCATAAAAGCCCAAAAACAAATCTTAAAAAAAAAAAAAAAAAAAACATTGATAGTGGAAATAGCCAAGCTATAAGGAGGGAGGAAGGGTCTGACTCTTGTCAGAATGGCGAAAGGCTATTTTAGTGACTTTGCTAAAGTACTATCAAAAATTGAGGACAGGGCCAAAGATAACACCCAGGTTTTCCACAGGTAGTTTTACCTGTGAAGCCAAACTTTCGGAGTTTACTCATTATTGCAAGCCTTTGAGCCAATGATAAGGATTTCAGTCTTAGTTTATCTAGTACAACCTGTGGATTGTGCATGTGTGAATGTGTCTGTATTCAGTGAGTTGGACTGGGATAACCATTATTTTATGCTTTAACTTTTCAAAAATGGCAGGCCTAAAGTTCACAGCTTGGTGCTGTGGCGCTGTGAGCTTGTATTTCTTCTTTTTCAATAGCTAAAGTATAAAATCATTCCAGGTCCAACCTTAATGGCTAGAATAATGCATTATCCCCGTCTCTCCCAACATTATTATTACCGGTGGTGGTTGAACAGAGCTAGAGAAGTTTAAGTGTGTCTTATAAATCCTAAATCCTATTAAACAGTAGTTGATGTTTGGCCTGGGTTGTGGTGTTAATGTGCCCGTCTATAGATTTAAACAGCTTTAGTTTCATTTCTGATCTCTCCATACTATGAGCTGTGTTTGTAACACTTACCCTGCTATTACCAGTGGCAGAATGTAACTAAGTACATGTACTCAAGTACAAGTACTGTACTTGAGTACCATTTGGAGGTGTTTATTTTATTTACTTTACTTGAGTACAAGTATATCCATTTTTCATTACCTTTTACTTCTACTCCACTACATCTCACAATTTTAGGAGAGCATTAGTTACAAATTGCTTTGTGGATTTTGATTATTATTTCAACACATTATTTCATTAACTAATTGATACTTTGTCTATGCTCTGTCCGTTAAGAAAAATAGACGATCCACATGCTCAACAACGAGTTGCATTGTGAGTGACAAGCTGCTGTTTTCATTGACTTTAACAGTATTTCTATTGCTACAGTACTTTAAACAACAAATCAAACTACTTCTTCCACCACTGGTTATTACGTAACCACAGTGTTGTTGTAATGACGTTGTTGGTTGTTTTCTTAAATAACTGAAATATCTCTGTGGTGAGTGCTAGTTCAGCTGAGTGACGTCCATTCTCTCCATTGTTTTAACAATGATGGCTCTCCCAAGCAACCACACACACACACACACACACACACACACACACACACACACACACACACACACACACACACACACACACACACACACACACTTCATGCAAAATAACAACAGGCATTTAAACACACAAAGGACAGAAGTATAGAAAAAAATAAATTACACTTAAAAAGAAACTTAAAAAACAAGAATTGACACAGTCAATATATAAGCTGGTCAGATGAAAAAAAAAATGTTTTTTGAAAAAAAAAAAAAAATGTTTTTTGAAAAAAAAAAAGTTTTGGAAAAAAATGTTTTTTGGAAAAAAAAAGTTTTGAAAAAACTCGGGCGTGCTCAAACAACAGTAATAACTGCGTATTACCTTACTGTACTTTACTGTACTGTATACTGTACCTCACTGTACTGTACTGTACATATTCTGTGTTCTATATCTATGAAGTCTGTGTTCTAGATCTATGAATTTTGTCACTCCCCCCCCCCGTGTGTGTGTGTGTGTGTGTGTGTGTGTGTGTGTGTGTGTGTGTGTGTGTGTGTGTGTGTGTGTGTGTGTGTGTGTGTGTGTGTGTGTGTGTGTGTGTGTGTGTGTGTGTGTGTGTGTGTGTGTGTGTGTGTGTGTGTGTGACTTTTACTTATAACTGAGTACATCTACAGTGCAGTATTGATACTTTTAAGATACTTTTAAAAAAACAAGTGTAAAACATTTGAGTACTTTTTCCAACAGCTACTTTCCCCCATAGCCTGGAGGACTCCTGCTAAGTTTACAGTTGCCATATAGCCTATTACTCTATAAATCTATCTGTGATGTCTGATTTTACTAAAACTAGCATGCTTATTAGGCAGTAGTGGGAAAAGTACTCGCATTCTTTACTTAAGTATCATACAAGTGGAAGACTTGTATTCAAAATTTACTTGAGTACAAGTATAAAAAGTATTTGTATTGAAATGTACCAAAAGCAGAAAGTACGCATTATGCAGAACTTAATGTAACCAAGGTGTTCAAATAAGTGTATTGATTGTAGGCATTTTCCAAAATCTTGTGGTATTTCACTGCTACATATCGTTCTAAATATATGCTTTCTTGTCATTTAGTACAATGAATGTGTTACCGTGTCTCTAGAAATGTGCTCATTATTTGTGAAGATACTAACTGCATTGGTTCATTCAGCACATCGTTTTTGCTCTGTTTCATTTGATATTAAAATGCAACTCGAATTAATCTACTGTGTGGACACTGATCAGATGACAGGAAGAAGCAGCTCATCAATGAATGTACTTTGTGTTGCTTTTGTAAATTGTGTAGGGTACGATATTTTCATGACTTCACACCAAAGCCCATATCATGGTCATAGAGTTAAATCATTGACAACTTGCATACTCGTTCAGTTCATATGTTAATGCAGATGGTATGCAGATGGTGTGACACATCACCTACTACAGCCTACAACGATGCCCAGGGCAACACTGCATATTGTCTATAAATGGCTCACAGTTTAAATAACGTACGGTTTATTTGGACAATCATCTGTAACAGATGAAGTATAATTAAATACGACGTGATTAACGTTTGTTTGACATCCTCATCACAATTACATTGGATGCATCGCGTTGATTAAAGTGAATGGCTGCTATAGTTTTGCTAGTTTTCATCACCTAATCACCTTCCTTTCATAACCTAATCTCTACGTTTAGAATTGAAAGAAGAAAAATAATGTTAATGTTAGTATGAAGCTAATTATAAAGCTTAAATGGATGATGATGTCAACAATGACTTGTGAAAATCAAAGAATGATAGCCGATCTACAAGCAATCATACAAACATTTTGTACTTTGATGCCAATACTTTTGTACTTTTACTCAAGTATAGACCTCTCTTTTCTTCTGTTTCATTTATCACAAGCAGGCTGGCCACAGGCACCGCCTCAGTGTGAAGGAATGGTGCTCCCTGCTGGACAAAATATGTCATTACAGCAGTACAGATCTGGAGGGCCTGGCCAATGGATCATGAGCTCGGTGACCATGTGACATGGACAGCCAATCGGCAAATAGGTCCCCTGAATGTCTCAGGACAATGTAATCTGTTTAAAGAGCTGGTCCTGCTGACCAGCTAAAAAACAGAAAGTTTATTCAAACAGTTATTTGTAACATTTGTGGCCCCCTCTATGGGTGGGGGTGAAATAGCTTTTGGCTTAGCGCTGCTTAGAGGCTCCATCCATGTGTGATACTGTACATCTTTGGGAGGAACAGGCCCCTCTCACAAACTTTGGAAGCCAATCGTAGACAATCCCAATGGAACATGACAAATGTTACCTCCGGAGTTATGTGATCAATATGTATCTGTCATACAGTACATGTTGATCACATGACTCCGGAGGTAATGTGTACTGATTTGCCTGCGTTTTGGACCAATTATGTTGGAGTAGAAGCAAAAAAGTGTGTTTTGAAGAAAATGCCAAATCGTGGAATGGTGGCAGCCATGTCACGGGCCTGTAGGGAATTGTCATGATCCAAATAATCCTGGGGAAAACCTTTTTTTGTACGACCTACAGTTCAAGAGTTATCGGCCAAAACGTGAAGGGGGCTTTATAGCCACCGTGTGGCCGATTTGAAAATGTTGGCCTGTCTATGGGAGAAGTGAGCACACCCCCTTACCTTAGCCCCACCCCCTTGTTTCCCCTATCCTGACCTGTACATGTGTTTTTATAACTGCGATATTATTGAACGTTTTCTTTGCTTGCTATTTGTTATGTCCATGAATTGAATACCAAGGACTTCCAACGTAAAAAAGTCCGTAAAAGGTCTTATTTGGGATGTTCCTTTTAGGCAAGGTGTTTAACTGTACTTGTACTGTACTAAATTTTTATTGTAATGACTATACTTGTACTGTTCTCCATTTTTGTCTAATAAAATAATCAAACAATCAATCAAGGTCCTTCCTTGGCCTACAGGGGCGTGTAAAGTTTCATGCTGACCGGTCAAGTGGTGTCCAAAATTAAATGCTCGCAGACAGACAGACGGGCAAAAACATCATCCCCACCCTATACTGTATACCAGGGTTCCCCAATTAGTTTTCCCCAAGGGCCGAATCATGTCTAGGGTACCAAGCCGAGGGCCACAACATTGCAGGGGACGACGGTGGCGTTCCCACTACTCCAGCGACAGTTCAGATATCGTCGATGTCAGGTGAAAATCTTGTATGTCCAAAACTGTTCGTTTTGCATTTATCATTTTAAAAATGATTTAAACTAGTGAAAACAGCCGATCAAGCACACAACGCCTCACACCGTGAGGCGTTGTGTGCTTGTAGATCTGCTGTTTTCACTACTTTTGTGAGACGGCCTTGAATGATGAAGCAGGGCTTTACTTTGCAAAAGAACCTACAAATTTGGAGATACGAGGTTTCCACCTGACAACGACGATATACTTGCTGCTCTTATACCACCATTATTACTGGGGTTGGTGGGGGCCTGACAGTAGCCCCCCGCGGGCCGCAAATGGCCTCCTATTGGGGAACCCTGCTGTATACTATGAATAACACTAGTTCCGTTTCCTTTCCCAGAATCCCCTCGTCTGTCAACGGCCTCCGTCAGCAGCAATGAGCGCGCCCCGTCCGCCACGCCCTCTGACCTCTCGGACGCCCCGGCCCTGCCGGCGGGTCAGCCGCCCCGCCCCGTGAGCCTCATCTCCACCCTCTCCTCGGGCTCCACCTCCAACTCTGAGAGCTCTGCCGGCGGTAACCCCGCCCACATCGACTTGGAGCTCCGCCCCCCGGAGGGACACGCCCACACAGATACAGGTCAGACGATAAAACGCTGCATCGAGAGGGCGACAAAATTATACGGGTTGAAAATGTCTATAGCGGGGCGTCCGGTGGCCTACTGGTCAAGGCGCATACCACATAGGCACCGCCACATAGGCATGGTTGCCGCGTCGACGCCGGTTCGATTCCCGAGCCGGACGACCTTTGTCGCATGTCACTCCCCATCTCTCTCTCCCCATTTCCTGTCAGTCTACTGTATACTATCAATAAAGGCATAAAGGCAAAAAAAAAAAAATGTCTATGGCAGGGGTCTTCAACGAGGGGTCCTCCAAATCTTCCAATCCTTTTTATAACTTGAACCTTAGCGTCCATATTCTGAGAACTGTAGCCAAAAAATAGCAGATCTACAAGCTCACAGCGCCCCGCGCTGCGAGGCGTTGTGAGCTTGTAGATCGGCTATTTTCGGCAAAGAGATTTGGTGTTGAGGGGAAAAAGAGCAGACCAAGTACAGAGTAAAAGGTCAAGTTTATTAGGTAATGACGGCTCAAGTGGTTAAATATCTGAAAACACAAATCGTCATGAATCCAAAATACACTGACGATTGTGCTGTCAAACGATGAAACAATATGGAATCTATGAACAGGTTGTGGGGGTCCCTGCTTCATCTCTCTCTCGACTAAGGGGTCCTTGGCCTGAAAACATTGAAGACCCCTGGTCTATGGTCTACCCTCTCTATGCACGGCAGCCATATCGGAAATTGGGACTCTTCCTTACTTTCTTCACAGGTGTTACCAATGATATAGTCTTGCGTAGCCAGACAACTATTCCACAATCGCCAGATGCTATTGCAGGGTCCCCCAATACTAGGCGGCTACTGTCTGGCCCCCACCAACCCCAGTAATAATGGTGGTATAAGAGCAGCAACAACACTAGTATGTCGTCGTTGTCGGGTGGAAATCTCGTATCTCCAAATTTGTACGTTCTTTCGCAAATCATACAAGGCCGTCGCACAAAAGTAGTGAAAACAGCAGATCTACAAGCACACAACGCCTCGCGGTGCGAGGCGTTGTGTGCTTGTAGATCGGCTGTTTTCACTAGTTTAAATAATTTTTAAAATGATAAATGCAAAACGAATGGTTTTGGACATACAAGATTATCACCCGACAACGACGATATCTGAACTGTCGCTGGACTAGCGGGAATGCTGCCGTCGCCCCCTGCAATGTTGTGGCCCTCGGCTTGGTACCCTAGACATGATTCGGCCCTTGGGGAAAACTAATTGGGGAATCCTGTGCTATTGTATATAGAAGTCTGGAACTATACCTCCCGAAATCCAAGAACGGAAGCTGTCATCTGTTAGTCATTTCTTTTCACGAAACGGAAGCGGCGAGGAGGCGTCAGTCACATCTGCTTTATCCTCCGATCATTTTCAGAGCTGCCGTGCTCCAGACCGGTGGTTCTCAACCTTTTCAGGCCGTGACCCCCAAAATAATCATATTTTAACTACTGGGGACCCCACCCCCCCACCCCACCCTGATGAGAACTAAGAGTTGAGGAATTACATTTTGTATAAGACCTATTGTGAAAATAGCAGATGTACATGCTCACAACGCCTCGCAACGCGTTGTGAGCACAATTTCTGCCTCTAATGTTTGACAATTTGGCCAATGTTTAATTTGTCATTTTAGAGGTATTAAAAAGTCCTTAAATTGTCACTTTAGAAATGTGCAGATACCCTCTATACACTTAAACTTTATGTTGGTTCGTTTACTGTTGAGTGAGAAAACAATGTTGCACATTAAGTTAATCATCTGGATTAGATGGATTAGCTGTTGCACCCCAATTCCCTGCTGATAATAATGAATGATGTGCTGTGGGTTGAACGGCAGGTGAGGAGGACACTGGACCGGTAGGGGGGCGTGGCCACTGCAGGGGGTGGGTCCACCAGGTCCATCGGACCAATAAGGAGCCGGTCTCCACGGCGACCGGCGACAGCGGCGGCAGCATGTCGCCCAACCCTCAGCTGACCTACCTGGACCGCGTCGTCATGGAGATCATAGAGACGGAGCGCATGTACGTCAGAGACCTGAGGATGATCGTGGAGGTGAGCAGGGGTGGAAAAAGTACTCGCATGTTTTACTTACGTAAAAGTATCAATACTGCAATATAGGAATACTCAGTTACAAGAGTAAAAGTATGAAAATGTTGGCATCAAAATGTACTTAGAGTACCACAAGTAAAAGCACAAAATATTTGAAAATAGCAGATCTACAAGCTCACAACTTGTCGCATCCTAGGTATAAATTAGGGCTAAAGTTCTTAAAGGCCGGATGACACAAAGAATTTTAACATTATGATACAGTAGGTCACGTGGTCTTTCTCCAAACAGTCTGAAAAGGAGGCGGGCCGTATCAGTTAGTAGTGAATGTATACTTCGACCGTCGTGCTGTGCCGCGCACAACGTGATGCGTTGTTGTTAGCTTGTAGCAGCGCCGCACCGCAAGGCTATTTTCGAGAGCTATTGTGTGTGTACACGCGCGCACAAACGCGCGCACACACACACACACACACACACACACACACACACACACACACACACACACACACACACACACACACACACAAACTTCTCTGACACATACACACACACAGGCTACACACACAGAGTGTATGAGCCACGGACTTCAGTCCTCCGCTGTGCTCTGGTGAGACAGCAGGAGATGGCTGCTAAAAGGGCTCAGAGCGGCCGAGGAGGAGATCGCTGGACCCTCGTTCTAATCTCTGACACCTTTTTGTTAGAAGACTTGAACTTTGTACGCGGTTAAGGTGGATTCTATAACAGATTCTATAAAAATGTTACCCCTAGAACTGCTTGTTTTAAAATTCGGTTTATGAATTGTCGCATTTTCTCCTCCTCGCACAGTTATGTTGGGTTTCACAAGATACTGCTCGCCGCTCAACTCCGCCCCTCCCCCCATATTACCCAATCAAATTAATGTATTGCAGTTACTGTACAGAAAGTACTTCTTTCAGTACAGTAACTACAATAAATTAATTTGATTGGATAAAATGTGGCTAATTTGATAGCCTTAATTAACTGTTTTGGCCATGTCACCCGACCTTCAATGTGTGTATTGCAATATTGTAATTGTAAGTAACTAAAGTTCAAAAATACATTTTAGTGGAGTAAAAGTACAGTATTTGGATCCGAGATGTAATGGAGTAGAAGTAAAAAGTATTTGAAATTGGAAATACTCAAGTAAAGTACAAATACATCAAAATTGTACTTAACACATATGGTGCCAACCCCGAGTTTCCCGAGTTTGTATTGGTACTAGTGCTGTGCCAACCCCGAGTTTCCCGAGTTTGGGCCGTTTTTGAAAAAAAAAAAAAAAAAAAAAAAATTTCAAAAATGTTTTTTTTTCAAAAAAAAAAATTTGGACCTCCAGAAATGTATTAGGCATGATCGCGATCGCGAAATTGCATGTTTAACCCCCATACCAACCCATTCTTTCAAACATGGCAGCCATGTTTGTTTACATCTGTAGAAAACATAATGGCTGATAAATCATGAATGCCTGAACGGATTTCCAAGCGGATTTTTTTGTTTGAAAGCTGTGAACAGCATCTACACACGTGGTGCATCATCTAGGCATGGGCGTGCACTTTTTACACACTTGCACAATTACATGGAAGTCTATGGTAACCATGGCAACGCGAGACATTGAAGAGAAAAAATCATTGCAACATAAGTGTTAAGTACAGTACTTAAGTACATGTACTTAGTTACTTTACACCACCTGAGGTGAAATCATAATAATAATATGGCTAAAGTTAGATTTTATTCATAAGACTTTATTTAGATTTTTTGATAATAATACACAACAAGACAATATAATAAGCTTGACAATACATACAGAAACAACCACACAAAAAAGGGACACATGGGTGGGATCGATGACCATCAGAAAGCAGGGATAGTTAGTGAAAGTCTATCCACAACTTTCCAACATCCCATCATGCATTGCGCAGAAGTGTGATCTACAAGCTCACAACGGTTGCATCTGCGACAACGTCTGCGACAACGTGAGCTTGTATGTCTGCTGTTAACCGGAAGTGTCCTGCAGATAATGCTACAGTACAGACAGTAAAGTCTTGCGGAAACAGGTGGATAAATTAAAGTTGCACCATGGCAGCCAGATATCCGATGCTCAACTACTGTCAAGCAATGCCAGGAAAGGCCTCCACATCTTAGTTTGAGTATTCTGTCCGTCATGACGGATTTGTTCCAACTTAGCAAAGGAGATCATCTCGTTGAGCCATCTCTTGAAACATGGAGAAGTCAGAGATTTCCAGTTTACCAGAATACATGTTTTGGCAACAACCATACCTGCCTTGAGCATCTGTGTTTGGTGGAAGGGAAGGGCCCTTGTCTCATCAGAGCAACCAAATTATTGCTAAATGGCAATCTGGCTGAATATATATCACTTTCCAACTGTCTGGAAAACCAATTGAATATAAATATCTCCCCAGAAAGTGGTTATTATCGGACACTGCCAAAATAAATGTGACAGTGAACCCTCTGCAAACCACATCTATCACACATAGTATTCAAAAGACTTTTGACTAAAACTAAAAAATCAAAATATGATTTCAAAAGGAACACTGAATGATGCTCAACATGTGGTCCATGGACCCTTACAGGACCTAGAGGGAGTCCCCGGCTAAATGACTGATTAGCACAGACAATAATGGGAAAGCTAAACCTTTCAATTTCTAAAGCAAATCCTAAACGTATCTTGAATTATGTTACCTGTGTAACCTACTGTTGTTACATTATGTAGGTGACTGCCCCTTCAGGACATTTTATTTATTAAATATGTATTTTGGTCATGAGCCATTTACAATTATGTTTATATTTCATACAATAAAACAAAAACTATTCAAATAAATTGTCTCTCAAAGTGGGGTCTGGGGACCCCCACGATTCCTTGAGGAGGTTTAGTGTTTTTGTAGGCTTAGTTTTGTTCAACAGTGAGGCAGTTGCTATACTAATATATAAAGGAACTGGAATTGAAAACACATATAAAGGAACTGGAATTGAAAACACAAAGTCAAAACAGTAAAACATTTAAACAGATCTAGCATCAGTGATTATAGGATGTTGGCGAGATGTGATATAACTGTAGTCACTTAGTACTGAGTCTACTTTGAGACTCAGAAATGACTACTAGATGGGAAATGACTACCATTTCATACTACTGTATGGCAAGGTGTGAGAATGGCACTCATGGTGATATGTAAAGAATCTTTGTTGATAGGACCTTTACAGGTCTGTAAAGCGCCTGGGCAAGATAACTATAAAGATAACTATATCTTTCACCATTGATTGAAGAATTTATTAGAAGTTTGCAATAGAAAAAAGTACAGTTTCATGACAGTACAAATCACTGGTACAAGGTCAACTAAAAGGAGATCCTAGAAAGCTGAGGCTTATTTCCACAGGAACTACACTTTAAGTATCTCATATAACATTGAAAGACAGACGGATAGAACATAGTACTTTATCTAGGATAATATCAGTTACAAAAGCATAACATCAAATACAAAGGCAGAAAAAGAGAAAAAGGGGGGGGGGGGCATGGGGGCTTAGTCTATTTACAAGTCACGGGTAGCAGCTGACCATTGTATTTGTTTTATAGTTGGTGCGAATACTGCCATCCACTTGGCTTAGAAAGGGTTTTAAAACTATATATTTTTTTATATGTATAGTGCTCAGTGTGAATGGCCCTTCATTTTGAGAGTGTAAAATGTATACTGGAGGATTTTACAGCGTAGACATGCATACAAATCCAATGCATACAAAAAGAGTCCACTAGCCATAACCATATGGGTAAGAGCAATCCCATCCCCCTAGATAAGTTAACACCAGGTGTAACAGTGGTCTATAATTAGCTCACTGGTTAAGGTTAGAGAGACAGACAGAGGATTATCTGATTACATAACAACAGTTTACCTTACCACCAGACTTCTGTTTATACCATACACTTCACTTTCCATATCGTCACTGCCTAGCACAAACATTGTATCTGCATATTTCAGTTTTAGTATTTAGATTTGATAATAAATTCATTCTGTATTTTATACCTTTATCATCGTATGATGGTGTCACACAAAAGGAATGACACCATCTTTTCATTTAGAAAAATATCTTGTAAAAAACATTTCACCTAAAATGACATGCCCAAAATAGACACCCGTTTGAAAGTTATTAATTGTGTACGTGTGGGTTTTTATGAATTTTGAATCCATGAAGTGGCAAATCCAGTATTTTCTTCTATTTTCTATTTACATTTTTTACAATACTGTGTTTTCTGTTTGAAGTTTGAAGCTATTTTAATCCATTTACGATAAATCGTTTCATGCCTAAGCCTCACTGATCTGAACCGGAATCCTTGTTGTTCTACTGTGAGCAAGACGACCTGATGGAACACTATGATAGCTGCACCACCATACAGAAAGTAACTTATCCACACTGGCACCTGACCTGTGGAGCACAGCTAGTGTAGCACAGGCTGCCCCACCTTTACATCTGGGGGGAGAAATGCTAACCCCGCAAATGTACATAGAAAAAGTGCTTTCAACATTTTTGCCCTCAATGTACCTTCATGGAAATGGCAGATGAAATTAGACTTGTGGTTTAACAGATACTTGTTTATTTCTTTAGGTGAGAACCTTGTATAAGCCCTATGTGGGCTTCCTTTCTCAACCGGCACTTATTTTCATGCCTCTTTTTAATAATGTTAAGATGTATTGTGCCTTTGCGGCCAATGGTGCCACTCCCGGCACGCTAGTTGCGGAGGGCTCTGAAAATGACACAAAGACTCGCCTCCCCCTCGCGTCAAAGAAGTTGTCAGCAGGCATGTGCACACATAGACATCAAAGGGGGCTCGAGCCCCTGCCCTTGTCTATAAAAAGTCCCTTTCCAGATAAGACTACGTGTACAGTATGTATGCTTTTTTCACTATGGTGAAAGAAACGCAAATGCCCCCTTTCCATGCCATACCTAAAAAGCGGTAATGGGGGGACGTCTGAATGGCAGCATGTAACCCCTAAAAGCAGTATTCAAGAGAATTGCCTTAGGTGCCATGGCATTGGTCTGAAAGTTCATTAGTCAGAAGGTTCATTAGTCCGAATTTGTTAAGAATACTATCCATTACTCTAACCCCAACCCTAACCTCAGTAAACCTAACTAAATTCGGACTAATGAACCTTCAGACTAATGAACCTTCGGACTTATGGGCAGTCCCCATTGCCTTAATTGTCCAAACTCTCCTGAACTTGAATGCCGTACGCCACATCTCCAGTATTGACTTGATTATGCTTAGTTCAGTGTAGTATCTAGCACCGAAAATAGACAACCTCCAAGCTTGGAGGTCTGCTTTTTTAAGTATTTTCACGAATAGGCCCTTTTAGAAGTTTCAGCCCCTGCCTCTCTTAACATTCTCTTCACGTCCCTGGTTGTCAAAGTTTACAACGTGAGAGGATTAGAGTGGAAATAATCCTTATTGACACCAAGAGAGAGAGAGAGGTGGTTGGGGGATAATTGGGGCCCCCCCACCTCTGATAAAAGTTAGGTGCCTATGCTAATCCACACCTGTTCCTATCGGTGGTTTAACTTCAGTAAAAGTATCAATACCACAATGAAGAAATACTATGTCACAAGTGCCCTTTTATCCGTCTGTGAAAAAGTGCCCTCTCCAGACCATGAATGCAGTTTTTACTATGGTGAAAGAAATGCAAATGCCCTCTTTCCATGACATACCTGTGTCTTGTCCAAACTCTCCTGAATTGAAAGCAGCATCTTATGTTGAAAGAATTGCCCACTCTGTGTAGCATCAAGCATCGAAAATAGCCGACCTCCAAGCTCCCAACGTGTCACACGCGTTGTAAGCCTGGAGGTCTGCTCTTTCGATATTTTCACCAAAAGGCCCCTTTAGAAATGTCATCCCCTGCTTTTCTAACATTCTCTGCACGTGCCTGCTCATTACGCAATATGAATAGACTATTTCACCCTATTTTCTGTATTTGTCGGTTACTTTTTTGAATTAATCAAATAAAGTAGAAGCGCGTGTTTCATTTTATTTAGTATTATATACATAGCAATGGGTGTGTGTGGCGTGTGGCTGTGTGAGGCCAGAGTGTCTGCAACTCCTCGCTGCTTTTGCAACACAACTTGTTGACACTTGTTATGTGATGCAAGAACACATGCCTGTGTGTGTGTGTGTGTGTGTGTGTGTGTGTGTGTGTGTGTGTGTGTGTGTGTGTGTGTGTGTGTGTGTGTGTGTGTGTGTGTGTGTGTGTGTGTGTGTGTGTGTGTGTGTGTGTGTGTGTGTGTGTGTGAGTGAGTGTGGAGGATGTTGGCTCAGAGAACAGCTGTGATAGAACAAGTACTCAGATTTGTTTTAATTTTTTTTCTTTCTTAAAGGCATAGTATGTTTAGTTTAGTTTAGTTTATTTGATCATCACATATTTTCATACAGGTCATACATTCATATAATCATTGTTACAATATTTATCTGTGGAACCGAGTCCATCCTTGTCAGGGTGGGGCGGTCCCCAGTTCAAATATGATTATTTTGGGGGGGTCCCCAGTTCAAATATGATTGTTTTGGGGGGGGGGGTCCCCAGTTCAAATATGATTGTTTTGGGGGGGGGGGGGGGGGGTCCCCAGTTCAAATATGATTATTGCTGCGGGGGTGTCTGATAAGTTTGAGAACCACTGCTGTAAGGAAACCCTCATATCTCACAACTAATTCTGTACTGAAATCTGAATGTAAAAAGCAGCTCTGTGCCCCCTCTAGTGGGACAATGAGACAACAGCAGCTCTAAATGACCTGCACATATCAGATGTGAGCCATTCAGAAAAATGGCTTTGTAATTATATTTATTATGCATCCAATGTAGTTATTATTTAATCACAAGCCCTTGTTAATACCTTAACTAATACTTTAATTGGTTTAGTATAAAGTATAAAAAACACAGACACTACTTATTACTTAACCACTTTCACTTAAAAAAAAAAAACATTTGCAACATCTCGCTACTTTGGTGTGCTGCTGTATTATGATAAAGTAGGGCATTAACTTTCCAAAAACAAATACATACATGAAATATGGACAGCAACGATGTGTATATCGTCGCTGTCAGATAGAAACCTCACTTCTCCATCTTTTATTTTTTTTTATTTTTTTTGTAAATTAACAGCCATACTTAATCATACTGCAACAGCTTCACACAAAAAAAACAAAAATACCAGATCTACAAGCTTGAAGTGTGGCGCGAACGACGCATTTCAAGCTTGTAGATCTGCTACTTTCGCTATTTTTTTTTATTTGAATCCTGAAAAGTAACAAAAAAATTCTTTGGACATAATTATGAGCTTTCCACCCAACATAGACGATTGTGTATGTTTGTACATGACCAGACTGGGCACACAAATCCGGGCCAGAAATATGCATGACAGCGGACCATGTCTGTACAAACATTATGAAAACACATAAACAAAGTATTAAGAAAGTATTTAGAGCAGGCAGCCAAAGTACATGGTCCCTTACCAGATAATACTGAATACATAAGGGCATGACATTAAGGCTTGTCCTGTTGTCCGGGACAACGAATAAATCTTTATGGACAAGTTCATTAAAAATGTACTTGTCCGTTGTACAAGTGGCTCTTGGTTTCACTATTTCTGTGACGTTCCTATCAGCCTTGTTGTGCTGTGTGCAGACTATGATACTGATACTGATGCTGATAGTGAGTGGAGGGTGGAAGGGGCCAAAGGGGGTCTTGTCAAAAAAGAAAAGAAAAAAGAAATGACTGTGAAATGGCAAATTCTTATCCGGACAAGTGACTTTTGTGCCTGGACAAGTGAATGGGAAATGTGCTTGTCCAAAGGACAAGTGCCTCAAAAGTTTAATGTCAAGCCCTGACTTATGTTTTGAATATCTCTTTCCTGCTCACAATTTTATCTGATATACAATAGAAATATAATGTGTCTGCCTGTCTGTCTGTGTGTCTTGCAGGACTACCTGTCTCACATCATAGACCAGGCTGAGGTGAGCATCAGACCGGAGCAGGTGTGTTCTCTGTTCGGGAACATCGAGGACATCTATGAGTTCAACAGGTAAATGGAGGACGCTCAGAAAACCCCAATGGCTTCATGTTACTGTATATACAGCACTGTTTGCCAAACAGTGGGTCAGGACCCATTTGTGGGTCACAGACCAATTTTTTATGGGTCACGGCTCGAGTAAGAATTACATTTTATTTTCCTGCATGAAGTAAAAAATAAGATATTCGCATTGTGTTCTTGTAGATCTGCTGTTTTCACTCGTTTTGGTCCGGGCAAACATCTAATATCTCTTTTAGGTCTCGACCTGAAAGGTTTGGGAAGCACTGATATACAGCAGGGGTTCCCAAACTTTTTTGGCTCAGGGCACCTCTATAAAGATTTATTTTTCATCCGAGGCACCCCTATATTATATTCATAATTGTCACTCCCAGCACCTTATATTTATAGCATATTTTAGCGGTTATGTTGCGAGGAAAACGTTGAGATAATAGCCATTTTGGTTAGAACTGACTGAAAATACGTTTGTACTTCATGTTTAAAACTAGAACAGGTCAACCTGGTTGTGCCAGACCCCCTGTCTGTCATCATCATTTATGACATCATGCCTTTTGTAGGCATGTCATCATCATGTCATCATCATATATACCCTTTATATAGAAAACCAGGACAGACAGACAGACCGATATTTGCTTATGTAGGCCTACCCATTTCATGGGTCTGGCAATTATACTAAATATTTTTTTAAGTGTCCAAATATTATCAAATTATCTCGAAGCACCCTTGGACTGCTTTCGCGGCACCCCAGGGTGCCCAGTCACCCACTATGAAAACCCCTGATATACAGTACATCCAACTCATGACATTATCTATGATCCAAAATGTGTAGCCCGACCAGAGTCTTAATGACTTCATTTGTACTATCAACATGTAACATTTCAAAAACATGTTAAGCCAATGCCTCCTAAGGCTAGAGGAATATCTAGTGCAGCCCTTCACAGGGTTAATTATACTGACAATGATGCTATTATTCACAGACTCATCCAAGCGACACATGACTCTATACATTAAAGCTATACTATGTAACTTTTCCAATAAAACTAATCTTAAAATTGTCCTAACTATTAAATCACTAAAGTTTTAGAACACCCACTCCGTTAATTTCAGCCCCTAAAAGCCTTCTGTAAATATGTTTTCTATGATCCTGGCCGGGGACCGGATTTCGCGGCAAAATTACGTCATCTTCATCTTTCCGTATATTGTTTATACGTTGGCCAATCACAGCGCGGATCATACACTACTGGCCAATCACAGCGCGTCTTGCCGTCTCTTCAGGAAGTAGCTTGCCTCAGCAACAGTGTTTACGCTGGTGAAGGAGTCTTGCCTGTTACTCCCCAACGCCTGGTCGCAAAGGGACGTGAGACCCCTCTACGGATGTGTATCGGCTCTGGTGGTCCGCGGCGAACCCCGGGCGAAAAACTGCCAAAAAAAGCAATACCGCTACTGACCGGTAGTTGAGCAACTTCCATAGTATAGCTTTAAGTTCCTAGGAACAGCTGGAAAAGTATTGACTCTTGCAGCCACAAACATTTCACTCGCACTCCACCATCTAATCCTCATAGCATCATTATACAGTAGGCTGCTTGACGTTTTTGGAAACTTGCTTTATTTGTAGCTTGACCACAAGTGGGCAGTGTAGAGTGGTGTACATTAAACTCTAAATAGAGTAATATAATTGTCACACTCTGGCTTAGAGTGAGAGTAGTGTTGGCCGAAAGGCACTTGAATTGAAGCCCAAAAAATAGCAAAATGGCTAGATATTAAAAAAAAAATAGTAAGACAGAGACCTTTGTAGAAAATAACCAAGTGATTTATTCACCTCAAGAGTCCAACGAAATGGTGTTCAAAAAAATACAGCACAACTCAAACACTATTTACATAAAACTGGCCAGATTGGCACTTGGTCTGTTTAGCTCCACAGCCCTACAATGACTGACTCAACACAGGTGGCAGGTACCCTTAAATAGGCTAAGCCCCTCCCCCAGACCATACCAATCTTAAATTGATTCCACAATTTACCTACGAACCAGTATCTTTCACTGTCCAAAGACAAGTTACCATGTCAATTCCATGACAATATAATTCATAGACATTAAAGTCGTCACGACTCAAATAATAAACATCGCAAATAATTACATCACTTTAGACAGCCCAATTTCCCATTTTACCCAAACCCACAGTTGGTATGGTTCAGCTTGATTGAGCAATCAGGTGTGTTTAAGCTTGCTCCCTACCCTGGAGTCCAAGCACTCATGGGTGCGTTTATATGCACAAATGTATTCCACTTATATTCGGAATGACTGCTCATTCAGAATAGAAATGCTCATATAAACGTTTAGGAATGGCCATTCCGGTCTGACCCGAATGAATTTTCATTCTGGTCTGAAGAGGTGGTTTATGCCGTTTCAATCGGGATACATTTGTCATATAAACGCTCCATTCTGAATGAACTGCTGTCTGGAATAAATGAAGTATGTTGCACTGAGTACCCCCCCCCACACCCCACCCCACACCCCACCCTTCTCCGACCTGAAGTATACATGCCCAAAGTTCTATTCCGAATGAATCCTTTGGTCATGTAAACGACAGTGGAATGAGAGATACTTGTATTCAGGTCCCATGTAAACGTTTGGGTATGAAGCTCTATTCAGAATAAGTTCATTCTGAATGCCATTCTGAATGAGCATATAAACGCACCCAATGAATCATGAAACAATACATCAATACAACAATAATTCTTTGCAACAAACAATAAATACAGTGCAATTCAAACTTGTGACCCAGTACTGTGAAATAATGTCAGTTAAAACATATTGGGGAACATATAAAGGTGATTAAACAACAGTGGCAGGCCGAACTGCCACAATAATGACCGATTATTATGATCGATTGCATTCCATGTCCCATTTTTTTGTTTTTGTAATTATTACTATAATTCATCTCTTTAATTTTTCGGTTAGTTTAATGACACGTCACAATGCAACGTGTTTTTGTCCCGGAATAGGCACAACCAAGGGTTGAAAAACGGGACGGTAAGTGCCAGTGTGACACTCACTGTGTGTTGTTTTAGCGACACACAACTGCATGGATACATGCACGGACTGGACTGGTGTGTGTGCTTTTGGTGTGTGTGTGTACGTGTGTGCGAGTGTGATGTGTGTACTGTGTATGGTTTGGATTGGTTTGGTGTGGGCTTCTTGCCATGAGGTGTGTTTTTAAACTGCCAAATGTTAAGTTTAACTGTCAAACACTTTAAAAACATTTTGATGACATTGCAACACTAGCTGATAAAACACAGTTCTTCTGTGCCATTCTAAACTTTGCTGTCCATCCTACAATACCCACAATTCACTGCAAAGTCTTGCCTCCCCAGCAGGGCTGTCTGTCACCCCTTTTAGTGGCTGTGTGTTGTATCTTGCAGTAACTAATTGATATTGGTATCAATCGATCATGTATTGGTTATTACTTCTACCAATAGTGACAAGGAGATGAGGTCGAAAAACTGTGGAGTGTTCCTTTAAGGCTCTGTATTCAACAGGTGTGGACCAATGTTTGACACTTGTACTTGAATAAATTGACCATCAGGTCAAAATCTGTGTCAGATCCTGTGTCTAGGTGAGGCATGACCTTTGACATGATCTAAATGTCTCAATAGATGAGCAGGGAGACAAAATATAACCACCCCAATTATATAAGTTATATTGTAAGCTTGCTCCCAGGATTAAAATCGACTAATGTCTTCAATTGCCCCCATTTTCTTACCTTTTAATGTGCACAATGGTGCACGGGTCATGCACGGATAATGCACTGATCATGCACCACACAAGTGCACGCCATTCAGAGCTTTCAAACAAAAACATCCGCTTGGAAATCTGTTCAAGCATAAAAGAGATTGAGAGGTGTTTTCTTCAAATGTAAACAAACATGGCTGCCATGTTTTGAAAGATAGAGTTGTTCCGGGAGTCAAGGCCGCTTCTTTTCACCTGACGGGTGAGCTTCCTCAGTTGGATGTAGCGCATGGAAGGAACAAACCAGTTCCTTTCCCCTCCATCAGTCACCCCGGCTGGCCAGGGGGAGGCAGTATAGAGACCAGGATTACTGCATGTTTTTGTGAGAGTACTTACCCTAGGAGACACGGGGAGAACATGCAAACTCCACACAGAAAGGCCCTTTTGTCAACCCCACCTGTGGGCGCTGTGGTGGGCACTTGTGGGAGCTAATGGCGCGGAGGTGAGAACACGCCCCCCAGCGCCCACAGTGTCCCCCGGCAGGAATCAAACCCAGGACCTTCTAGCTGTGAGGCGACAGTGCTACCAACTGCGCCATCATAGTGCTACTTGATAACAAATGAAATAATACGTACATGATGATGAGTATTATTATGATTATTGAAATTGTAATTGTTATTGCCTGTCCAACACAACTCTCTGATTGGCTGTCTGCTGTGCGTTCCTCTGACCTCTGATTGGCTGTGTGTTGCAGTGAGCTGCTCCAGTCATTGGATCTGTGTGACAACGACCCGGTCGCCGTGGCCCGCTGTTTCGTCATGAAGGTCAGACGGTCACGACTGAAAATGAAATCACTCTGTTAAACATTGCTATGCTCCGTTGTATCATTTAATTTGTATTTCCTGCATCGTTAGAGCCTATACTATAATGCAGGGGTAGGCAGCCTTCGGCACAGGTGCCAACATTGGCACAGGGGAGGGTGATCACTGGCACACTGGCAGAAGTGTGAGAGAGAGGATTTATATTTTAAGACCAAATATTGTTTTAAACGTGGTCAGCGAATTACATCCTTCACATAATTCTACATTCATTAAAATTCTGAACTTTGACTGGGGAGGGAGTCGAGGAGATATAGGTGAGTCTAATGGTTGTTATAACAATGTCCTGACAATCAAAGAATGACAGAATTTTGACGGGGTGTCATTAAAATGTATGTTGACATGGCACACTGACAAAATAAATAAATACATGACACTTCCTGTCAAAAAGGTTGCTGACCCACCAAGAAGTTGTTCAGAGAGGGTTGATAGCCACTATGGTGGACGTAGTTGTTCTGAACTCCTGTGTCTCTCGTTGCAGACGGAGGACTTTGACATCTACACACAGTACTGCACCAACTACCCTAAGTAAGTTCTGCTGATCCCAGACCAGTGCATAACCACATGGTTCACATCATTGCTCACTTCATCCCTAGTCTCGCATAGCCAGTCAACTATTCCACAATCTCAGAATGCTACATACAGTAGAGTCTGGAACTACAGCTCCTGAACGGCGAGTAATGGAAGCTGGCATTACTTCCGCTCATGAAAATATATTTTAAAATGTCATTTCTGCTAAGCAGCAAGTTAAATATGCTTAGATGGTTTTTATTTATATAAGGATAAATGTGCCAATGTTAAAAATGAAACGGAAGTGGGGAAGACCCCTCGTTACCCCAGACTGTATGACGGGAGCATTTCCAAATCGCAGGAGTCAACAGTCTGGCCACACGAGACTACCTCATCCCTATTTACTTCCAAAAATGTATTTGAAGATTCCATAGTTCATGGGACCTGTGACTTTTTTTTTTCTTCCAAGATGCGATTTGAGATATTACAGAACTGACGGGGACTGTTGGGTATTATATGGAACCAACACACCTAATAATTACAATAGCTATCAAACATGCCCTTCTATTGTACCAGTAAATGCCAGGCGTAGACTACTCAATAATGGAATCTAGGATTTAGTTAGTAGTCTACTGCAAGAGATTTGCATTGGAATCCTTGATCAACGGAATTAAATTATGATGTGTTGAAACTCTGAAACGTTGGCAAACTGGCATGGGTACGCAGCTCAACCTCCTCTACAAAGTAACAAATATACTCCCTCTAGTGCTGAAGATAGAAATGACTTTCTGTCTGTCTGTCTCTCCGTCCATAGTTCCGTGGCTGCCCTGACAGAGTGCATGAGGAATAAATCTCTGGCTAAATTCTTCCGGGAGCGTCAGGCCACGCTGAAACGTTCTCTCCCTCTGGGCTCCTACCTCCTCAAACCTGTCCAGAGGATCCTCAAATACCACTTACTACTGCAGGTAATATATCCACATGTAATATAATAATACCACTTATTACTGCAGGTAATATATTCACATGTAACAGTAATACTAGTACTGTACTGTGTGTTTTGTGGACCTAGAGAAAGCACATGATAGAGTTAAGAGAGGAAATCATAATCATATTATGGATGTCAAGACATTTGTGATATGCTCAGGATATGTATGCAGTTATACAGCAAGAGAGGTGAGGTTGAGATGGTTTGGACATTTGCAGAGGAGGGATGAGAGATAGATAGATCTCCTCCAAATCACTCCCTACCTCTGTCTCTCATTCCCTTTATCTCCTCATTTCTAAGAAGGAATAAAGGAGGTTTCGTACCCCCTGGCCAGGGCAAGCTATAGTGCTTTGTCTATAAAGGTGGGGTGTGGCCCCCTGAAAGTACAGCCACAACAGTGGGTGTGAGGCAAATGTAAACGTGTGTGTGCATACAATCATAATATATCAGAGGTTCCCAAACATTTTTGTATCAGAAAAGTAAAGCTTTTGATCATGCTTCACTTCACATCATATATTGATTTATTGATTGATTGATTGATTGATTGTTTGATTGATTGAGTATTTTATTAGACAAAAATGGGGAACAGTACAAGTATAGTCAATTTCCCAGTGGAATCCTTGCGACTTGCATCAGTGCAACCACACTCAGTGCAACCTTACTAGTTGTATTAAACAATTAATTCAATAAGTATGTTTGTGTTTTGTAGGAGATCGCCAAGCACTTTGACCCAGAGGAGGAGGAGGGCTATGAGGTGGTGCAGGAGGCCATCTTCACCATGACGGGCGTGGCCTGGTACATCAACGACATGAAGAGGAAGCACGAGCACTCTGTCAGACTGCAGGTACGCTCACACGGGTTCCTAGTGGTCCAGGTGTAGACCACATAGGCTCGCGAGTCCCGACCCTTGGTGTCCTTTGCTGCATATCATTCCCTGTCTCTCTCTCCACCTGTTTCCTGTTTACCTACTGTCCTATCAATAAAGGCAACCAAGTCGCAATTTTGTACTCGATGTAGACTCTTTGGAGTCTCGTACTAAGAGTCCACCGATCATGAAATGATTGGCAATTGGCAATTATTAGGATGCGACAATAGCTAAAACATGGGGTGTGTAATTGATAGAAATTAAGTCATTTTTTGGGGTGAACTACTCCTTTAACCTTCCTCTCCGGTCCTCTTCTCTCCTCTCCAACCGATGTTGATGTTATTGTAGCTACATCAGCTGGGGGGACCCCCAGTTCTAAATGAATGACATTTAAAGGCGTGATTCTGTGTTTGTCCACCAGGAGGTGCAGTCTCTGCTGCTGAACTGGAAGGGAGCGGACCTGACCACCTACGGGGAGCTGGTGCTGGAGGGCACCTTCAAGGTGCACCGCGCCAAGAACGAGCGCACGCTCTTCCTGTTTGAGCGCATGCTGCTCATCACCAAGCGCCGCGGAGACCACTACGTCTACAAGTTACACATAACGGTCAGTCTGAGAGGACTGGACCTATGTCTGTCCTATAGAGCAGCGCTTCCCAAAACTTTTTTATCCCTAGACCCAAAAATAGCAGATCGACAAGCTCGCAATGTTTTAATGGAATTTTTCTAAGATTTGTTTCTTTGCTTATTTTAAAATGTATACAAATAATATTTAAAAAATAAAATATATGTTTTTTATATAATATATTTAAATGTAAGAAAGGAACATTGGATTTGGTGACCCATAAAAATTGGTCCGTGACCCAGTATGTGTGTTACAGTGTGTATGTGTTTGTGTTGCAGTGCTCCACTCTGATGCTGATAGAGAGCTCTAAGGATTCTCTGTGCTTCAGTGTCACCCACTATAAATACCCCAAACAATCCACTACTGTACAGGTAACACACACACACACACACACACACACACACACACACACACACACACACACACACACACACACACACACCATCAGCACATCAAGTTGAGTAGATACATGCTGACAGTTGTGTCGAGATGACCTTTTATGCCCATATATGAAGATCCCTGATGTCATCGACATGGCCCATATCTGGGTGGCTGGTTCAGATAGGGATCTCCATGTATGGGCATACAATATATTGTATATGGATAAATATTATTATTAAAATAAAGGATAAAATAAATAAATGGAGATTTCCGATGTCATCAATCCCAGGCCCTAACTGGCCCAAGAGCCTGCTTTACTCTGATTTACACCCTACCTTCCCCGAAAACGTTAATATTAAGTCCATATAGATGGATTAATATGGATTAATAAAGGATAAATAAAATGTCCATATACAGTATGGGCATTCCCAGATGATGCCATGTTAGGGTGCCCCCTTATGTTCATAAATGGAGGCATCAAACCCAGGCCCTAACTCCTGCTTGGCTTTACTAATTAACATACGTTTTACGCCCATATATGGAGATCCCTGTCCCAATGTCATCAATATTAAGGACATATCTGGGAATGCCCATATTTGGTAATACCCATATATGGGCATGTTTTGAACTTTTGACTTCTTCTTCTTTCGTGTATCATCGTCTTTGATGATTGGTTGACGACATTTAATTTCACAAGATTCCTTGTTACTTGGGGGAGGCCATGGGGCTGGCTGTCGTCTTCTCCCCCATGTTGACGTCGGCTTAGACATTGTTGACTATCATATATGGGTAACTGGTCCGATATACATCACTGGCCAGATGGCGGCATGCGGGCGAGGTCGCATGTCGCCCTGAGGTGTCTTACTAGGTGTGTGTGTGTGTGTGTGTGTGTGTGTGTGTGTGTGTGTGTGTGTGTGTGTGTGTGTGTGTGTGTGTGTGTGTGTGTGTGTGTGTGTGTGTGTGTGTGTGTGTGTGTGTGTGTGTGTGTGTGTGTGTGTTGTGTTCAGGCGAGGACAGCGGAGGAGAAGAAACAGTGGACTCATCACATCAAACGACTCATTCTGGAAAACCACCACGCCATTATACCTCAGAAGGTACTGTATGTGTATAGAGCTACTTAACACTGTTCCTGAACAAACACTATATAGTAATGATTACTATCACACTAGCTTTAACCTTTTAACAAAAAAACAAACAAAAAAAACTATAGAAATTACACTACACCGGATAAACTATCGTTTTAGTGAAGGTTCTGTCAGTATACCCTGTGTTAGCTGATCTGAGTGAGCGGGAGGGGTTGTATGGTTGGACCAGGCTCTGAAGATATGGTGTGCCATGCATTTGGTTGCTTTGTAGGCCAACATCAACTGGGAACCAATGAAATAAACTCTTATTTGTATTTGTTTCAGGCAAAAGAGGCCATCTTAGAAATGGACTCAGTGTGTAAGTATTGACATGTATTGATCATCATATTGCATAAATCTAGGTTATTGCCAGACAGCGACTAAACATTAGTTTTAATTGTGAAAAAGTTGAAGAGAAGCTTAATTGTTACATTGATTGTTTTCAAAGTTGGATAAATACGAATGTTTTTTTTGGAACAGGTTGTTATGTTATATAAAATAACCTGTTGGTTGTCATTTGCGTTCAGATGGGTCCAGGTATATAATATAAATGTCATAAAATATATATTTTTTTTTGTACGTTCAGATCGGTCCAAGTATCGCTACAGTCCTGACAGGCTGAAGAAAACTCTCTCCAGTCAGTCAGACGAGGGCCCAAAGGAACGCCCTCTGTCAGGTAAAATATAAAGCACCTTTATACAACCCATAGTTCCAATCCTTGATTCTGATTTTGCGGGTTGTGGTAAAATATTGTCTGAACACACGACTGCAAGTATCACTGCACCTGCATGATTATTGCTCTAGTTTACCACCATAATTTATGCTATAACCTATAAGAGCCATGCATAAAATGTATGCAAAATGTATTTAACGTTTAATGTCCACATCATATTTGACCTAAAATACAATGTAAAATGTCTTTCCTTTTGCAGAACCAAACAAACAGACGGTGAAGAACAGCAAAGGTAATGAAACTCTAAGATGTGTGTTTATATATTCATAGTTATGTGCACATTTACCCATTAAGACCTGGAACACATTATTTCATTAACCATTATTTTATGCTATTGAAAAATAGCAGATACACAAGCTCACAGCTGCGAGTTTGTAGATCTGCTATTTTTGTCTTTGAATATTTGGAATATTTTTAAAAGAAATATCGCTATTTAAAATGTGCCACGCTGCAAGCTTGTATATCTGCTATTGTATTTCAATAGTTAAAGCATAAAATAATGGTTAAATTGGTTCCAGGTCGTAACGAAAGACATGACATTTATTTTTTACATTATATATTATTTAAAGATAATTATATCAATAAGTCATATTTCCATTAAACTCTTTAGTGTATACATACTAAACTACATTATGTGTACATATCTGCATTAATCCTGTCTCTGTTTCCTCTGCAGCTGTCCTGAAGGTAAGACTCAACACACTGCGTGTGTGTGTGTGTGTGTGTGTGTGTGTGTGTGTGTGTGTGTGTGTGTGTGTGTGTGTGTGTGTGTGTGTGTGTGTGTGTGTGTGTGTGTGTGTGTGTGTGTGTGTGTGTGTGTGTGTGTGTGTGTGTGTGTGTGTGTGTGTGTGTGTGTGCGCGCGCATATGTGCGTGTTACCAAATGTCACCAAAGGTATAGTAGTATTAGTTGAGGAATAGACGCTATTAGGACAATGTTACTGGTCCTCACTACAGAAATGTCTGTTTTATGTTTGAAGAGTTGGGTGGTAGAGGTTGGGGTTGGAGTTAATCTTGAGTTGTCGTGCACTGCAAATAACTCACAGAGCTTGTAGATCTGTTATTCTTGACCAGTGTCACCCTATTTAAATCAAACATTAAAGAACGACTTCACCACTTTTCTTCATATAATTGGTCCTAACTAATGATAAAATGGCACCATTTTTATCTACTCGGTCTGTGGGCAGTTCAGAAACCTGTCTACCAGTGAAAATAGCATGTTTACAAAATGGCACGTTTACAAGCTTGTGACATACAGTATCATTGCTGTCAGGCAGAAACCTCTCATATATCGAAACATTTGTGATTCTTTTCGTAAATTAAGGCCCTACTTGATCACACTACAGCATCACACCAAAGTATCAAAAGTAGCAGATATATAAGCTTCCGCCCAACAGAGATGATATTCACATGAAGGGGGGAAAGAGAAAAACCTTCCATTGTCCAAGGGTTCATTATAGTTCACGCCGATTAAAATGACACCGCAAGTGGCCTGTGTGCCCCCCACTCCCACCAGCACGCAGACAGCGAGGGTTCTCTGCCGGGGGACGGGGGCACATCCGACGGCGCCCCCCGTGACCGCCGCGAGGCCGAGGTCGCCGCGCATCATCACTCGGACGACGAAGGTCGCCCAAACTCCCCGGAACACCTGAGCGGCAGCGACAACGAGGAGGAGGAGGAGGGGACGAGGACGGAGGAGACAGCGGAGGAGGAGGAGGACACCGGAGGACGGGGCACGCCGGCAGACGGCAGTGACGCGGAGGACGCGTTGATGCGGGATGAACAGGTAGACGAGGACTTTGCCAGCTCCATGCTGGCTGCCATCTCCTGCTGGCACTACCGGGCCAGGGCTTTACTGTCCATGGGTGCATGGGACCACCTGGTGAGGCTCTCTGCCTGCATTCCTTCCTTGAGTTCCTTGTCCTTGCTTTCCCTTCTCAAAGCATCATGGCTTACTCCTCCTCATCGTCGTCAGCAGCGTCATGGTCATGGCATGGTCACCCCACCGCTGCTTTGCCTCCGCTCATAACATACTAAAGTCATGGAAATAACCCACAGCAACACGGCAATGCATGAAGCCTCGATACATGCAAGGATAACTCTGTATGTCTGGCTGTCTGTCTGATATCAGTTTGGCTGTCTGTGTGTGTGTGTGTGTCTGTCTGACTAGGTATCTGTCTGGCTGTCTGTCCGTCTGTCTTACTCGACTAGTGCCTTTCCCACTTGCACTGAAAGCACATAAGTCCCCTGGCAATTTGGAATGTAACTATGAATCGCGAGGCAGTTAATTATCAACGCAAAAGTGTGAAGATTTGGTGAATGCATTGCGATGCTCTTTTTAAACAACTCTGTTAAACTCAAGATGTGATTTCTTAGCATGCTTGTTCACCACATGCACTCCTTGTTATCAGTGCTTTTGATCTGGTAGAGAGGTATGTGGATAGTGGACACTTTTTTAATCCATCAGTTTTATGGATAACGTGTGGGAAAGGGACGTGGGTCTGTCTGTGTGGCTGTCTGTCTATCTATTAAGGACAGTTGACCAGGCAGTTGAGTCATTGTTCAAGGCTCTGACAACCTGAGGGGAAAAGGGTGTCATTCTGTGGTGGCGTTGTTTTGACAGAGGAGGTTTGTCGGACCACGGCGACACTAACCGTCCATTGCTGGGGTGGTGTTTGTTGTGCCCTCTGCCTCTGGACCACCCCGGGGGGAGGAGCTGTTCCCCTGCCAAAACGGTCATAGCCTGCCTATCAGAATGCTCTGAGTGGGAGTCCCAGTAGAAGTATTTCAGGGCCTTCTGTGAGACTTTGAATTGTCCTCGGCTGTGGTTAAATGGGGCATTTCACTTTAAAACACTTCTGGGGTCATTTTAACGTCGACTCAGGCTTTTCTGTTTCACCCCAGACTGTTTTTATGTTGCCTGATTTTATCAGACATATATATAAATCACAGTTCCTTGCTTCTGTTAGCTGAAGTTGTCCATCTAATGCCTGAGGGGGCTGTGCTTTATTTTTATTTTTATTTTTTTTATTCATTATTTTGTCTAAGAAGGACAATATCAGTCACCAGAAGCAGAGGCGTGTTTTTTCAATGAGTCGAACATTCATTGAGACTTACTGTACATGGTTAAAATAGAGTTTGATTTATATAGGGGGGGATCAAGCAACTTAAAATCTCAATGGTCTGGGGTGAAACACACAACTGTTCCAATGACATAACCTAGCCTTCCTAGAATGGGTGTGATGTGCTTTCTTTTGCTTGACTAAAGTTACACTTTGTAAGTGTTGTGTGCATTTCATTGACTCTGGACTGGTTCTACTAATGAAGGCTAATCCATTCATCTGACATCTGACTGCTGCTGTTCCACTCACATCATAGTGTTCAACTCTATACCAGTGGTTATTAATACATTTTTTCATGTCAAGGACCCCCAAATTTATATATATTTGGCTGTAGACCCCCATCTAAAAAATCTTTGTGCCAGGGATCGCCCCAGAAGAGAAGATTTATTAACACAATTATTAACAAATTCAGAATCTTTCAATGAAAATAGCAGATGTACAAGCTCACAGCGCGGCACAAAGTGATGCACTGTGAGCTTCTAGATCTGATGTTTTTCAATTGGCAAAAAACAATTGTAAAGTGGTTAAAATGACTGTGATGCTATGTTAACTACTTTAGCCCATACTTTTGGGCTGCAGACCCATTTTGGGGGGGAATCACAGGTCTTTATTATACTGGCAGCCATGGACATTTCACCTGTGTAGGGCATGTGCGTGCAAGCATGTGTGTGCATGCGTGCTCACACATGTCTGTGAGACACATGGGATTGTGCCAAGAATAACTCATTCATGTCTGTCTGTGTGAAGGCTGAAGAGATGGCCAGTGACGGAGCAGGTGACATTGGTGACGAGCTCCAACACAAGCAGGTAGGAGGGATTCAGTGCACTTTCTCTCCACCAAATGTCAACTGTTGCAATGAGATTGTTTTTTTTTTTTTTTTGGCTTGTTGTAATTTCTTTGAGTCTTATTCCTATATCTCACAGTATGCTGTTTTACGGGTGTGTTACTGCCTCTGTCATTTAGTGCAGTGTTATTTTATTGTATAAAGAACTTTGTGGCCTGTATTAGAAGGCTTTTATGTAAATAAAGGTTACCATTCGGTAGATTATTTTGGCGTAGAGGGAAAAAAGAGCTGACCGAGTATCGAGGGTTGAAGTGGATAAAGGTGAGATAAACATTGAATAAAATAACAATGATGACATTAAACCACCACCGCTCTGTGTCCAGTCTACTGTAGAGAAACCCGCTGAGCCAACGGGGAAAATCGAACCAGAGACCCTGCCTTCAGACACAGGCTGCACCCCCATCACCCCCCCACCCACACTGTCCACATCCCCCCGCAGGACAGCGCCCCCAGCAGGTGAACCTTGACTTTAAAAATACTTGTATTCATATTATCTTATCTTCCTATTACATTATTTTATTTATTGGTATATCATATAGACATCGACAGTAGGTGCCAATATTCAGTTAAAAATAATGGCACCATCTACTGGTGCTTGGAAGTAATTGTGTGTATAAGACCCTGTATAAAAGATTATGAATTAAAAAACAACTGGGCCGTGAGGATCGACCGTGGTTAGGATTTTTCATTTCCGTGTGGAAATAAACATACTCGGCCACCATTACAGACCGTCAATTTCCACAACATGGACTCGACTGTGGCTTCCGGGGCACCAAGTGCCGCGCTGCGAGCTTGTAGATCTGCTATTTTTGAAAAATCGTGATTTTCTTTGAACATATCTTTTTAAAAGCGAACATTTGTAACTCAAATATTTGCTTCCGGGGGGTCCCTGGAACAACATATTTTGAGATGGGGGGGGGGGTCTGCGGCCAAATGTGTGTAATTTTGGGTGTCCTTGACATGAAAATGTGAACCACTGATTTATAAGGAAGGATTTGAGAAGAAAGACATTTATAGAATCAGGTCAAAAATATTCAAAGACTTGCACAAATGTTTAGAAAAAATAGCAGATCTACAAGCTCACTGTGAGCTTGTATATCTGCTATTTTTCAATAGCTAAAGCATAAAAAAGTGGTTCAACATCTAACATGACACAGATTTAAGACATCAATTTAAGTACGAAACGACCAACGCGTTTCGGCCTCGTTTGGCCTTCATCAGGGTCCGCAGCGGACCCTGATGAAGGCCAAACAAGGCCGAAACGCGTTGGTCGTTTCTTTTAATGCTGCCATGATCTGAATACATTTTGTTTTCTACCTTGAACTGAACGGAGCTGCCTTGGATTTTTCTTAGTTCCCCACTTTATCAGTGCACTGTTTTCTGTTACAATGGAATGGAACTAGAATCTTTTTTGCCTCAATATCTACATACCCTCTCCAAAGAGCACCTGTTCTCAGCCTATTGTACTAGCCTACTCACGGACCCACGCAGCGCTTCTTCTACTTTTATTCCAATGGCTTAATCGTATCTAATGTCTCGTCCCCCTCAGATAAGGTGTCGTCTCCCGGCACCCCAGAGTCGGACAGTAAGACGCTGAGCAGCGCAGAGTCGTCTGACGAGGACGAGAAGGAGATCTCCATCCTGCCCTCCTCCGTGTTGGACCAGGCCGGGGTCATCGCCCTGCACTTCTCCACCTCCACCAGGAGGGGCAGCGTTCCCGCCGACGACACCACCCGCTCCCTGGGCTGTCCCTCGCCACGCCTACCCAGCCGCCACGGCAGCACCCTGAGCCTGGCTGCAGAGCCTGCTGACAGGTGACACCCAATTTTCAATTTAAGCATTTAGCAGAAGCTCTTAATCCAGAGCAATTTACAATAAGCAAGGTAATACATCAGTACATCAACATCAATACAACAAATGGAAAGAAATACTGCTAGACAAAGCACCTATTCAGTAAAAAACTTCATAACAAATTATGGCATAAAAATACAAATAAGATGCTATCTAAATTACATGTATGGTCATTTGAGGGTAGGAAAGTGCTACGGTAAGTGCTATGGGCTAAGGTGGGGTCTAAAATAGGTGAATCTTCAGACCAATCGATTGATTGATTGATTGATTGATTGATTGAATACTTTATTAGTCAAAATAATTCATTAAAAGAGCATAGAAATATTAACACCTTGATTGACACCTTAACCTTGTCTTGATTGCATGACTCCAGAAATGATGTGTGTGAGTTTTGGACAAGCAGTAGCAGAAAGGGTGTTTAGAAGAAAACACGATAGTCTAGTCTGGAACAAATGGGGAGTTGTGTCATGGTCCAAAGAATCCATGGGAATTATAAAAAAAAATAGGCCAAAATATTGGGGGGCATTTGTTCTTTGGCTTACTGGGAATGTGCGTGCATATCAAACTGGAGTTGAGAATCAATGACCTAAGCCTATGCGTATCGTATTCTGTCTCACGACACATACTTTTTACGTCACCTCAGGTCACAGCGCCTGAACAGTGCCTGTTCGGACGCCCCGGAGAACTTCGGAGCCGCCGACCTGAACCTGCTGTCTCCCCGAGAGGACAGCCTGTTCGACGGCGACTTCCGGGGGTCCGCGGCGCTCCGCCGGAGGAGGGACTCCACGCTGTCCAAGCAGGACCAGCTGCTCATCGGCAAGATCAAGAGCTACTACGAGACGGCGGAGAGCCAGGACCCCGTCTTCAGCCTCCGGCGCAGGGAGAGCCTGAGCTACATCCCCGCCGGCCTGGTCAGGAACTCCGTCACCAGGATCAACAGCATCCCTAAGGATCGCGTTCCTGACACCGCCGCCGACGAAGCCTCGGACAAAACCGACGCTGCCGCCGAAGCGACGGACAAAAGCCAGCCTCCCGAAACGGCCTGGAGCGATAACTCTCCCTCCCTCGTCTCCGAAGCAGGCTCTTCGTCGGCTACGGGCTCTCGCGGTTACCCGGAGTCCAGTGCGTCCCAGGACTCTGTCGGTCCGGACCGGCCTCCGCGCGTCCAGGAGGAGAGGCCCGTCGACGACGACGAGTTCAGGCCTTCGTCCGAGATGATCAAGATCTGGCGGGCCATGGAGCGGGACGTCTGCGGGACGCCGCCGGGCGAGGCGGGCCCCCGAGGAGGGAGGGAGAAAAGGTCTCGGGAGCTGGCGAGGAACTCTAGAGTCTCCGGGTCTCTGGGTCTGCCCAACCGAAACCAGCAGACCCCCAAGAAGAACGGCGGCGGTGAGAGAGACGGCGCAGGGGGGGATTCCGACCTCACCACCATCACGGAGGAGTCGGCCGGCTCCTCCCCTCTGAAGAGCGCCGGCCTGAGCCGATCCGGGGGCCTCAAGGCCGCCCGGAGGTCCTGCGACGAGGAGGGCGGGCTCCTCAGGTAATCCTGTCACCGTCGGTACATCCCAATAGGCCAGGGGGTCTTCAGCAGGGGGGTCCTCAGAGTTACTACAGGGGGTCCTCCAAATCTTTGTGTGATAGAAACTTTTTTCTCCTTTTTTATATTAACCACTTGAATCCTAGCGTCTATATCCTGAGAACTTTAACCAAAAATAGCCGATCTACAAGCTCAACGCCAGCGCGAGGCGTTGTGAGCTTGCAGATCGGCTATTTTCGGCTAAGACGTTTGGCAGAGAGGGGAAAAAGTGCATACTAAGTACAGAGTGAAATGTCAAGTTTTGACGGTTCAAGTGGTTAAATATATGAAAACACACATTGACATGAATCGAAAATACACTGATGATTATGCTGTCAAACAATGAAACTATATGGAATCTATAAACAGGTTGTGGGGGTCCCTGCTTCATCTCTTATAGGCTCTATGCACAGCAGCCATATTGGAAAGAAATCGGGCCTCTTCCTTACTTCCTTCCAAAGGTGTTGCCAATGATACTGATAATGGCTCTGTTCCATTCTAGTCAAACAGAGTCAGGGTGCTGATATTGTGCAGTGTGGTACAGGGAGCCTCATGGGTCCTTGAGGAGGTTCCAAATGGACCCTTACAGAGGAGTGTAACTCTGAGAGTGTACGACGGGAACCAAATGGACACTTCCATTGGTTCCATTTGTACACAGAGTTATGGAGGTCTTTGGAATTCAAAGGTTTGAGAACCACCGTGCTACACTAAATTTAACAGAGCCTGAATTGGCATAATCTGTAAGAAGTAAGGAAGGGGCACAGTTTCTTTACATTATGACTGCTAGAGCCTATTACTAGGGCTGTCACCATTATGACATTTTATATGATGATTAAATGTCACTCAAATATTTGCGATTAACGATCTAATTGTGTTTTTGTCGTTGAAAATTACACTTCTGTTTGGCTTGTAGGCTTTGAAGTTGCACATGGCAGATATGACACATGACTTAAATATACAAAGAAAAGACTGACATATTTGACAACTATATACTTAAAAAAAAGAACATTGATAATAATAATAATAATAATAAAACTTTATTTGTATAGCACCTTTCATGACATGAAATGCAGCTCAAAGCGCTTTACAGAGCAGAAAATGAAGCACAAGTGCTTAACAGAGAAAAGGTAAAATAAAAATAAAAAATACAGAATAAAAATAAATAATTAAGATGATTACAATAAAGCAGAGAAATAAAAACATAAAACATTGAAGAACAATTTCAGAACAGTGCGGACGTCAATTAGCAGCACAGGGATTTAAACATTCAGCTAAAAGCAAGAGTAGTGGAAATAGTGGAAATAGACGGTCTCCAAGCTTGTAGATATGCTATATATTATAAATATATGAATGTGGATTATGACGATTATGACATAATAATTGCGATTATGTCAAGTAATTGCGATTAGACAATTATGTAATAATTGTGACAGGCCTACCTA
This sequence comes from Nannobrachium achirus, assembly GCF_963921795.1. Lineage (NCBI taxonomy): Eukaryota > Metazoa > Chordata > Actinopteri > Myctophiformes > Myctophidae > Nannobrachium > Nannobrachium achirus. The sequence continues at coordinate 19,365,425 of NC_137823.1, read as the reverse complement.
TTACTTGGGATAATTGCAATTGTTTTTTGCATAATAGTCCATATATCTGTATTAATTCATCTGTTGAAAAACGTTCATTAACAGATGAAAGAAAATTATGCTTTCTTGTAAAAATGACTGAGATCGGTCATGGCGACTGACAGCTCTAACCCATGCTATCCCCAGGGCTCGGCTGCCCAGGGTGCTGCAGCTGAGGGCCGAGGCAGAGGGAGAGAGGAGCAGGGACCCAGAGCCTCCGGACAGCGACGACGAAGACAAGGCCAAGAGCAAGGTTCTGCACCTGGCCCGCAAGTACAGCCAGAAGATCAAGTCCAGCAAGCCGCTGGTCCAACACAGGAGCCAGCACAAGACACTGCCCTGCGTCCTGGAGGAAACAGACTCCTCAGGTACTGAACGCGATAATGTAATTCGTAGGATACAGGGTTGAATAAATTAGAATCCAAGGCTTGTGATTGGCTGTACGGAGCTAGGGAGCACTCCGCTGTGTTCACCTGGACCGCGCGGAGATGCCAAAAGTCGGGGTTATGAAGATTTCCTATTCTGTCCATATCGTGACATAACTCGGATGGCGCTGAGTTTGCCCATGCAATCTTCGCAAGGCTCGACGCGGCGACTCGCTCCCTCGGCGGTGTCTTGCGTGGCTCAAGGTCGCCTGAGACGGCGCGCCTCCGTCGTCATCACCGAAAACAAGCACTCCTTCCACTGAACATGGATCAGAGAAGGATTTTTTTTTCACTTATAATGCCATATAGTCCACTTGCCAGAATCTGAACCCTGGCATATTGAGTACAGTAAGGTTTTATGTTAGAAATGTTGAGTATGGGTTCCCAGCATTTAGAAACTGCCGGATGCTAACTTGCATATGTTGAGAGTGGTTTTGGGGGTTATTGAGAATGCTGAATCCATTTCTGACATTTTCTAAATTCAAAATGGCCGTTTTAAACCGGAAATGGCCAATATACCAACTTAAATCAACAAAAAAGTATCAAAATCACCCCACTTTAAGTTGGTATAAGGCCATTTCCGGTTTAAAACTGCCATTTTGAATTTAGAAAATGGATTCAGCATCCTCAATAACCCCCAAAACCACTCCAATATTGTTCAAATCGGTCAATCAGTTTTTGACATATTATCCATTATTATAGGGGATTATGCTAATTAAAGCTAATTATGCAAATTATGAAAATTGCTCAACATATGCAAGTTAGCATCCGGCAGTTTCTACATGCTGGGGACCCTTACTCAACATTTATAACATAAAACCTTGGTGTACTCAATATGTCCGGGTTCACAATGGGGCTCTATGGGCTGGCAAGTAGACTAATACCCAAAAAAGGGATTAATCATTAATCAATTATTCTGAAAAAATTATCCATTATCAATTATTTTATTAGGACGCATTGTGAGCTTGGAGATTGACTATTTTCAGCTTTTCAAAATACATAAAATTATTTTTGAACTTGACATAATCTTGTTCTTTCAGGTAAACCCACGCTAAGCTTACCTCTGAGCTCCTCCCATGAAACGCCACCGCTGAGCCTCGCAGAGCGGCTCCGCCCTCCTACCAGCCCGGCTCCCACTTCTGACACCACGGCCATCACTCCCAGCAGGCTCCTGCACTCCTCCCCGGGGGTCCAGAACCCGGCCAGGGTCAGTCCTCTGAGCCCCACCCCTCCCACCGAGGGCTTCCACTGGCCGCACGTACGAGAGCTCCGCTCCAAATACGTCCACCCCGACCCCGGCCAGCCCCCGCCGGTGGGCCGGAGCCAGTCGGTACCGGAGAGGATGTTGGACGGTGGCGCCAAGCGGCGCTCCAGTTGCTCCTCCAACCTCTTCCAAGGTTATTATCGTTTAGAATTGTTCTTTAGTTGTTGTTTTTTTGTTTTTTTTACTTCACATTTTCTTCCTTGACATGTAAATGTTTGAGCAGCTACTGATCTATAAATAACATGGACCTCTTCCTGTGTGTGTGGAGAAGCGTCCTCAGACAGTCCGTCCTACCAGGCCCACCTCAGCAGGGAGGAGAGGAGGTCCGCCAGGCTGCACAGGACCAGCTCCCTGGACCACCGGCTGAACAGGGCCCCCCTCAGAGACCCCGAGGACCACCGGTTGAGCAGGACCCACCCCAGAGACCCCGAGACAAAACACACGGTCAGTTTGGTTTTCGCCTCTCCTTGATATAAATATGTCCTTTTGCTCGGCTGTTTGATTTTTCTTTTTCTCCGTTACTTCAGATGTGTTTCAATACGGTTGTCAAATACTGACCACTACAAATATCTTGGCATTTAATGAAACTGTTAGTGTCCTAGCTCAGTCAACGGGCAGGACACTGGGCTCTGTAATGAACAAAGTTAAACATAGTGATCATTTAGGTAAACGGTGTGGTAAATGGTGTATTTATATAGAGCCTTTCTCCAAGGCACTTTACAATGATGTTAAAGAGGAAACCATCCACCTGCTCATCGGGAGCAAGTAGGGGTTCAGTGTCTTGCTCTAGGACACTTTGACACTAACTCTGGGGAGCCCAGGATTGAACCGCTCTACCTCCTGAGCCACTGCCGCACCCGGCATTGAATTTAGGATTCAATACTTACAGCACAATACTTATACACAACTCTACGAATCAGGTGTATATCCTGTCTCTGACAATGCTTCTGGTGTTTGGGTTTTCTCTAAATACATACATGTACATTGTATGGTGCATCATTGTCCTTGAGTTAGAGGATTATGAAAAAGCGTGAGATATGTTTTGGGAAAGGAGCTTTTGTTTTGGCACATGTTATATGTCAAGATTGGGAGGGAAGACAGAACACACATTACGTATGTGAATACAAACATGCTGTAATCGTGTCTTATAAACCCACACTTTGTGTGCACTGTGCAGGACACACAAATAAAATAATCACTCAAATCAATATCCATTAACCAATCCTTCCCTATGTTATACTACAGGTATTTGTGAAATAGCCGGTGTGCTATTTTTTACAGATTTTGACAAACTTTGTAAACTTTCGAGCTTGTGAAATGTGAAAGCTTTACTGTTGGTACTTTGATGCCAATACTTTTGTACTTTATACCAGTGGTTCTCAACCTTTTCAGGCCGCGACCCCCAAAATAATCATATTTTAACTGCAGGCCCCCCAACCTGATGAGCACTAAGAGTTGAGGCATTACGGTTCTATTGTGAACATAGACGATCTACATGCTCACTCGCGTTGTGAGCATGTAGATCGGCTATTTTCACAATTTCTGTCAATTTGGCTATGTTTAATTTGTAATTTTAGAAGTATTAAAAAGTCCTTAAATTGTCACTTTAGAAATGTGCAGATTGATTGATTGATTGAATATTTTATTAGACAAAAATGGAGAACAGTACAAGTATAGTCAATACAATAAAAAATGTTGTACAGCACAAGTAAACACCCTGCCTAAAAGGAACATCCCAAATAAGTCCTTTTACGGTCTTGTTTACGTTGGAAGTCCTTGGTATTCAATTCATGGACATAACAAATAGCAAGCAAAGAAAACATTCAAATATCATCGTAGTTATAAAAACACATGTACAGGATAGGGGAAACAAGGGGGTGGGGCTAAGGTAGGGGGGGGGGGGCTGTCTATGAGAGAAGTGATAACTACCTCCGCCTCTGGCCTCCTGAAAGGTGAGATGCCCTCTATAGCATTTGGAATTTATTTGGACACTTGAAAAAATATTTAGTATCATTTCAAACTTGAAGTACAAAGTTATTTTCAGTCAGTTCTAACAAAAATGGCTATTATCTCAACGTTTTCCTCGCAACATAATCTTAAAATATCGTCACTGTCAGGCAGAGACCTCTGTCGCACAAAACTAGTGAAAACAGCCGATCTACAAGCACACAACGCCTTGCGATGCGAGGCGTTGTGTGCTTGTAGATCGGCTGTTTTCACTAGTTTAGTACATGTATTTTATAGATGATAAATATAAAACGAACGGTTTTGGACATACAAGGTTTCCATCCGACAACGAGGATGATAAATATAAGGTGATGGGAGTTAAAATTATAATGTAAGGGTGCCTCGGATTTAAAAAAATATTCATGGAGTGCCCTGAGACAAAAAGGTTTGGGAACCCCTGCTCTATAGTATACACTTAAACCTTATGTTGGTTTGTTTACAACGTTGCACATTAAGTTAATCATCTGGGGGACCTCCAAAATAAACCACAGGTTGAGAACCACTGCTTTATACTTGAGTAAAAACATTATGAATACTTCTTCCACCCCGCAGCACACGGTTAAACTCCCCAACGGTGGCGCTCACCATGACCACGACGGCTACTACATCTCCGGCTCGGCCCTTCTGCCCTCTGGCGGCGGCAGAAAGCTGGTGGTGGTGGAGAAGGTTCCAGACTCCTCGCCATCGGGAGGGGCGGAGGCAGCGCAGGAAGCCAGAGAGGTGGAGGAGGCGAGGGTGGGACAGCACGTCGTGGACGACGCCGACAACTACGTCCAGATCCGCTCTCCCACCAGCCGGGAGAAGATGTCCATCATGGCCGTCATTGAGCGGTGCCGCGCCTACCAGGTAGTCTGGCACTGACACTGTCCAGCATTTATTCTATTGATTACTGTTAGGATTCATCCAATGATAAAGCTTTACTTGTGATGTAGTCGTAGAAATGATGTCACGTGTAAGTATTGGTGGTATAACACTGCTACAGAGTATTGCTATCTAAGTTCCAAATCGATCATCTACATCTCATGGAATGCAAGGTCTCACTCAACAACCCAGTTAGGCATCGGAAAGGGTTCATGCATTACATTTACAACCAGGTATCGCAATCACAAGGACCAGGCACGTGCACACATAGACATCAAAGGGGGCTTGAGCCCCTGCCCTTTTATCTGTCTGAAAAAAGTGCCCTCTCCAGACCATGAATGTTTTTACTATGGTGAAAGAAATGCAAATGCCCTCTTTCCTTGCCATACCTGAAGGCAGCATTCAAGAGAATTGCCTTGTCGCAGTGCGACGCGTTGAGCTTGGAGGTCTGCTATTTTCAATATTTTCACCAAAAGGCCCCTTTAGAAATGTCAGCCCCTGCCTCTCTAACATTCTCTGCATGTCCCTGACAAGGACATAACTTATGTCATTTTTCTTTTTTTCTTTTTTTTCTGCCATCAGGAGTCAGACGAGTACAAGCAGAGGGAGGAGGAGGAGGCGGCGCCAAAGGCAGGTGGGAGGGGCAAAGAGATGGGCGGGGCCTCCAGCGGTGAGGAGGGAAGCGCACCCGACTCCACCGAGCACAAGACGGACGACGGAGCGCAAAGCATCGTTAAAAACCTTCGAGAAAAGTTCCAGAACCTCAAATGAACACAACACACACTTCCTGTGGGAGTTTTATTTCTTTTTTCTTTTCTTTTTTTTTACATAATGGAACTTTTATTTTACACGGAAATAATTATAATACATTTTATTTAAATAGCAAATCCAGCGGGGCTTTTTTGTAACGTCACGTGACGGTTGTTCCATATCGTCACTGTCAGGTGGAAACCTTGTAAAAACGCTACTTTTCAGGAAATGTAAATAAATAACCTGTGTTCCAATGGATCCAATGTAGTTATTTAGTCACATGCTTGTGTTAATGCTTTCATTTATAAAACACACACACACACACTTAAACTCTTTAAATTTCAATTTGTAGAACTGCTAACTTGCGCTACTTTGGCGAGGCACTCTTGTATGACGAAGTATGGCATTCATTTACAAAATAAAAACGACAAGGTTTCTGCTTGACAGCAACGATACATTCTGTGTGTTTAGACTGGCCTGCTGGGTTAAAAAAAACACATTAACAGCTTAAGTCAGTGGTTCCCAAACCTTTTCAAGTCAAGGACCCCCAAATTCATTGAATGTAAATTAATTGAAAAAGGTTTTGTGCCAGGGAGGGGCCCCCAGAAGAGAAGATGTATGATCAGAAATACGCTAATAATAATCCAAAAATAATTCAAAAGTTTACAACAAAAAAACTATATTCCCCCTCTCCCCCAAATGGTAAAAATCTAAGATCTACAAGCTTGTAGATCTTGTAGTTCTGCTATTTATGAATAGCCAACATATAAATAGATAAAGTGGTTAAAAGGATTGTGACGCTATAGTAACTACTTTTGCTGGGGACCCCCTGGAATTTAGTCTGCCAATCTGAACAACGGGGCCTAAGCGTTTCTTTTTTTGGTGTTCTTTTTTAATGTTTGAACAATGCTGCCTATGTAATGACTTGCTCAAAACAGGAGGCCAGGTTTAAACACGTGCTTTTAAACAAACCCAGCCTACTGGAGTCTACAGTAATGTACAGAATACAATATAATAGATGCCTGTAAATATTATATTTATACACATGTATCAGTAATAATTCATAAGTGTTTATTCCGGTGATGACTTTTTTTATGTGTTTTTTTCTTCTTTTCTTTTTTTTTCTTTTTCTTAATTAGATACCAGAGTGTACGACACATCTGAGCTCTGGTCTTCTCCGTCAACCATTTACCGTATATTTCCTATCGATTGATCAGAAATATTTATATTTCCTGTTGATCCATCACAATTTATATTTCCTGATCGATCACAAAAACGTATATTTCCTTCTTGATCGATCAGAAAAGCTTATGGATCCTATTGATTGATCAGACAAATCTATAGATCCTGTGTTGATTTATCAGAATTTATATTTTTCTGATTAGGGAAAATATTTATAGTTCAAAAGAAAGTAAATTTGCTGTTGATTGATCCGAAAAAATTATATTTCCTCTTGATTTACCATATTGGAGCTCAATAAGGGATCGGGACTTGTCTTTGAACATGTATTTGTAACACTGTAAATTATCCTTATTTTTTATATAATATATATGTTTTAACCTGTGGAAAACATACAGTTAAGCTGGTTGCACACTGGTTGATTTTTTATTTTACGTGCTCTGAAATTCGGTCCGATATTCGTCCGTACTGTAGCAGCACATTGGAAATGCAAGGGAAATGTACTTTGTTGTTTATGGTTTATTAGGGAGACAAAGTATACTAAAGTATGTCAATAGTATTTACTGACTAATATTGAGTATTTATAAGCTGTAAAACAGCTTCCTCTAAATAGATTACATTCTGCTGTACAGGAACTAAACCACTGGTTCTCAATGTGTGGTCCAGGGACCCTTGGGGGTCCCTACCGAAATAGTGCATCAAAATCTGTTTAATCACTTTAACCCCTTTATACTGCAAATTGGCTTTTTGAAAATAGCCAATCTACAAGCTCACACCTCACCACTAATGAGTAGCACGTGTCTTTTATAGTTCAGTGGTTCTCAACCTTCAGGTCTGGGTCCCACCAGATGGACCATTTCGGATCGGTAACTCTGAGAGTGTACAAATGGAACCTTAATAAAGGGTCTGTAACTCTGAGAGAGTGTACAAATGGAACCTTAATAAAGGGTCTGTAACTCTGAGAGTGTACAAATGGCACCAAATGAAATGGACCAAACTTTCTACCAGTTCAGACTTCAGAGTGTTTCCACTGAAAACTGAGTCAGTTCAGAACCCTAAAATTTGGCTCAGAACTTGAACTTGTGTGTGTCACCTCACCACTCTACAGGTTGGATGCAGATCTGATATAAACAATGGCAAAAGCAAGTGAAAAATCATCATTTAAAAAAGAAACGAAAAGTGAGACTGTACTGCCATTGACGACTGAATTTCCCCGCATTGAATGGACACTTTGACCATATTCAACATATTGCTGGCCAGGCCAGGAATTGAACCTTGGGCAACTTGGGGACTGTTGCCTGCAATTGTCCCTGACAATGGTTCTATTTTAAATTGGTGGAAACGCCCAAGCCGGTTCGCGACACGTTTCCATGAATCTAGAGCAGGGCCTGAGAGTGTACAAATAACCAAATGGACACGTAGGTTCCATTTGTACACTCTCAGAGTTAAATACGTTTGAGATGCATCAGAGCACCATTTCATGCCATTTTCGTCTCCGGGATCCCCAATCTTACACTGTAAAATCATGTTAATTAGTTACAGACAGTTTAGTGTATAGTTTGTGTTGTTATATCTGTAGGTATTATTTCTATGGATGTAAAATCTAAAACTCAACTGGGATTTTATTCTTTATTTTTTGACATTTAAAACAAAGTATTTTGTGCTCTGTTTCTTTATCAGAAATAGTTTCAAAATGTAAAAAAGAGAAAATGTTTGAGGAAAAAGTATATGGGAGAAATATATATATATATACATGAGTGGCCAAAATATACTTAAAAGATGCAATGAAGATATTTCCAGGGAATACAATATATTAAAATATAAAAATATATATATTGTTGCTGTCGGGAAGGAACCTTATACTGTATCTCCACAATTTCCTTTTTCTAGATTAATGTCACACAAAAGTAGCAGAAATAGCAGATCTACAAGCTCAGAACACGACGTGAGCTTGTAGATCTGCTATTTTCCCCCTTTTTTATTTAGTGAATGTGTGTGGGTTTTATAGATGTTAAAACAATGAAAACTATTAACAAGAGGTGTGACTAAATAATATATAGGCTAACTACATTGGATCCATTGAAACACAGGAGCTTTTGTCCATTTCCTGAAAAGTAATGTTTTTTTTTTATCCAACAATGACAATATTTTTTTGTTCAGTTTTTGTGTCTATTTTGAAACATTGTTAAAACATGTGAAGATATTTTTGAGGGTGTGGGTTTGTCGGTATCGCGTGTCTCCTTTTGTGTCTTTCTGGACGTGAACTTAGTATTTATTGAGTTGATGTAAATACGAGGAATGTATATTGTTTACCCTGTATGTGTGTATAACTGTGCTTAAATAACATACATCATAATGTGTTGGGTCTGGATGTTGGGCACATTATTTGTGTACAAGAGAGAATTCCATTCTTATTAAATCAACACATTCTGTGGCTACAACTTATTGTCGGGTGTGTGTGTGTGTGTGTGCAAAACGCCAAATAATGCATGCAAGGCAGAATAAGACAATACCCACTCATAATCAAAATGAAAAAAAGAGAGCATTCAAATGTTATAACTAGGGCTGTCACAATTATTACATAATCGTCTAATCGCAATTATTAGACATAATCGCAATTATTTGACATAATCACAATTATTTTGTCATAATCGTCATAATCGTGAATGTTGAAAAATGTTCATACATTTTCAGAAATAGTGGAAATAGCAGATACAAGCTCACAACGCGTCGCATAGATCGCTATTACCACTATCAATGTTATTTTTTAAGTAGTAAGTTGTCAAATATGTCAGTAATTTCTTTGTATATTGTTATGTGTCATATCTACCAAGTGCAACTTCAAAGCCTAAGAGCCAAACATAAATGTAATTGTCAACGACAAAAACACAATTAAATCGTTAATCGCAATTATTTGATCGTCATGTAAAATGTCATATCGTGACAGCCCTAGTTATAACCACTAAACCACCTAAAAGAAAGCGACCCAGATGCACTCCTTAAAAGGTACTCGCACACAGAGAAACTCTAGAAAGATGCCCCCTCAGCCAGCTGGTCCGGGACCTCTGTACAAAAGCACAAGCAGAGGCAGAGAGCCACCAGACAGAGAACTCACTGGACTAAACCAAATTATTAAACACCAGAAAGAAAGCTACCCTGACACATTGGAGAGAAAAGCAACCCAAAGGCAGAGCAAACTAGAATGCTATTTGGCCCTAAACAGAGTATAGAGGGTATGCGCAATATGCGCATGCAAAAAGTGAATGGCAAATCGAGTTTAACAGTGTTTAATGCAATCAGACTGGCCTTTCTGTTTGGATGGCTGTCAAGGCTAGAACGTAGTTATTTGCCACTCAGTAGGCGTTCCCGCCTACTGAGTATGATGATGATGTCACGCGCATACTGTACCCTCTATACACCGTGGCAGAATACCTGAGCAAAGTTGACAACCCCAAACAAAGAAAAATCTTGACTAGGTACAGACTTTGTGAGCACAGTCTTGCGAGCGAGAAAGGCCGTCATAGGCGAGGAGTGGACACACTCCATCGCGGCTTGGGAGCTGCAGGTAATTGTAGTGTATTGTAAATCACAGGCTAATTTGATATAAAGTGATATCCATTTATGGAAAATCCCCAGTAGAAAAGTGTATATTTATTAGATACACAAGTTACAACTAGCAGCCCTTCTCTAGATATCTTGCTCATATTAATACTTAATACTTATCACACACATGTAATAAATATACACTTTCTTACTGGTATTTTCCACTACAATTACAAAATTGTTTTATCAGTTAAATTATTTGCGTATTACGGCACTCCTAGTTACTGCTTCTCCCAAGCCGCGATGGGCGTGTTTTACACAACCCCGGGTAGGATCCACTCGTCGCCCGTCAAAGGAAAAAAAAAAACTGGAAAACAGACCCACATAGAACAATAAAATCAGCATAGCAGTTCAAGGTATCAGTGAGTCAGTGAGTGCAGGTCACCCAAGCAGGGCCTAGCTAAAGTAGAATAGCAGCAATCTATAGGCCAGACAGGGCCTAAAATAGCATGGACATTCATAAGTAGCATTGAAATTCATAACAATTACAAACTTACTTTGTAATTGTTGAGAGGATGAGAGTTGTCCATGGACTTTGCTTTCTTAAGCACCTGTTTTTGGAAGATGTGATCCAGGCTACTGAAGTTTACTGAAGCCGTTCTCACAATTCTCCTAAGGTGGTTCTTGTCCTCTATGTTCAGGTTTCCATACCAACAAATGATGGAGAAGGAGATTGCTGACACGATAAAAGCACTGTGGAACAATTTCATTACAGATTTGTCAACCTGAAATTTGGCAAGCCTCCTTAGACAAAAGAGGCGTTGTTGACCTTTCTTACACAACATTTCACAGTTTCAAATTTCATCTTACTATCAAATGTAGAGCACCAAATATTCGTAAGTGGTCACCAGGTCAACTTGCCAACCATGGACAACACTGTACTGGAGAACTGGGGGAGATCTCCTAAAATCAACACACATCTCTTTGGTTTTGAGACATTCAGTTGTAGGAAGGCATCCTTATACCAAGAAAGATAGTACTTGGCCATGACCATCTTCATCATCACCGAGCAGGCTGCAACGAATCGTCAGCGTACTTGATAATGAATGTAGGCATGGCGACTAAATCAGTAATTTGTGTATAAGATGTACTTTTCGCCCTTAGGCGTCTTACTGTTATTGTGGGCTCGCCAGTACCTGGCGAGCACACTTTAGATGTTGTCATTGTGGGCTCGCCTATAAGGCGAGCACACTTTAGATATTGTCATTATTTACTAGGCAGGCAGTCAGTGCAAGTATCAAAAAACTTCGGTTCCTTTCTACTCCTACATACTTAGTGAGAAAATGAAAATAAAAACATCAATGTGTTCAGTTTACTGTGGCGAAGTGTGCTATTACTTTTTACAGCAATCGGCCAAATGGTGGCGCTGTAGGAAGCCTTCGAAAGTGCGATCTTTGAACAGGTATAGCTCATGCTGTGTTATACATACAGCCATGAAACCTGTATACACTTATGCGTCTCCTCATGCCGAACAACTTTTACCCTCTAACTTTTGACCTCTGACCTTTAGGTCTCCCACAATTCGGAATTATATGAAAAACAGTAAAAATCTATCTCCTCCTGGGATTTTTGCGATACGCGCACAAAACTTTTTTCACATGAACTTTGGACCAATACGGTCAAACTAGTCTCGGCGGATTTCTTTTAAAGTGAAATATAATTTTTTAATAATTCAATCAATATTGCGGTTTTATGCAAATTATTCTTCGGCCTCTAAATCATACATGCAAAGTTACACGTTCATGGCATTTGGCAAAGATGTGGAGGGTTAGTCAAAGTATCACTGAAACCAATTTTATTCCAATCGGCCAAAGGGGGGCGCTATACGAAGCGTTTGAAAATTCAAACTTCAAACGGGCATAAGTCATGACTCGTTTCGTTTGAAGACATGCAACTTGTTACACGCGTGCTTTGACTCAAGCGGAAGACATCTGTGTCGTTGTTAAGTAAGCTCTGCCCTTCGATTTTCCGCCATTTTGAGCAGTTTGTAAAACGCGTAAACCCGCTTTTATTCTGGAATTTTCGCTCCACGTGCACAACACTTTTTTTACGTGAACTTTGGACCGATATCTAAAGATCTGTCAGATCGGATTTCTTTAAAATTGAAACATGCTTTTTTAAATACATTCAATGAATATTGCAGTTTTATGCAAATTATTCTTCTGCCTCTAAATCATACATGCAAAGTAACATGTTCATGGCATTTGGCAAAGATGTAGAGTGTTAGTCCAAATATCACTAAAACCAATCTTACCCCAATTGGCCAAAGGGGGGCGCTATATCATTTTGAGCAGTTTGTGAAACGCTTAAACCCGTTAGGATTTTTTTTTTGCAATTTGCATGAAACTTTCTACACACAATCTAAGGACCTTTATCTAATATGTCTATGAAGTGCACACACACAAAAAATAATAATAATGAATATAGCTGCAAGCAGCGATAAAGTGGCCAAAGCCAAAAACACCTCAAATCATGAACACAGCCTGCAATGTGCGTGAAATCTTGCAAACACATTCCCAATAGGTCAAGGAACAGATACCACCCTTCTTACATTGGCCTGTTATAGCGCCACCAGCGGGTCAACTTTTGCACAACACATTTTTGGAACAAAATGGACCAATCTTTGACGTCAGTAACGAGAGCACTGCCTGCGATCTTGACATTTTGTACTTTTATAGCCATTGTTTTCTGGCTTGAAGCGAGCCCACAATTGTTTCGAAGGAACAATATTTTTCTAGTTATTTATCTATCAGGCAGTCATACTGTAGACGGGAACTTCGGTTCCTTTCTACTCCTACATACTTAGTGAGAAAATGAAAATAAAAACATCAATGTGTTCAGTTTACAGTGGCGAAGTGTGCTATCATTTTCTATAGCAATCGGCCAAATGGTGGCGCTGTAGGAAGCCTTCGAAAGTGCGATCTTTGAACAGGTATAGCTCATGCTGTGTTATACATACAGCCATGAAACCTGTATACACTTATGCGTCTCCTCATGCCGAACAACTTTTACCCTCTAACTTTTGACCTCTGACCTTTAGGTCTCCCACAATTCGGAATTATATGAAAAACAGTAAAAATCTATCTCCTCCTGGGATTTTCGCGTCAAGTGCACAAAACTTTTTTCACATGAACTTTGGACCAATACGGTCAGATTGATCAACCAGATTTTTTTTAAAGTGAAATATAATTTTTTAATAATTCAATCAATATTGCGGTTTTATGCAAATTATTCTTCGGCCTCTAAATCATACATGCAAAGTTACACGTTCATGGCATTTGGCAAAGATGTGGAGGGTTAGTGAAAGTATCACTGAAACCAATTTTATTCCAATCGGCCAAAGGGGGGCGCTATACGAAGCGTTTGAAAATTCAAACTTCAAACGGGCATAAGTCATGACTCGTTTCGTTTGAAGACATGCAACTTGTTACACGCGTGCTTTGACTCAAGCAGAAGACATCTGTGTCGTTGTTAAGTAAGCTCCGCCCTTCGATTTTCCGCCATTTTGAGCAGTTTGTAAAACGCGTAAACTCGCTTTTATTCTGGAATTTTCGCTCCACGTGCACAAAACTTTTTTTACGTGAACTTTGGACCGATATCTAAAGATCTGTCAGATCGGATTTCTTTAAAATTGAAACATGCTTTTTTAAATAAATTCAATGAATATTGCAGTTTTATGCAAATTATTCTTCTGCCTCTAAATCATACATGCAAAGTAAAATGTTCATGGCATTTGGCAAAGATGTAGAGTGTTAGTCCAAATATCACTAAAACCAATCTTACCCCAATTGGCCAAAGGGGGGCGCTATATCATTTTGAGCAGTTTGTGAAACGCTTAAACCCGTTAGGATTTTTTATTGCAATTTGCATGAAACATTCTACACACAATCTAAGGACCTTTATCTAATATGCCTATGAAGTGCACACACACACACACAAAAAAAAAAAAAATGAATATAGCTGTAAGCAGCGATAAAGTGGCCAAAGCCAAAAACACCTCAAATCATGAACACAGCCTGCAATGTGCGTGAAATCTTGCAAGCACATTCCCAATAGGTCAAGGAACAGATACCACCCTTCTTACATTGGCCTGTTATAGCGCCACCAGCGGGTCAACTTTTGCACAACACATTTTTGGAACAAAATGGACCAATCTTTGACGTCAGTAACGTCAAAGAGAGCACTGCCTGCGATCTTGACATTTTGTACTTTTATAGCCATTGTTTTCTGGCTTGAAGCGAGCCCACAATTGTTTCGAAGGAACAATATTTTTCTAGTTTAGTCTATGATTTTGCCATTTCTGGCAGGGCATTTGACATATTGATAAAAGTCTCTCAGAGTATTTTTCAGAGTACAGTGGCTCATGATGTCCCCAAGGATAATAGTGGGTGCGTGTGGGGACATTGAATACAGCCAGTCACTTGATAGATGAGCTCACGTGATTTAGCTTCATTTGCCTTCGAGTGTATATACTGTACACAAACAAAAGTGTGTGTGTGTGTGTGTGTGTGTGTGTGTGTGTGTGTGTGTGTGTGTGTGTGTGTGTGTGTGTGTGTGTGTGTGTGTGTGTGTGTGTGTGTGTGCATGTGTGTGTGTGTGTGTGAGTGAGAGACACTGAGATACATGGAGGGAGGGAGAGAGAGAGAGTGGGGTGAAGTTTGGTAGTAGGTAGTGAACCGCCCACACACACTCTTCAAATGAAGGCAGGGCAGTTGAACAGACGACTCGTCGCTCCATGATGAGTGATTGATCTGGCTCCATAGAGATATGGGCTGTGCTCTGTCAGGTGTGCGTCTGTCGGACACAGACGCGGCGGGGGACCAGGGGACGGTCACAGAGGAGGAGGAGGAGGTGGCGGTGGCTCCTCTCAGTGACATGAACAAGGTCATCATCAAGGAGACCTGGGCCACCATCAGACGAGACGTGGCCAAGGTGGGAGTCATCGTCTTTGTCAAGTGAGTGTGAGCAGTGGTGGGGAAAAGAAAGTATACCGGTACTCACATTTTGTTTTAAGTTTCAATATAGAATTGTAGAAATACTCTGTTACAAAGTAAACAATTCAACATTTTAAAATTTGCTAAAGTATTGGCATCAATATGTACCAAAAGTAGCCTACCAAAAGTAGAAAGTAGTTATTGTGCAGATTGCAGCTTGTCTAATTTCAAGTTCAAGTTCAGGTTCAAGTTCAAGTCAGGTTATTGTCTGTTTACACAGACATTTGTTGTAATATGCAATAAGTGCCAGCATACGAGAAACACTAAAAGAAATACACCACATTAAAAAACACATGCTGTAGACACATACAGACTTCAACACAAGACCATGTTTTCAAATATATAATAGCAGATCCACAACCTCACAATGTGCCACGATGCGACACATCGTGAGCTTGTAGATTTGCTATTTTCAAACAGCTGAAATGTATGTAGGGTTGAAGTTGTTAATGTATGTTTTGGGATAATCTACAAAGTAACTTGTAACTAAAGTTTTCAAATAATTGAAGGGGAGTGAAAAAATACAATATTTGCCTCAGGCCCAGTAGAGTAGAAAACACCTCAAAAGTGTGCGTTAAATACACTAGAGTAAATGTACTTGGTTACTTTACTCCACTGTGAGTGAGTTGTTTATCTTTTCATTCCGCAACTTATTTTGGGAGGGTCCCCAGACGATGAGCTTAATGTGCAACATGGTTTTCCACTCAAACCCTAACATACAGTATACAGCAAGGGTATCTGTACAAGTTAGATTTAAAGGAGTAGTTCACCCCCAAAATGACTTTTTTTTCTATTGATTAGTCATGCCATGGAGAGTAGAGTAAAATAATATTTTTTGGTTTTTGTCACATTCCTAAGACAAAAATTTGATTCGAGTAAATTTACCCCCATTGATTCCGGATGGTGACCCGTTTCGAAACGGGTCACCATCCGGAATGAATGGGGGTAAATGTATTGTTATCACATTTTTGTCTTAGAAATGCGACAAAAAACAAAAACAAATATTGAACTCTACTCTCCATGGCATGACTAATCAATAGAAAAAAAGTCATTTTGGGGGTGAACTACTCCTTTAAGGACTTTGAGGACCTTTCTAATACCAAATTGGCCAAAAATAAATGTGTAAGAAAGAGGCAAACATTGTGAAAGTAGCCCAACGACAAGTTTGTATAGTATTTATCTGTGGATTGGAACAGAGTCAAGCTAAATGTAATGCCTACAATTCCATGTTGTCAGGGTGCAGGGTCCTGGTCCCCTGTTCAAATATGATTATTTTGGGGAGGGTCGCAGCCTTAAAAGTTAGGGTAGCAATGCAACCATTCAGAAATGCATAAAAGGTTTAAATTATGAAGAGATACAAGGTTTCTTCCCTCCGGCAGGGATCAAAAAGAGACGCTATAATGTGGTGAGACGCCTGTGACCGTAACAGTGTACATTTACATACATTTACATTCACAGTGTGTGTGTAAACAAAACGTTGTCTTCATCCTGCTCATGCAAAAATGTTCACCACCCGATGTCACAGCGAGGCTGACCTTTACACCTTTAGGAAGCAGAGGTGTCAACTGGGTATGGCAAGGTATGGCTGCTGCCATACCTTGCCATACTCAGTTGAGTTGGGGAAAAAATAAAATGTACTTCTTAAAATGAATTCATCATGCCTGTTGCTAAGGTATGGCAACATGACTGGTGTCTTGCACGGGCGACTTCGCATGTGTGCAAGACACCAGTCATGTTGCCATACCTTAGCTTTTGCTGAACTTCTAGGAAGAGACACAATGGCGCACTGTCGCACCACAGCTCAACATGGGGCACGCGGATCCTTGGTGCGAGAAGTCATGGGTCTGTAACTCACCAGCTCACTGCCCTTGTGTTTATAGTGTCTGCCCTGAGACTGGGAGGTTGGGGGTTCGATTCCCCGCTCAGGTCATACCAAGGACTGTAAAAATGGGACCCAATGCCTTCCGGTTTGGTGCTCAGCATCAAGGGTTGGATTGAGGGTTCCCAAACTTTTTTGTATCAGGGCACCGCATAAATATATTTTTTAATCCGAGGCATCCATACATTATACATTTCACTCCCAACACCTTATATTTATAGCATATCGTCGTTGTCGGGTGGAAACCTTGTATGTCCAAAACCGTTCCTTTTGTATTTATCATCTATAAAATGTACTAAACTAGTGAAAACAGCAGATCTACAAGCACACAACGCCTCGCATCGCAAGGCGTTGTGTGCTTGTAGATCGGCTGTTTTCACTAGTTTTGTGCGACAGAGGTTTCTGCCCGACAGTGACAATATTTTAGTGATTATGTTGCTAGGAAAACGTTGAGATAATAGCCATTCTGGTTAGAACTGACTGAAAATAACTTTGTACTTTAAAATGATACTAAATATGTCTTCAAGTGTCCAAATAAATTCCAAATATTATCAAAGAGTGTACAAATGGGACCAAAAAGACGCTTACTACAGGGGGCCGCCAAATCTTTGTGTGATGCAGGGAGACATTTGCAGAAAATAGCAGTTCTGCAACCCCCTTTAGAACTGCTATTTTCGCCAAAGATGTCTGGAGTAGACTGTAGAGGGGGGAAAAAATAACATCTCTTGGCTAAAGGGTCCTTGGGCTGAAAAACGTTGAAGGCCCCTGGCCTGAAACTTTTGCCCAACTACGGAGATGGAATAACATAGACCTGGCTAGTGTGTCATTTAATGACCTCTTCCATTTAAGGAAAGGGTTCTAAATAAGGCATCTTCCTTTCATTGCATGCACAGTACTTGTTGCTGTCCCAGTATCTCCATACTTCTATTAACTCATAAACAACTGCCCTGGCCTACTTCATCATAGAGTGTCACACAAAACTAGTGAAAAATACAAGAAGCTTGTCGCGTGGTGAGTGTTGTGAGCTTGCATAATAAAAATATTGTGTGTGTGTTTGTGTGTTTGTGCTAGTGTGTGTGTGTGTGTGTGTGTGTGTGTGTGTGTGTGTGTGTGTGTGTGTGTGTGTGTGTGTGTGTGTGTGTGTGTGTGTGTGTGTGTGTGTGTGTGTGTGCAGTTTGTTTGAGACCCATCCAGAGTGTAAGGATCAGTTCCTTCAGTTGAGAGGGATGGATGACCCAGAGACATTGAGGACCAGCAGAGAGATCAGAAAGCACGGGCTGCGGTACACACACACACACGCACGCACGCACGCACGCACACACACACACACAGTCACACACGCACGCACGCACGCACGCACACACACACACACACACACGCACGCACACGCACACGCACACACACACACACACACACAGCACACATACACACACACAATTTAGAAGTAAAATCTTTTGATCCTACAGATTTTGCCTCGCACGTCGGTACACATTATAGTCATGTGATCAACACAGATCTCCCCGGTTTTTCATAATCCATCCTGATTGGCTGAGATTGGCATCCAAATTTTGGAGGAGTGGCTTGTTTTGAACCAAACGCCTCAAATCAGCATTCCTACTTGTCCAAGGAAGAGTCGATTTTTGTTGATTTTGTCCAAACACAAATCGGTACATACAGTATTATCTCTATAGCCATGTGATTGACATCAAAGTACATTTTGTAGGAGTGACCCGTTTTGAACAAAATGCCACAAATCATGAACACAGTGTCTGATAGCAGTGAAACTTTAGTGTGAACATTCGCACTACGAACACATGCCACTGTTTTAACATTATGAATTGTTGCAAAACTAGTTTTTTATATTGCTCCAACAAATGTTGTCTAAACATCGGTACACATTATCTATTGTCAAGTGCTCAAGACATACACGTCCGATTTCTTCATATTTCATCCTGATTGGTGAATTTAGAACATTACCCGACCTGTCGGAGACCTGTGCTCCGAGGTGTACATGTTTCTAGTTATTGTTGCTGTTGTCGTTGCTGTGTAGGGTCATGTCCATCATAGAGAAGGCAGTAGCCAGGATCGAGCAGAGAGATCAACTGGACCAGCTGACAATGGAACTGGGCAGGAAACACTATCATTACCAGGCCTTACCAAAGTACTATGAGGTATAAACACTATCAATACCAATTACCAAAGTACTATAAGGTATAATAGTAAGACGCCTCAGGGCGTCAAGCGACCTCGAGAGTTTAGTATGTGAAACGGCACATGCTGACTCTGTCTGTCTGGACGTGTACACTTTTTTTACGGTCTATGGGTTTGCCGCTCTGACATCACGCTCTGACATCACTGTGATTGATGTCAGGGGAACCACTCTACAGAATGGGTTTGCCGCTCTGACATCACTGTGATGTCAGGAGAACCACACTAACAGAATCCCTTTTAGGTGGTGTCATCAATATTAATCCCATATCTTACAGGACTTCATATGGGAATGCCCATATATGGAGGGTGCCATGGCATTGGTCTGACATTTCATTGTTCCTACATCCCATTAGTCCGAATCTGGTGAATGTTAACCTGGTAAAAATGCTATGCCTAAACCTAAACCTAACCCTAACCTCAGTAAAACTATGCCTAAACCTAACCCTATAACCTAACCCTAACCAACTTAGGACTAATGAGATGTAGGACTAATGAGATGTAGGACTAATGAGATTTTAGGACTTATGGGCAGTCCCCTATATGGACGCCACATCAGGTGTGGCGAGGCTGCTATGCATTGTGAGCTTGTAGATCTGCTATTTCTATGTTTTAAATGATTGTGATGCTACGTTAATTACTTGTTGCGACCACCAGGTCGCAGTTACTATCAAACCTCCACCGGCTGTCAGTCTGTCCATCCGTCAGTCAGTCTGTCGGTCTGTCCGCCACTTCACACTTTTGCCCTACTCATATCACCGCTGCCCCTATCCAGGCCAAACTTTGCACACACACTCCTTGGCTGCCAAACCACAACCTCCACCCCTCATTTCTCACATGGCCCTCTTCTAGCGCCACCATGAGGCCGATTCTTGCAAAACACATTTTTGGACAATGCTCCTACAGATTTTGCCCTAAGATCACGCAAAGCGGTACACAGTATCTCTAAGGTCATGTCGTCAACATGGATCTGTCCCATTTCCCATATTCCCTCCTGATTGCCTACCATTGCCTTCTAAGTTTTGTGTATACGACCTGACGGTCGCTTATCTCCCGATTAGAGAGTCTTACTGGTTAATTGTTTATGCATAATGCATTTTTGTCAGTCAATCAATCAATCAATCAATCAATCAATCAATCAATCAATCAATCTGTGTTTGTTGCCAGTATGTGGGGATGGAGTTCATCCGAGCCATCCAGTCAGTCCTGAAGGAGAGGTGGAGCTCTGATGTGGAAGAGGCATGGCAGGTAAACATCTGCCAATGCACTACTTTTTTTCAATAGATACTATACTGTAACTTGTGGTCTTTAGATTAATACTTCTCCACACAATATCCTGCAGTTTTTTGTCACAAGCCATGTACATATAAATATGAATCACGAAAAAACTAAAATCTTGCTCCTGCTTTTGCTTGTATATTTATCAATATTCATTTTGACAGGTTTGAAAGATTCAATTAAAATTAAATTAAAATGCCTATAAGACTAATAATGCGAGATGACACAATGATCAAAACCAAATGTACGCTTTGGAAACACGGCATATCTTTGAGCGGTGCTAACCGCTCCTACATCTGGCTTTGTGTGTTTGTCCATATATGTCTGTATGTCAGGCAGCCACAGAGCTGCATGGGCATTGGACAGGTTTTGCGGGACGTTTAATGAAATTAACTAAAATAAAAGTCGCTTATCACTTCACACTGGGTGTGATTTTTTTTAATGTATCCAAAGCTCTCAAACCATACCAAGAATAATACCATAGGCCTACTGTAAATAGATAAGAATGCTTTCTGCGCAGATCTGCAGACAAAGGGTTCAACTAAATCAGACTCAAAGGACCACTGATCTCATCTACATTATCACACTAGGGCTGTCACAATTATTACATAATCGTCTAATCGTGATTATTTGACATTATCGCAATTATTTTGTCATAATCGTCATAATCGTGAATGTTGAAAAATGTCCGAAATAGTGGAAATAGCAGATCTACAGATCTTGTGAGCTTGTAGATCGGCTATTTCCACTATCAAAGTAATTCTTTAAGTAGTACGTTGTCAAATATGTCAGTAATTTCTTTGTATATTTAGGTTATGTGTCATATCTACCATATGCAACGTCAAAGCCTAAAAGCCAAACAGAAATGTAATCAACGACAAAAATACAATTAAATCGTTAATCGCCAACTCTTTTTCTCTCTCTAACAAAACACACACACACACACACACACACACACACACACACACACACACACACACACACACACACACACACACACACACACACACACACACACACACACACACACACACACACACACACACACACACACACACACACACTTCCCTATTAGACGCTGTTCCTGTACATCAGCTCCATGATGAGGCGGGGCTACCAGGAGGGGGAGAGAGAGCAGAGGATCATGGGTAGCCGACAGAAGCAGCAGCCTGGCCAGAGCACCAGACTATAGAGTCAACGCTGGACCACTGGCCATGTCCAGGGGTCCTCGCCATGTTCAGGGGTCCACGCCATGTCCAGGGGTCCTCGCCATGTCCAGGGGGTCCTCCCCATGTCCAGGGGTCCTCACCATGTACTCGCCATGTCCAGGGGTCCTCGCCATGTCCAGGGGTCCTCACCATGTACTCGCCATGTCCAGGGGGTCCTCCCCATGTCCAGGGGTCCTCACCATGTACTCGCCATGTCCAGGGGTCCTCCCCATGTCCAGGGGTCCTCACCATGTACTCGCCATGTCCAGGGGGTCCTCCCCATGTCCAGGGGTCCTCGCCATGCTGTCTTGTGTTGGACATTTTGGTTCCAAATTCCATTTTTGCCACAGACATATGTTACAAACGGCTCAATTTGTAACAGAGAGGAAGCTCACACAAACCAGAACATTTTCAATTATTTTATTAGCTAACCCTTAATAAACAAACTTAACAACAAAATCATAGAACATTATGGAAGTCAGTAGTATCAGTGATGTATGCAAGTGTGTGGATGTGTGTAACATGTTGCGTGGGCGTTCAAATCATACTTAAACTGAAACAAAAGAGAAAAAGGGTTAGTGTGCTCCCATGCTGGAGCCCGGTGAGAGAGTGTGAGAATGGCCCAGCAGCCTCTTATATAGAAGCAGCACCAGGTGGGCCAGATCCTCACTGATGGCACACTCCGCCCTCCAATCAGTCTCTGCAATACAGGCACCAGGTTAGAAACCATGACAACCATCTGGGTTACCCTGACAACCCCAGGGTTGTCACACATACTAGGGATGGGACGATAATCGTTATCATCGTGACAAAAACAAACCTCACAATAATCGTATCGTGGAGATTTACGTTTATCGTGAAATGATCCTCCTTCGTGCACTGGGATTTTTTTTCATTCTCTACCAAGTCTCTTTGCCAAAAAATTGGCGATCTACAAGCTCACAACGCGACGTGTTGGGAGCTTGTAGATCTGCTATTTTTGGCAAATGTTCCGCCCCAAGATAATGGATGTTGGGGGATATTTTGATTATCGAGATAATATCGTAAATCGTGTTTTTACTAAAACTAGAGTGATTGCATACATACTTCTACAGGAGCATGTAGAACCATTTTACAACCAGAATCCTAGTGATAAGTGTTACAAACACTCTCGCACGCACACACACACACACACACACGCACGCATGCACGCGCGCACGCTGCACGTTCACGCGCGCACACACACACACACACACACACACACACACACACACACACACACACACACACACACACACACACACACACACACACACACACAGCCCCTCTTTGACTACGTACGTACGGAGTATGGTACAGCATCTTGCAATGGGCCTGGTGTACAAGATACACTAGATCAGGGGTCTTCAACGTTTTCAGGCCAGGGACCCCCAAACTGATGGGGAGATGGAGCAGGGACCCCCTACCACCTCGTAGGGTGGGGGGGTCGGGGCTACGACATTTTTTTTATTTTAAACATGTACAAGTTAGTAAGTTACAGCGAGCAGGGTGGCCGTACCACTACCATTTCTAAACATAGGCCTACTACTTATTAACTGAGATCCAATGTCAATAATATCAACAATCTGTTAATTGCATAGTAATCATGTATTCAAGCTATTCAAAATGGATAGAATCATCATTTGAATTGAGCAATAGTACCTCCCGACCACCAAAGGGGCGCTGTTGCGCAGCTGCAACAACATTGTTTTCAAAGAAGAAATGCAGGAAAAACAGAGCGGAGAGAAAAGGCACTCGGACATAGACTTGGTAAAAAGCATTTTTATTGAAAACAACGGACTATTACATTGTGAAAAGTTACCGCCAGAGTCGGTAAGCGATATGAGAACTCCTGCGTAGTCTTATATTTTTCATTGGTGCATGTGTCGAGCAACTAGATGAGATTTGGTCGAGCCTGCAGTGGTAGTGTATGACAAAGCTGTAAGACGCTCACTGCAGTCATCCCCCGTCACAATGCGGAAGTCGCTGCAGTCGCGGCTTAATGTAAGGCTAGATTAGTCCCATCAGCTAAAACGGGAATATAGCCTTTATACTAAAACGCCCATTTCGGCCGTCTCAAAAGTTTATTTTTATTTTTATGAATCGACCAGACATGATTCCAACAGACACCACACACGGTGTTGTAGCCTGTGAAGGGTTAATAGTTTGTTTACTGGGATAGAGAAACACCGGCAGACTGCTGCTGGGAGCTTTCGCGAGATTCTCGCGATACTTCCGCTCCAGCTCTCTGGAGCATGGGCAGGAAGTCACCTACACCACTTGTTTTGTTTACATTGAATGCGCAGAGCGACTCTTCTCAATCTCATTCCCTCTACTGGATTACAGCGAACAACATACAAACTAGATTACATTCTTTTTCTGTTGTTTTTTACTATCTTATTTTTACCACGATGCGTTGTGTGTATCCTGGCTGTAAATGGTCAAGGACAAAGGGCACCTTACGCTCCAAAAGTTTTCATAAAATACCTTCTCTCGACGCGGATTTGAGAAAACTTTGGCTCCTAGCAATGGGAATGGATCCGAGTCTTACTCATGAACAGACAACGTCATGTTTAGTCTGCAGCGATCATTTTGATCAAGAAGATTTTAACCCAAAACAACAAGTAGCAACTACTACTTCGCCCAAGAAAAGAACTGGTCTGAGACAAACAATAAAAAAAGGTCCCAAAGAACTTCCAAAGGTCGGAAACGAACGGCCAAGGCTGAAATGTCGCGCAGTACCCAAAAGGATAACAGCTGAGGTAGGTTTTAAAAATAATATATATATTTTTTACAAAGTTAATTTGTCTATAATATATAAATTCTTTATAACCTAAACCTTCAAACAGATACTTCGACCAAAATGTTTGGCGAGTTGTGTTTTCCGACGTGCAAATGTCCAAACTCTTTTGACCGCGAAATCGACGGTTTCGGTAAAAGTATGAATGGGCAGCACTTTACCCTCTCCCTGACCCTTCTATTGTAAATATTTACTGTATTTTTTGCACTGTTATTTTGTTTTATTTTTTATTTTTGACAATAATACTGCATAGTACTAGCTGTGTTCTATCCGTCTAAAGGTTTCCTGTGCAAATAAGCCGTAAAACTTACTAGGATCTCCTTTTCGTTGACCTTGCACCAGTGAACTGTAATGTCTTGTTATGACACTGTACCTTTTACTATATGCAAACTTCTAATAAAGTCTTCAATCAATCAATCAATCACACTGACACACAGTGTAGCCGCCCTGTGGTCTTCCCTATTTTCCCCAGGTTCTATGTTCCCCAGGTTCTATGTCCCTCTGCATATGTTTCCTGCATTTTTGGTTGAGTGGGGAACATAGAACCTTTTTGTGGGGGTAAGTGGGGAACTTAGGACCTTTTTGGGGTATCCACCTGTTTCCACGATAATTTACTTACTTACTTAATCCTATTCGTTCCCGGTGGAACATAAGGCTGTGACGATCTGCTTCCATCTGGTCCTATCCTGTGCAGCATGTTGTGCCTCGCCCCATGTTAGGTTTGCCATCTTCAGTTCCGAGGTCACAGTTCTTCGCCAGGTTGTTTTTGGCCTCCCTTGTTTCCTCTTTCCAGGTGGGGTCCATCTCAGGGCTACTTTAGGGATGCGGTTCGGTTCCATTCGGAGGACATGTCCGAGCCATCTGAGCCGTCTGTGTTTGTTTTTCTGTACAGGTCCTCATTGGAGATCTTTTCTGGCCAGAATATGCGACAGATCTTCCTGAGACACCCATTGTGGAATGAGTTGATCTTTCTCATGTCACTCTCAATCACTCTCCAGCATTCTGAGCCATACAGCAAAACTGACTTAACATTGCTGTTATACAGTTGGATCTTAGTTTTTAAGCTGTACTGCTTATATTTCCAGATGGTCTGGAGGCAGGCAAATGTACTGCAAGCTTTCCCAAGCCTTATACTGATGTCCCTGCTGCAAGCATTGTCCTTACTGAGAAGACTTCCCAGATACGCAAACTCCTCAACATAGTCAAGCGAGTTGCCATGATTGGTGCATGTGGTGTTGAGTTTATGCACATCACTTGGGTTTTGGAGATGTTTATATTCAGGCCAATCTGTTTGGCGAATCTGTCAGTCCTATCTGTCTTCTTGTAGGTGGGTGTGATTGGTGGAAAGGACAGCGAGGTCATCAGCATAATCGAGATCTTCTAGCTGGGTGAAGAGAGTCCACTGAATGCCTCTGGGCTTGTCTGAGATAGACTTCTGCATGATCCAGTCAATGGCGATTAGGAAGAGTATGGGGGAGATGATACATCCCTGGCGTACACCAGATTCCACAGGAAACCATTCTGTGAGGGTGCCATCGACAATGACACAGCACTCAAACTGATGGTAAAACATCTTAATCAATGCAGTCATCTTTGGAGGTACTCCATATGATTGCACAATCTTCCACAATGTGTCACGGTGTAAGCTATCAAAAGCTTTCCGGAAATCTATGAAGTTGATGTATAATGGGCTGTTCCACTCCAGACATTGCTCAATGATGTTCCTTATTGTGAATATTTGATCTGTGCACCCTCTTCCTTTCCTGAAACCTGCCTGTTCCTGTCTCAGTTTGTTGTCAATTGCTATGTCTATTCTGCCCAGCAGTATTCTGCAGAAGACCTTAGATGGTATTGAAAGCAAGGTGATGCCTCGCCAATTGTTACAGTTCTGCAGATTTCCTTTCTTTGGAACTTTAGCAATCAGACCCTTGGCCCAGTCCTCAGGGATGACATGTTTGTTCCAGATGTTCCTGAACAGGTCTGTGAGGATCTTGACTGAGGTGTTGAGATCAGCCTTCAGCATCTCGGCGTGAATGGAGTCACTACCTGCAGCTTTACCACTCTTTGATGCTTTAATGGCACACTTGACTTCAGTTTCAGTTGGGGGACTGGTATTGATGTTGATCATGTTAGCTGCAGATGTTGGGGTAGCAGGGTGTTCTGGTTGAGGGCAGTTGAGGACTTCACGGAAGTGCTCCACCCATCTTGCTGCCTGTTCGCTCTCTGTTAGGAGGTTGTTTCCAGCTTTATCTTTTACAGGAGCAGAGTGGCTGATTTTCTTTCCGCTGAGTTGTTTGGTGATTTTATACACAACACTCATTTCACCTCTTGCTGCTGCTTGTTCTGCTTTGCATGCTAACATCTCCACAAAAACCACGATAATTTACTGTAGCATTATTTGCGGGACACTTCCGGTTAACAGCAGACATACAAGCTCACGTCGCGTCGGAGATGCAACCGTTGTGAGCTTGTAGATCACTCTCGGCTGCGGCACTGGAAGCTGCCTGCACATTCTGCACAATGCACGATGGGATGTTGGAAAGTTGTGGATAAAGTGGGGAACAACATAGAACCTTTTTTCTGGGGGTAAGTGGGGAACATAGAACCTGGGGAACATTAAGACCTTTGTTGGGTAAGTGGGGAACATGGAACCTTTTTTGTGGGGGTAAATGGGGAACATACATAGAACCTGGGGAACATAGAACCTTTTTTGGGTAAGCGGGGAACATAGAACCTTTTTTGGGTAAGCGGGGAACATAGAACCTTTTTGGGGGTGAAAGTGGGGAACATAGAACCTGGGGAACATAGGTACTGTCCCCCATAGCCTACAGTTTCTAATGAAATGGCTATATTTGCGTAACAAGTTTACCAGGTTTGCCAGTAGTAGGCCTAAGTGGTCTGCAGCGCATCCCCCCTATTCACAAGCCCAAGTAGGCCTACCATATTCATATGGATACTACAAACACCTAGGCTACAGTATACTTGCCTGTGTGTGCGCCTCATAGGCATGGCTCCGTAGGCATATGTAGGCTGTTTGAGATTCGTTCAAAGCAAACTTGTTTCTCTACTGCAGCGCTGTATTTTCTGAATTAAATTAAACTAGAAAACAAAATATTAAGTAACAATGCAAATGTAATTAAGACTAGAGGCGCGTGCGCGCGTGTGCACGTGACGTCAACAAATGACCGTCCGCCCTGAAAAGAAAATCCCTTAAAGCACGGTGCCGCGGCCCCTTTAACTGCAGCTGGATGTCATGTGACGCTGTGAGCTCTAGCTCTTCCCGGGTTTTTTGGGGGGGAAGTGACGTGATTGTGTTTAGGTCTGTGCTAGGTCTGTGTGTTATGGCTGACTGCTGAGGGAGAAGCTACGTTCATGCTGAAAACTAAAGTGTTTCTCAATTCTCATAGTGAGCCTAAACTGAGGATTACGTCTCTGCAGTCTGACTCCGGTTCCTGGGATCATTACAGGACACTGAATTGTTACGACTTTACAGCTCCAACTCTATGCTATGCAGTGTATGCGGTTACACATCTCCATTCAGAAACATTGCCATTCAGAAGATAGACTTCCATTATTCTAAATAGAGGTGTCACCTAAACCTAACCGTAACCTCAGTGGGGGTATTTCTGAATGGGGATGTTTCTATAAGAATAAGTGGGGGGTGTTTCTGAATGGAGATCTGCCCCCAGTGTATGGTGTATGCACCTCCCCCTATCTAGTGTTTACATCGTATGCAGAGCGTCTCTCGGTCTCGTTCATTCTACTGGATTGATTCAACCACCAACAAACAACAAACTAGATCACATTATTGTTATACACCATGCGTTGTGGTTATCCTGGCTGTGTTTGCTCCGTGACAAAGAATTCTTTGCGACGCCGAAGTTTTCATCGAATACCCAGGGACATGGAGTTGAGAAAACTTTGGCTCGAAGCATTGCGAATCGACCCGGATGTTAATGACGAAGAGATCAAGGAACTTCTAGTCTGCAGCAGTCATTTCGAGCAAGAACATTTTAACCCAAAACCACAAACAACGTCTACTACTACGGCAGAAAAAAGACCCGGTCTGAGAGAAGCAAATAAAATAAAAAGAGGTCCGAAGGCCCTGCCAAAGGTCCTGATTGAACGGACCAGGCTTAAGTCACACGCAGTTCCCAAACCGGCTGAGGTAACTTCACAAATAGTATTATTTGTTGCGATGTCTTGGGGAAATCTCGCTTTTGCGAACGCACATCATTTCGACCGGAGGGTTAGCGACTCACTCCACGGAGTTTAAGGTGAGGGTTAGAGTCGGGTGTCGAAAAGATGAGATGTAATAACAGCGACACGCTATCTTCTTTGAATTTGTTCTATGCAAAAAGCAAGTAACCCTTCACCATGTGTGATGTTAGCCCTGAAACATGGCGGTCGCTGATAACATGACGTACGACCGTCATGGACGAGGATTTACCTCGGTTGGAGGACGCGAATTCATTCGCGTCTACAAACTACACAAACATTCAAATTTCACAAACAAAGTGCTTAATAAAGTCACAGCCCTTTGTAAATCTTGGCCGGCATTGTGTTCTTTAATAAGAAGCCTTTTTATCCGATGTTTTTCTGTTTTACTATTTCCGGACCCATTTTTAGGCCACGCCTACATCTCAGTGTTCAATAGATGGGGGTTGGTGTGCATGGGGAACGCCAGGAAATGCATGGGAAAACAGAAGAAATATCGGATAAAAAGGCTTCTTATTAAAGAAGACTGAGGTCCCATGAAATTATACAATGCCGGCCAAGATTTACAATGGGTTGTGATTGTATTAAGCACTTTGTTTGTGAAATTTGAATGTTTGTGTAGTTTGTAGACTCTTTTGAATTCTCGTCCTCCAACCGAGGTGAATCCTCATCCATGACGGTCGTACGTCATGTTTATCAGCGACCGCCATGTTTCAGGGCTAACAGAAACCCCACACAGGTTTGTTATTCAGCTGTGTTTTCACCATCATCACACCATGGGTAATCTAATTCAAATCCAAACAATGTGTTCTCTGAAAGTTATGCAAACGACTAGATTTAATCTATACTATACTCATTTACTTTATTTTACGCACAATCAATCTGGTCCTACCGTTATTTTATTTTTTGTTCCTACTGGAACGCAGATTCTTTTTCTTAGCAAACAAATATTTTTCTTTGTTGTTCTTTTTTAACTGTTGCCAAACCCATCTCACATGATAGTGTGCCACAGCTGTCCACATACTGGCAATTAGTGCAAAGAAAATGGTTGCAAACACACATGGTTGTTGTTGTTGTAATATACATCATTCAATTCCCATAATCACATCATTCAAGACATCATTACTTTTGATAATTAATTGTAATTATAATTCCAGTATTTATGGTGTTATTGTAATCCATATAAAGATTGCATTTTATACAGGCTATTTTTAGGCCCCCAATCTTGGAAGTCACACCTTTCGTATGTGATTTGGGTTGAGGCATGCTTAATTGTTTCATATCCACAATTTTCCAACATCCCATCGTGCATTGCGCAGAAGTTGCACGGAGCTTCCGCCGCCGCAGCCGATTGTGATCTACAAGCTCACAGCGGTTGCATCTGCGACGCGACGTGAGCTTGTATGTCTGCTGTTAACCGGAAGTGTGGTGCAAAAAAATCTCCAGAAATTCCCGCGGAAAGACGTGGATACCTTTAGCAAAAATGTTGGATTATTTGACCATCCGCCCACAAACCTAAAGACAAAAATGGATATCAAAACCATTGCCACTACTTCATTTTCGGGATAATAACTGTAGGCAGTAATGTTTGTGTTGTTCGGTTACTTTCCATTTATTTCTAATGTTATGTTATAACGATATAATTCAGAAAATTCTTGTTTGGCAGAAATCCTGTATCTATACCTTTTCTAAAAGTAAAATCCTTAATTTAGAAAAAAAAGATCTATATGCCCAATATGCCTTGGCCCTCTCTGATACATGACAACACATTGTTTTTCCACAATGTGGGAAAGATGTGTGAATTCCCAATCACCCTAAAAAAAATTGTATGATTTTCTAATATTGACCAACATCCTTTTTTGTTTCCTTGATAGGGTTGGACTTCAAATCCCAATTTCTTCGCAAACATGCTGCAGGAAGCCGCAGAAGAATTACCCCAGGTGAGTGTTCATTATTGCTTTGTCTGTCATTCATAAGTCATGTTTCCATAATGCGCATTAAGACTAAGAAGATTAAGCGGATGCGAGCTGCTGTGAGCTTGTAGATCGGCCACTTTTGGCACGCAACATGGTGTGATGACGAAGGGAGGCTACCCAGCCTCCTTTACCGTGGGTTTGTGGGAAACGGATAGAAATTGCGGAGCGTTAAGGCGAACTCACTTCTAATGCTATGGACCTTAGATCCCCATCCCTTACGCAGCTATACACAACAAACCACTGAATGCATGCGGGCGGTCACAGAACCTTTATTGTCGACCGGAGTCGCATGTTGCATTGCATTGCTCACGCAGAATTTGAAAAGATAAAAAAATGTGGTTGTAATGTCAAACATTGCTCAACGTGTTTGGTATCTCTTTACTAGTTGAAGGAGGAGCCTCAGACTGCGGTGAAGGAGGAAGAGGAGGAGTCTGTGGTTGCAGCGACGGTGAAAGAGGAAGGAGAAGGGTCTCAGGTAGGGATGGGGCGATATGAACATTTCATATCACGATTATTGTGACCAGAGAAATAGTGATGTAGGATATTATCGCGATAATCAAAATATCACCAACGTCCATTATCCTTAGGCAGAACATTGCCAAAAAATTGCCGATCTACAAGCTCACAACGTGTTGTGAGCTTTTCCATGTGGTTTTACGTTTTACTAATTATAGAGGGTTTAAGTGGTACTGGATATGCAGCTTCGCAAATAAAAGGTGAATTGATTCCAGTGCATGACGGAGGACGATATCACGATAATTTAAAGGACCATTTCACCGGGACAACCAGATCTTATTTTATTGTTGCTTGGGACACGATCAACACAATCCTGAGTTATTTTTTGTGTTCAATCTGTGTTTTTAGATATTTTAGTATTTCACCATGCTACAAAGCATTATGACGCATCAGATTGAACACAAACACAGATTGTGTTGATCGTGTCCCAAACAACAATAAAATAAGATCTGGTTGTCCCAGAGATTAAATGGTCCTTTAAATCTCCACAATACGATTATCGTGAGTGTTTTTGTCATCACGATAAACAATATCGCTTATCGTCCCATCCCTAGTCTCAGGCTGCAGCGACGGTGAAGGAGGAGTCGTCTCAGGCTGCAGTGACAGTGAAGAAGGAGGGGGAGTCTCAGGCTGCAGCGACAGTGAAGAAAGAGGGGGAGTCTCAGGCTGCAGCGACAGTGAAGAAAGAGGGGGAGTCTCAGGCTGCAGCGACAGTGAAGAAGGAGGAGGGGGAGGAGTCTCAGGCTGCAACGACAGTGAAGGAGGAGGGAGAGGAGTCTCAGGCTGCAGTGACAGTGACAGTGGAAGAGGAGGGAGAGGAGTCTAAGGCTGCAACAGCGGTGAATGTGGAGGGAGAGGAGTCTAAGGCTGCAGTGACGGTGACAGTGGAAGAATGCCAGGACTATGTGGTGGAGAAGGTGCTGGATCGACATGTGATGACGAATGGAAGGGTGAAGTACCTCCTCAAGTGGCAAGGTTTCTCAGAGTGAGTCCCAAGCCTTCCTTTCTCCCCACGTGATTTCACAACCCAATTAGGCCTGAACGCAAATCTGTGTCGCTCTAGATTTTAACCACTGTCAACTTTATTTTACGCGTTTACTATTAAAAAAAATTGCGGATAAACAAGCTCACAGCCGCGCTGCGAGCTTGTAGATCTGCTATTTTAGAAAATAGTGAACATTTTGTGCAAGTCTTTGAATTATTTTTGACGTGATTCTATAAAAGTCTTCTAAATCCTCCTTCTAAATCAGTGGTTCTCAAACTTTTTCATGTCAAGGACCCCCGATCTCAAAATATGTTGTTCCAGGTTACAAATGTTTGCTTTTAAATAGATATATTCAAAGACTTTCAAAATCCTGCTTGTATATCTGCTATTTTTCAGTAGTTAAAGCAGGAACTAATTCTAGGCCTAAATGGGTTAACATATCTGTGTGGAAAAAACTCCTTCTTGTCTATCGACCCAATATACTCAAAAATCCCAAGTGGTCAGTCTGGGTCAGATCTTGTGAACGTCTTGTGTTCACTGTTAATGCAACCATTCACTGTGTGTGGTGTGTCGTCGGTGACGTCACTCGTCACTGCGACATCTCCCTGTTGTTTACTAGTAGCTAGCTTAGCTGTAGCCATTAGCTTACTATGCCTAACTCTAACCCTAACCTAAGTAAAACTATGCCTACACCTAATCCTAACCCTAACCTCCGTGAGGTGAGGCGCTATCTACGCTATCGTGAGGCTGCCGACGCTCCGTAGATCAAAGCCACCGCTTGCTCCACGAGCGCTCCTGGTCTCAATCTGAATCACAAACTAACTGTGACATATATATATATATATATATATATATATATATATATATAGGGCTGTCACGATATGACATTTTACATGACGATGAATTGTCACTCAAATAATTGCGATTAACGATTTAATTGTGTTTTTGTCGTTGATAATTACATTTCTGTTCGGCTTTTAGGCTTTGAAGTTGCCCATGGCAGATATGACACAACGTGTCGCGATGCGACGCGTTGTGAGCGTGTAGATCCGCTATTTCATGTCAAATAATTACGATTAGACGATTATGTAATAATTGTGACAGCCCATATATATATGTATGTATGTATGTATGTATATATATATACATAAATACATAAATACATACATACCTATTTTTAGAATCTCCAGAGTCAACAGTTCATACGCGCTCAGTTAGATTTAGGGTGGTAGTCCCCTAACTAGGGACGGCAGGATGAAAGTGGTTACAGTTGTGTCGTGTCCCCTTGTGTGTGTGTGTGTGTGTGTGCAGGGAGGAGAGCACATGGGAACCAGTGGAAAACCTGGACTGTGCCGACCTGATCGCTGAGTACATGATGCGGAAAGAGGGAGAAGAGAAGAAGAGGAAGGCAGCCAATGAGCCGCCTGCAGACGGGGGAGAGGAGATGGGAAGCAGGAGGAAGAAATACAAGGTGAGAAGAAAGGGATAGGGCTTGAGGTCTTCTAGAAATCGTCGACTCACATTCCCTGAGTCGAGCCATAAAATTCTTCTCTTTTTTGTGGGGGGGGGGGGGGGGGGGTGCGCATGCACGGTAAACTAGCAGGAAAGCCATGCCATGCTATAATTTACCAATTTTTTTTAAAGTGGTTTAAGTGGTACCGGATATGCAGCTCTGCAAATAAAAGGTGAATTGATCCCAGTGCATGACAGAGGGCGATATCACGATACATGAAATCTCCACGATACGATTATCGTGAGTGTTTGTTATCCCGATAAACGAAAATATCGCGTATCGTCCCATCACCATCGTCTCCAAAAAAGTCAAAAGTTTGGAAGCATTTTGAGCTTATGAAGGACAAGACCCCGAAAAAGGCAAGAATTTGCGTTCCATTCATCAACATCAACCATGTCAAAACATTTGGATTTTGGCTATGATTATGCCTACTCAATTAGGCTATACTATTAGAATTATAGGCTGTAGCCTGATATTTTATCTATGACTAATTACTTAAAACATTTTACCAGGAGGTGCGCAGCTGTGACTACACGCCGAAGTTAAGAAACGGAACGCTGGACCAGTTCTTCACAGAGGCTAAGAGAAGAGCTATTACCAACTGCATTGCAGAATTCGTCGCTATTGATATGAGGCCCGTGAACGTTGTGGAGGGCAAAGGATTCCAAAATCTAATTAAACTGCTGGACCCAGAATACACGATGCCCACAAGCGAGACTGTAATGGAGCATGTTGTGAAGAAATATGACGACGCAAGAGAGGTGATTATGGAGAAAATCAAACGCAGCGCGGCTGTGAGTTTCACTACGGACATGTGGACGTCGTTGGAGATGGAAGCGTACATGACAGTGACTGCCCATCTGCTCTCGGACGTCTGGGAACTGGAGTCGTACGTTTTGGAAACGAAAGAGATGGCCGAGAGACACGCGGCAGCGGGCATCGCACGAGCACTCGGCGAAGTCATGGACGCATACAAGATTCCAGGAGAGAAGCGGGTTGCTATCGTGCACGAAAACGCACCAAACATGACACTCTGTATGAGCATGTTAGCCGACGATCCATCCTGGGGAAGAGTCCAGTCGGTTCATTGTGCTGGGCAGATGCTGCAGCTGTGCATTGACGCGGCTTTAGAAGAGGAAACGGTCCGCCGCACCATAGAAGCGGCTAGGCGGCTGGTCGGTCATTTAAAAAAGAGTGCGAAGGCCGCGGCAGCACAAACCCAGACACAGAACGTGATCGACAACAGCCTAATCCAGGACGTGCAAACGCAATGGATCTCCACGTTCTTAATGCTCCAGCGTCTTGTCGAGCAGAGATGGACAGTTACCGCGGCGCTGTCTGACCCCCTCGTCACCAAGAAGACACAACGTGACATCGAATTGACATCGGCCCAGTGGGAAGCAGTGGAAGACATCGTTTCAGTTCTGAGGCCCATGGTTACTTTTACTGAGTTACTGTCGATGGTAGAGAATACGTCCTTGTGTACCACTTTACCTCTCCTCTTTAATATGAAAACACGCCACCTGAAAGTGTGCGAGATTAATGACAGTGATGTCATCAAAACCCTGAAGAGAACGATTGCTGCACAGTGTGAAGAGAGATGGGACTTAACAGGGACACAATTTCAGAGCAGCATCCATGTGCAAGCCACAGTGCTCGACCCGCTTTTCAAAAAATTGACATTCCTATCTAAACGAGACGAGGCATATGAAACGGTGACTAATCTGGCTGAATTCTTGTCTCGGGAGAAACAAGACATGACACCAACGGTACGTGGAGAGGTCGTCAGTTTCGAAGAGGAAAGTCAGCCTTCTCAAACAAAGAAAAAAGAGGAGAAGGCGAAAGAGATTGCCATGCTAATGTCAACAGAAGACGACGGACAAGAAGTGGAGTCTATTCAGAAGGAAATGAAGCGCTACTTGCAGAGCCAAATCGGAGCTGACGACTGTGGGCCACTGAGCTGGTGGAAAAGAAACGAGGACCGCTATCCGAGGCTGGCCTTGGCAGCCAGACGGCTGCACTGCATCCCCTCCACATCCACGCCGCCAGAGCGAATATTCTCAAAGGCTGGCTTAATTGTCAACAAAACCCGGAGCACACTTCTTCCAGAGAACGTGGACAAACATGTGTTTCTCGCCCACAACATGCCACAGCTCAACCCACGGCTGCGGAAATAAAAAATAGAATGGAGTAACAAGTATTTTTCTCTATAGTATGATTAAATGAGCAAAGTGTTTTTATTTTCTAAATGTATGAATGAATACATTGTTTATAGCCTATTGTAGGCTGGTGAGGATTCATTTATCAAACAGTTGTTTACGACGACAGGTCAGTATATTTGTTTTAACCACAGTGAAGTGAATTTGCACCCTTTCGGATGTATACAGGTCGCAGTTTAGTATGTGAGCGGTCACAGCTTGACCGTATCTCTGTCACGCCTGACACATCACTGTGACATCACAGGTTTGTCGCTCTGACATCATGCTCTGATGTCACTGTGATGTCAGGGGACAGGTTTGCCCCTCTGGCTTCACTTTTCCCTAACAGAATCTATTTTATGCCCTGATGTCATCAATATTAAGCCCATATCTAACAG
Source organism: Nannobrachium achirus (assembly GCF_963921795.1). Lineage (NCBI taxonomy): Eukaryota > Metazoa > Chordata > Actinopteri > Myctophiformes > Myctophidae > Nannobrachium > Nannobrachium achirus. The sequence continues at coordinate 19,329,129 of NC_137823.1, read as the reverse complement.
GACTTCATATGAGAATGCCCATATTTGATGGCCAAGACAGCCCATATCTGTGTGGCTGGTTCTATAGACAGGGATCTCCAGGTATGGGCATAAAAGGTTATTAGTCCGGCTGCCACCTTGTTTTTTATGGCATAGGTATGATATTTGGTATATCTTTTTTTTTTTCATCAGCCTAAAATGTTGTCTATATATATACATTTGTGAAACCACCTGCTGACCACCTGTCAGCATTGAGCAATTCTTTTTATAGGGGGTAAAAGTTGGGGCCCATTCACTTACTATACTCTATACTATAAAGGAAAAGAATACCCCAAAGAAATCTGCTTTTAAGTAGCATGTGAGGGGTCAAACTAGGTTTTTTTTAATGATTCTGAACTGGTCCGATATACCTCACTGGCCAGATTTATTTTAGATGGCCAAGACATGGTGCTACCTCGCTCGATTGTCGCCCTGAGGCGTCTTACTAGTGTAAAAGGAAATACAGTTTGTTGTTTTATTGATTTTCCATAGCATAGGCTACTGAGTGTAAAACCAGCAGGCCATAGTCTTATAGAAGGCCTCCGATTCTGAAAAAGAAATCTTCAGCTCACATTGCGGTGTGCACCGTTATGACACTGTTTGGAGTCGCGTTAGATTTGAACCACTTTAACCATTATTTTATGCTTTAACTATTGAAAAATAGCAGATATACAAGCTCACAGCGCTGCGAGCTTGTAGATCTGCTATTTTTGAAAAAATCATGAAAATGTGTGCAAGTCTTTGAATATCTTTGACCCGATCTTTGACCCGACTTCTAAATCCTTCCTCTAAATCAGCTGTTCTCAAACCTTTTCATGTCAAGGACCCCCAAAATTACATTTATTCGGCCGCAGACCCCCATCTCAAAATATGTTTTCCCAGGGACCCCCCCAGAAACAGAGATTTGAGTTAAAAAAGTCTGCTTTGAAAATAATATATATTGAAAAATGTGCACACATTTACACGATTTTTCTAAAATAGCAGATCTACCGTGAGTTTGTATATCTGCTATTTTTCAATAGTTAAAACATTCAATAATTGTAGGCCTAAATGGGTTAAATACTGCTGTTGGTTTACAGAAAAGAAACATTGTATTGTAGCCTTATTGTATTTACATTGAGGTCCTGTAGGCCTACTGTGTATTATTTAGCTACGTTCTGTGTCAAAAGAAAATACAACCTGTGAAAATAATAAATGACACGCATTTGTGTTGTCAAAGAGATACATTGTTCTCGTCTCTGTTCTTTCTCTGCCCCACGATTGACGATTCACAATTAGGCCTATGCATGCACGCAATCTTTTCGTCAATCAATTAATGTCCGCCTGCCTTTAAGTCTCATATGCACGGCACTAACGGCTGTTGGCAGTTCATGTTTTTTTTTTTTCACTTAAAGTTTGAATGGGCTAGTGGGGCTTAGCCCTCCCTACTTTATGGAGGAAAAAATATAAATAATTATTATTAAAATGTTTTAGAAGAGATCATTTTATATGCTGGTGGAAACTAAAGCAGCAACAGCATCAAGAAGTTACAAGAAAACCACCAAATATGTCCAAATGGGCTGAATTCTTATAGCCCAAGCCAGCTTCCATTGACTATAGAGCGTCGCAGTTTAAGCCCCGCCCGCCCTCACTCCGGTGTCGGAAGTGTTTTCCCCCATGCATTTCATCCATAGACATTTCATAAAGTATTTATTTAAACGTCTTTTAAGCCTCTGACAAAGCCACCCCGGCTGGAGAGGAATCATGACAATAAACACTTTTTTTTTTTTGCATGCAACGATTAATTAGAAAGCTGAAAAAAAGACGAGGGTACAACTCGTATCCTCGTCTTTTTTTTCAGCTTTCTAATTAATCGTGGCATGCAAAAAATAGTGTTTATTGTCATGATTCCTCACTTTATGAAATGTCTATGGATGAAATGCATAGGGGAAAACGCTTCCGACACCGGAGTGAGGGCGGGCGTGGCTTAAACTGCGATGCTCTATATTGAGTGAGTGATTGACAGCTTACATGGCACGCCTTCATGGCATGCTTCATATTCTTAACCATTGTGGGGCTGATTTTTGCCAGCCCAAAGAACACGCCCAGGCCTGTGACATCACTGTGTGATTATCATTGAGCTGGGTGATTGACAGCCGGCATGTCACGCCTGCTTCATTTAGTCACCATTTGGGCTAATTTCATTCAGCCCGTAGGACAGGGTTCCCCAATTAGTTTTCACCAAGGGCCGAATTATGTCGAGGGTACCAAGTCGAGGGCCACAACATTGCAGGGAGCTACGGTGGCGTTCCCGCTACTCCAGCGACCGTTGTCGGGTGAAAATCTTGTATGTCCAAAACCGTTCGTTTTGAATTTATCATTTTAAAAATGATTTAAACTAGTGAAAACAGCCGATCTACAAGCACACAACGCCTCGCGGTGCGAGGCGTTGTGTGCTTGTAGATCGGCTGTTTTCACTACTTTTGTGCGACGGCCTTGTATGATTTGCGACAAATTTGGAGATACGAGATTTCCACACGACAACAATGATATACTAGTGCTGTTGCTGCTCTTATACCACCATTATTACTGGGGTTGGTGGGGGCCAGACAGTAGCCCCCCGCGGGCCACAAATGGCCCGCGGGCCGCCTATTGGGGAACCCTGCCGTAGGACATGCCCACTGCAGTTCCACCATGTGACTGCCTTTTGACCAATGACAAGTTTACTAGCTTTTCTGTGTTTTTTTGGGGCGAAATGCATGTGTTTGACTCACGTGATTCCTAAACCCACCAGGATTGAGTTAAGACCCGCCTCCTCTCGATAATCTTAAGTATGAAAGTGCCCATGAACATTAGTGCTGCTCGCTCAAGTGCAAAGTACCTACTACCGACTGATCCATTACAATAATACACGCAGCATAATAGGCCCAAAGCCATATCCAAACCATAACAATTTAACTGATAATCAGTAAGAGTTTTTATTTTGAGCACAGTAGTGACAAATTAATAGCTTTCTCAGTACGTTTTTCTCTTTAGCAAAGTTACAAAGTTTTCCCTTTATTAAGCACAGTACAATTAAGTCAGTTTCAAGATTTTTTTAGCACAGTTTATTTTGAGCACTGTAGTGAGAAATTAATAGTTGTGCATTGTGCAAATGCAGGCTTTTCTCAAGTACAAGTCTTCATGCCTCTGACCTTATCCACCCTCCATGTGTCAGGCAGGGATTTCAGCCACTCCTGGAAGTCCTCGCGTTTCCACGAGGCGGGTCTTAACTCAAGCCTGGTGGGTTTAGGAATCACGCGTTTGACTCCCAGAACAGCCCATGGTGGCAGCCATGTTTGTTTACATTTGAAGAAGACACTATAGCCTATATCTTTTGAAAGCCTGAACAGATTTTTGTTTGAAAGCTGTGAATGGTGTGCACACGCGTGGTGCATCATCCGTGCATGACCCGTGCACATTGTGTGATTAAAAGGTAAGATTTTAAAGATTCTGGCAATGGAAGACATTGAAGATTGTATCACTGTAATGCTTTGGCATTATATGAACCCTTGTGCTTGAATTGAAATTGAAATAGAGAGTCAGACAGACAGACATCTCCATATATGGGTACCAGGGGGTCTCCATATATGGGTAACTGGTCGATATACATCACTGGCCAGATGGCCCATGGCATGTCGCCCTGAGGCGTCTTACCAGTTATTTTTAATTGTGAAAGTATAATAATAGAGGAGCAATTAAAAAAGTAAGGTAATACATCAAATGCATAGAAAAAGTAATCTAAGAAACGTAGGTAGACACAACAGAAGCTAGGGAGTGAGTCTGCCGTTCAGTGGACAATCAGACTACTCAATTTAGTCGGGTTTTGCTCTTTTTATTTTTATGTTTTACAGGCAGTGCTCTCGGAGGACTGGGTCTCGGATGAAGAAGAGAAGAGAATGGTGCCAGAGGATGGTTCTGACAGTGATTTTGATCCCCAGGATCAATACAGCAAGTTTACAGACAGTGACTCAGGTATAGTACTGCAACTGTTCTCATCAATTATTACACAGCTTGGTTGAATGCTTGATTCTGATTGGTCAATCGCTGAAATCGGGAATCAAGAATAACAGACCGATGCCTAATCAACGGCTCAGAACACCTGCTGCACTGTGTGGATTCTGTGCCGCCGCCACACGTAGCCAACATGTCAGCCATGTAAACGAACACACAGTGTCATTTACAACTAAACGTTGCTCTCAAGAATATTTTTTAAAATATTTGAAGCGAGGAATGGATGGATATTTGATCAACACTTGTTTTCCAAGTTGAGCTGAAGGGACGCCCAGCGCAACACTTGTAGAATACTTTTACTGTACTATACTTTTATTAAGTAGCCGTGTATTAAGCGTGTTGCTCAGTGGTCATTATCGAGTGAAAAAATCCCTCCGCTCCGCGTCGGTGCCTTATCAACCTGTCGGGATTTTTATCACTTGATAATGACCACTGAGCAAAACGTTATGCCTTACTTATTCTGCTATTCTATAGCGTTGCTGTCGGGCAGTAAGCTCTCCATATTCTAATCTTTTTCCTTTCTTTTCCCCCCCCTTTTTTTTAAATTGAACTGCGCAAAAATAAGAAGTTTTTGAGCTGGTCAATCTACAAGCTCACAATGTGACCTTGTAGATCGGCTATTTTCAATAGCTTTGAGCAGAATTTGCCTATAATGACCACTTGTCCTAGACAATTTGCCCTCCTGGCCCCCAAACTGTGGAATAAACTCCCTGTCGCACTTCCCCGTGGACTGAAGACTCACCTCTTCAGACTCCACCTAAACCCATAGCACTACTGTAACACTCCCCCTTCCCTCAATGACCATACATGAAGCTAGATATCATTTTTAGGTTTTAGAAGTTTTTTACTGATTAGGTGCGTGATCTACCTATGTTATTGTTTTTCTAGACTGATATTCCTATGCATTTGTTATATTGTTGTTAATGTACTGACATATATCTTGTTTATTATAGTGATGTGTATTACCTGTTTATTGTAAATTGCTTTGGATTAAAAGCGTCTGCTAAATGCCTAAACTCTAATGATGTGCCCAAAATTGGGATAGATTATTCATCGATTACTTTATAACATTAGCAATGTTTTCATTTGTTTTAATAATCTGTTAAATCAATTTGTTTGATCAACTCTCTCTCTCTGTTGCACCTCTACTCAGGCACTGACAAGCTTGATGAAGAGGATGAAGAGATGGATGGAAAAAAAACTCCAGCTAGGTCCTCAAAACTCCAGCTCTGTCCCCAATGCGGAAAGTTACTCAACACCTTTTATATGAAGACTCACACGTGCGATGAATACAAACCTAAGCCACCTAAGCCCTATCCTTGTCATTTGTGTAGCAAGAGTTTTGGTTCCAAGTCGCATCTGAAAAGCCACAACAGCCGGTTCCATAAGCCGGAATCCAGAATCCACAGGTGCATCTTCTGCCTCAAAACCTTCAGAGTAAGGGGACACAAGACTGCACACGAGAAGGTGTGTCGACGTCCCTCCAGCCAGGCGAGCCACCTGAAATCTCACATGCGTGTCCACACAGGAGAAAAACCCTACCAGTGTCAACACTGCGATCAGAGATTTACCCACAAGGTTAGGCTGAAGAGTCACGCCCAGCAGCACTATCACGGACACGTCCTCCCCGACACAGGAAAGAAGACGGAAAGGAATGGCTCCGAGGCTGAAGTAGATGTGACAAATAAACTGGAGAACAATGTTGTTGAGGCTGAGCAAAGTGAGAAAGACACAGAGTACAACCCTGAGGAGGATGAGGAGGAGGAGGAGATGGGAGAGGAATTGAATAAGCGTACAAAGAATCGACCCACAGGGTTCAGGGAAGAAGAGAAGAGAATGGTGCCAGAGGACGGTTCGGATAGTGATTTTGATCCCCAGGATCACGTTTTCATTAAGAGTTTTTTTCTTTAAAGTGGAACAGCAGCAGCAGTAGTAAGGACAGGCCTCGTTTCGGCCCTTAGGCCATCATCAGTGTTACTGAGTAACATGCAGCGGAAGTGACGTATACAGTGGCGTCAGTTCATCAAAACCTAGAGTATGGCAAAGATGGGAGTCCCCATGAATATAGGCATTATATTTTGGATAACACGGTTCTATTGTGAAAATAGCAGATCTACATGCTGCGAGGCGTTGTGAGCATGTAGATCGGCTATTTTCACAATGTCTGAAAAAACTAAACAAAAAAAAAAACGACTTTTGTCAGTTTTTTACACAGGTTTCTACGGTTTCTTGGTCTGGATATGGCAGCCTGGAATGGTTTTTCAAGTGCAGCTAAACTTACCATGTTAGTAAACGTGCCACAATTAACAATAATGTGACCTGTGCAGCTGACCTGCTGAACTGATATTCCTATGCATTTTTTATATTGTTGTTAATTGTTGCAACCGAAGGTCGCATTATACCCTGAAACACCTTGTCGCTTGTCTGTCTGACTGTCTGTCTGTCCGGCTGTACAGGAAGTGATGTCATGTGTTTTTCAGTACAAGAAGTGATGTCACGTGACATCACTTTTATGCCCATATATGAGTCATTCTGTACCACATCACTGTGACTCACTGTCACTCTGTGCCACATCACTGCTCTGAAGTTGATTGCATGGCAAAGCGAACTGTTGATCACAAGTGATGTGGTACAGACTACAGAATGACTCATATATGGGCATAAAGGGGATGTCACGTGACATTGTACAGAAAATGGAGGCCAAAAATTAGAATGTTAGGGTATCCCCTTATGCCCATATATGGAGATCCACAGGCATCAAACCAAGGCCCTACGTTTTATGCCCATATATGGAGATTCCTATATTGTCAATATTAAGAACATTATTATGGCCCATATATGGAGATCCACATGCATCAAAGGCCCTAACTCACCAAGGCCCTGCTTGGCATTACTAATTAACGTAAACGTTTTTTATGCCCATCTCCATGTATGGGCATAACATATATTGTATGTATATGGATACATATTATTATTAATAAAGGATACAATAAAATAAAAAGTCCATATATGGTCATTCCCAGAAAAAGAAAAAAACCTTTTATGCCCATACATGGAGATTTCTGATGTCGTAAATCCCAGGCCGAAAATGAGAATGTTAGGGTTCCCCCTTATGCCCATATATGGAGATCCACAGGCATCAAACCAAGGCCCGAACTCACCAAGTCCCTGCTTGGCATTACTTACGTACGTTTTATGCCCATATATGGAGATTCCTATATTGTTAATATTAAGGACATTATTAAGGATATTATGATATCAATATTAAGGACATTTATGGGCGGTGTGTTCCTCCCACCGCGTCATCAGCGCCCACACTCTAGGTGGGGTTGGCGATAGGGCCTTTCTGTGTGGAGTTTGTATGTTCTCCTCGTGTCTCCTAGGGTTGATACCCTCACAAAAAAATGAACAAACTCCCCCCAGAATGACAACAACTAGAATCGACAGAGAAACGTTGTGGTTGGCCAGATGGCCAAGAATTGGCGATGCGACATGCGACCTCACCCTAAAGGGCGAGGTCGCATGTCACCCTGAGGTTGCAAGTCACCCTGAGGTGTCTTTGCGACCGTCAGGGAGCAGTTTACTATGAAAACCTCCACCGGCCGTCCGTCCGTCCGTCACACCTTTGTGACCATCAACAAACGTCACACCTTTGTTGATGTTTAAATCGAAGAGTCTTGGTCAAATACTTCTGTTGGTTTCTGCACTGATCATTTATACAATTCAGCTGTGTTTGCTCGTGTCATCATGATGAGGTCATAAATCAGCCATGCCCAAATATAGATTTTACGGGTTTACATGCTTACTCAGTTATTCGTTATGTGAAAGTCCTATGACGTCTATGATATCTGACATCATCATACATACATTCCCTTTTATGCCCATAAATGGAGATCCCCTCTGTAGAACCAGCCACTGACATCACTGTAATGTCAGGGGAACCAAATCCCTTTTATGCCCATATATGGAGATCCCTGTGATGCCAGGGGAACCAAATCCCTTTTATGCCCATATATGGAGATATGGAGATCCCCGTGTTGCCAGGGTAACCAAATCCATTTTATGCCCATATATGGAGATCCCTGTGATGCCAGGGGAACCAAATCCCTTTTACGCCCATATATGGAGATCCCTTATGTCATCAATATTAAGCCCATATCTGTGAATATCTTTGGGTACCAGATGTCTCCATATATGGTTAAATGGTCCGATATACATCACTGGCCAGAAGACCAAGAAATGGTGCAACCTCGCCCTTTGCTTTTCTCCCTATAGGCATCTTACTGGTAGGTAGTTTAATGAGGAATGCAGTATGGTGGTAGGTAGGTAGTTATGGCCTTTGATGTAAGATTTTCACTTTCTAGGATAACTATATTTGCTATTCCCAGATGATGCCCTTTTAGGGTACCCCTCATGCCCATATATGGAGATCCCCAGGCTTTACTAATTAACATAAGTTTTATGCCCATATATGGAGATCAGTGTCCCAATGTCATCAGATATATGGGCATAAATGGACACAGGCAAACTAGATGGGCTGTATGGATATCCAGATGTGTGATGTAAGTGTTTTATTCCAAATGTGGCACCCCACAGACATATTTCCAGAAACAAAATCCCTTTCATGCCCATATATGGAGATTTCTGATGTCATCAATCCCAGGCCCTGTAAAAAACATGGTTGCTATGGTATGAGCAACTTATGTCTCCATATATGGAGATTCAACTTCAATGAGTAACCATGGCAAACTGTCAACTGCCCGTATGTCTTGATAATTGGTAAAACAAACTTTTGGCCTATTTGTGGAGATAAGCGACCAACGGTCGCTTATCTCCCGATTAGGGAGTCTTACTGGTACTAGTGTACTGACATATTATCTTGCTTATTATAGTGATTGCGACCGTAAGGTCGCAGTTTAGTTGCGACCGTCAGGGAGCAGTTTACTATGAAAACCTCCACCGGCCGTCCGTCGGTCGGTCGGTCGGTCACACGTCACACGTCACACCTTTGCCCTGCTCATATCTCCGCATCAGTATATAGGGCTTGTTTGTTTATTGTATGACATCACGCCACATCATCAGCTGTGGACTCTGTGATGTCATCGTATCGCATCAGTATATAGGGCTTGTTTGTTTATTGTATGACATCACGCCACATCATCAGCTGTGGACTCTGTGATGTCATCGTATCTCCATATATGGCCATCTCCGTATATGGAGATATAAGTCGTCCATGCCCAAGTATGGGCTGGTGAGGTCAGACTTTGTGTGATGCGTAGGTTATCTCCATATATGGAGATTCAACATTCCAGGCAATGCTCTCTTCCCTGGTGAGAATTGCCCCTTTATATAGGGCTTGTTTGTGTATTGTATGACATCACGCCACATCATCAGCTGTGGACTCTGTGATGTCATCGTATCTCCATATATGGCCATCTCCGTATATGGAGATATAAGTCGTCCATGCCCAAGTATGGGCTGGTGAGGTCAGACTTTGTGTGATGCGTAGGTTATCTCCATATATGGAGATTCAATATTCCAGGTGTAACTATGGCTACCCGTATGACGTGAGAGGTGGAGGTTGTGATATTTGTGGAGATAAGCGACCAACGGTCGCTTATCTCCCGATTAGGGAGTCTTACTGGTATGAAAACCTCCACCGTCCGTCCGTCCGTCCGTCCGTCCGTCCGTCACACACGTCACACCTTTGCCCTGCTCAATGTATACGTGTAACGCCTGATACTGAGGTGATGTGTCACTGTGACATCACAGATACTGAGGTGATGTGTCACTGTGACATCACAGGTGAGATCGCAGTGATGTCAGATACTCAGAGCAGGGATCTCCATATTTAGGCATAAACAGGTGACATCACAGTGATGTCAGATACTCAGAGCAGGTATCTCCATATATGGGCATAAAATGGATTCTGTTAGGGATCTCCATACTGTATATGGGCATAAAAGGGATTAGTGATGTCAGATACTCAGAGCAGGGATCTCCATATATGGGCATAAAAGGGATTAGTGATGTCAGATACTCAGAGCAGGGATCTCCATATATGGGCATAAAAGGGATTCAGATGGAGATTCAACTTCAATGAGTAACAATGGCAAACTGTCAACTGCCCGTATGTCTTGATAATTGGTAAAACAAACTTTTGGCCTATTTGTGGCTTATCATCACATCCAACCATCTTAAGATACTCAGCTAGTGGGGAATGCTCTCTTCCCTGGTGAGAATTGCCCCTTTATATAGGGCTTGTTTGTGTATTGTATGACATCACGCCACATCATCAGCTGTGGACTCTGTGATGTCATCGTATCTCCATATATGGCCATCTCCGTATATGGAGATATAAGTCGTCCATGCCCAGGTATGGGCTGGTGAGGTCAGACTTTGTGTGATGGGTAGGTTATCTCCATATATGGAGATTCAACATTCCAGGTGTAACTATGGCTGCCCGTATGACGTGAGAGGTGGAGGCTGTGATATTTGTGGAGATCCGATTAGGGAGTCTTACTGGTGTGTATTACCTGCTTATTGTAAATCGCTTTGGATTAAAAGCGTCTGCTAAATGCCTAAACTCTAATGATGTGCCCAAAATTGGGATAGATTATTCATCGATTACTTTATAACATTAGCAATGTTTTCATTTGTTTTAATAATCTGTTAAAGGACCAGGTCACCTCTGGGACAACCAGATCTTATTTTATTGTTGTGTGGGACATGGTCAACACAATCCTAAATTATTTTTTGTGTTCAATCTGTGTTTTTAGATATGTTAGTATTTCAGCATGCTACAACTGGTCATATGATGCATTTTGCATCATATGACCAGTTGTAGCATGCTGAAATCGGCTGAAATACTAAAATATCTAAAAACACAGATTGAACACAAAGAATAACTCAGGATTGTGTTGATCGTGTCCCACACAACAATAAAATAAGATCTGGTTGTCCCAGAGGTGACCTGGTCCTTAAATCAATTTGTTTGATCAACTCTCTCTCTCTGTTGCACCTCTACTCAGGCACTGACAAGCTTGATGAAGAGGATGAAGAGATGGATGGAGAAAAAACTCCAGCTCGGTCCTCAAAACTCCAGCTCTGTCCCCAATGTGGAAAGTTACTCAACACCTTTCATAGGAAGACTCACACGTGCGATGAATACAAACCTAAGCCACCTAAGCCCTATCCTTGTCATTTGTGTAGCAAGAGTTTTGGTTCCGAGTCGCATCTCAAAAGCCACAACAGCCGGTTCCATAAGCCGGAATCCAGAATCCACAGGTGCATCTTCTGCCTCAAAACCTTCAGAGTAAGGGGACACAAGACTGCACACGAGAAGGTGTGTCGACGTCCCTCCAGCCAGGCGAGCCACCTGAAATCTCACATGCGTGTCCACACAGGAGAAAAACCCTACCAGTGTCAACACTGCGATCAGAGCTTTACCCACGAGCTTAACCTGAAGAGTCACGCCCAGTGTTACCATGGACAAGTCCTCCCCGACACAGGAAAGAAGACGGAAAGGAATGGCTCTGGGGCTGAAGTAGATGTGACAAATAAACTGGAGAACAATGTTGTTGAGGCTGAGCAAAGTGAGAAAGACACAGAGTACAACCCTGAGGAGGACGAGGAGGAGATGGGAGAGGAATTGAATAAGCGTACAAAGAATCGACCCACAGGGTTCAGGGAAGAAGAGAAGAGAATGGTGCCAGAGGACGGTTCGGATAGTGATTTTGATCCCCAGGATGACGTTTTCATTAAGAGTTTTTTTCTTTAAAGTGGAACAGCAGCAGTAGTAGTAAGGACGGGCGCGTTTCGGCCCTTTGGCCATCATCAGTGTTACTGAGTAACATGCAGCGGAAGTGACGTATACAGTGCACGCATCAGTTCAGCAAAAGTTAGAGTATGGCAAAGATGGGAGTCCCCATGAAAATAGGCATTATATTTTGGATAACACGGTTCTATTGTGAAAATAGCCGATCGTTGTGAGCATGTAGATCGGCTATTTTCACAATATCTGAAAAAAAAAAAACGACTTCTGTCAGTTTTTTACACAGGTTTCTATGGTTTCTTGGTCTGGATATGGCAGCCTGGAATGGTTTTTCAAGTGCAGCTAAACTTACCATGTTAGTAAACGTGTCACACTTAACAATAATGTGACCTGTGCAGCTGACATGCGGAACCTGGTATATACCATTTTTGTCAAGATGGGGAGAATACAAGTGTGGAGAATATCATTATAATACCTTGTTAAAGTGACCATTATGCAAAATTTTGCATTTGTAGTTATTTTACTGGTTATTATGTTTAACAACATAATAACCAGCACAGACAGACAAAGAGACATTCATGGATTTATATTTAAAAGTAACTTTTATTTTTCCCCCCTGGACCCAGGGTATGGCAGCAGCATACCCCTGCCATACCCAATTGACACCCCTGGACGTATATATAGATTACATGGTATTGTTGATTATATATAATACAATACAGCTGTGTCTCATTATTAAATGACAATACTATATAGAAAAATAAAAAAACAAACATTCAATGTTTTGGAAAATAATAAATCCCACTGATAAAACACACAAATACATTTATAGAAAACAGCTTAGCATTAATTCTTCGTTTAAACCTTTAGGGAACTTTGTGTTCATGTAGTGGATCCAAAATGCCTCTCTTTGTAACAGCAACCGGTCTCTGTCTCCTCCTCTCTTAAGGGGTTTAACTAATTCTATGCCTTGGAACTTCAACGTACAAATATCATGTCCTGTGTCATTAAAATGTTGAGCTATAGGGGATTTTTCAACTTTGGTTCTGTTATTACTTTTATGTTCTGTGATTCTAGTTCTCAATTCTCTCTCGTTGTTTTTCCTATATAACAAAAACCACAAGGACATTTGATAAGATATACTATATATTTCTTCTGGCAAGTGATTCTACCTCTTACTTAGATTTTTTTGACCTGTGTGAGGGTGTACAAAATGATCTCCTTTTATCATGGCATTACAGTTAAGACAACCGTTACAAGGATAGTTACCTGAAGGTATAGTAGATATAAAATGTAAAGGCTGAGTGTGAATGTCATTTTTGACCAAAGTATCAGTTAGGTTCTTAGACCTCTTGTTGGCAAAGATAGGGGGAGTATTGAAGGCTTTGCCTATAGTGTCAGGTATAGGACTGTTCTCATCAGTTATTTATTACACAGCTTGGTTGAATGCTTGATTCTGATTGGTCAATCGCTGAGATTGCCGCCGACACCTGTATCCAACATGTCAGCCATGTAAACAAACACAGTGTCATTTACAACTAAACGTTGCTCTCAAGAATGTTTTAAAAAAATATTATTTGAAGCGAGAAATAGATGTGATGCAGTAACAGAAAATCACTTCTATTTGATCAACACTTGTTTTCCAAGGTCGACCGTGTTGCGCTGTGGGGGACGCCCAGTGCAACACTTGTGGAACACTTTCACTCCTGTAAGCAAGAGGGTTCACATTTTAGATGGTCATTAGAGAAAAGAAGAGTGTTAAAAATGTTTTCATTTACTTCTTTCTATCATTTTAGCGATTTTAACGATTTTGATTTGTATGCGGGGGCATGCATGCAAGTGGCTAAATATGTATTTTTAGACACAATAAGCCCATTCCCAAGATGCACCACAATCTTTCATGGGCAGATGCGACTATGGGGGATGGTGTAAATAGTAACAACGAAACTGCCGGCTTGTTGTGTCATGCCCCCACCCACTGAAATCAAAATACTAAAATCGCTAAAACAATAGAAACCAGTAAAAGAAAACAATTTAACACTCATATTCTCTTTTCTCTAATTAAAATATGAACCCTTAGTTGTTATAAAAAAAACAAAGTTGTCTTTTAAGTAGCCGTGTAATAAGCGGGAAAAATCCCTTCAGGCTGATATGGCACCTCCTTGATTTTGGGGTTTGTATTGTACACAAAGTACAACTTGATCATCATACCGCTGTACTTTACAATACAAACCACAAAATCAATCTTCCAGTTCTAGGCAACACAGAAGGGGGGTAACTTTTTTTCTATTTCCACACAACTCCTCTAAGTTATGCCAAGCTCCAAGACCGGCACGACCACCGGAGGGGCCCCCACTGTCCCATATGTGACATGGAGTTTCCTTATCGCGAAGAATTGCAGAGGCATTATTATGGTCGTGCACATCGCCATGCAAAGCAGTTTGTTTGTGAGGTGTGTCAACGTTCCTTCAGCCAGGCGAGCCACCTGAAATCTCACATGCGTGTCTGTCCACACAGGAGAAAAACCCTACCAGTGTCAACACTGCGGTCAGAGCTTTACTCACAAGGTTAACCTGAAGAGTCACGCCCAGCACTTTCACGGACAAGTCCTCCCCGACACAGGAAAGAAGACTGAAAGGAATGGCTGGCTCTGAGGCTGAAGTAGATGTGACAAATAAACTGGAGAACAATGTTGTTGAGGCTGAGCAAAGTAAGAAAGACACAGAGTACAACCCTGAGGAGGACGAGGAGGAGGAGGAGATGGGAGAGGAATTGAATAAGCGTACAAAGAAAAGGCATCATCGACCCACAGGTAGACTCAGAGGAAGGCCAAAAAGAAATGTAGAGCTCATCTTAGATTAGGGCGGGCCAATTAATCGAAAATACTGTATATCGAAACCGATATTAAGAATTTGTAATCTTAGGACTTCATCTTGTATGTTAATTATTATTTCTTAGATGGCAGCGTATCGAAGCAAAACAAATCAGTCTAAGAGAAAAATTATCCTTCATTGATTGTAACGGAAGCAAAAGTCACATCACACAGCCCTAACTGAGATCCAAGTACAAGGGTGGGACTCAAACCTCTAAGGACAGAGGGAGATTAGTCTAGTAGATTGAGGGCCTTCTCATGCTCCCCCCGGAAATACATTTCTAACCAGTGTTTCCTTATTGGAAAAATTGTGCTGAAAATGATTAGCTATGTTAAAAAGTTGTAAAAATGTCCCTACTACCCCAAAACCCCCCTTTTGTATATTTCTCTGGTGAAATTGGGTAAAGCCAAATATTAATTCACTAAAATTACATAAATAGACATGGAAGTCTGAAATTGGGCATGGAGTATCCTGACACATAGGGGTAAGTAAGAGAATAGGATTTTGGGGCGTGCTACTATTGTATTTGTAAATATGAACAGCATCATCCCCAGAAACACACAAAAATATACTGTCCGATTGACAAACAACAACAACAAGGATGATTAATTTCCAGCACTTTATGGTGAATATCACTGCCTCATTTGTCTTTAGAAAACTTCCCCTATGCCTAAGCTTCAATTTAAGCCCAAGATGACCTTTCTATCTTGAGAATTACTCTTTCTGTAGCCATATTTCTGCACTATACCTCAAATCAGAGAAAATTGGATATATAGTTAGTAGCTTTCCAGAAGCCCTAGAAGTATCATGCAACCTCCAGATATATATTTCTAATCAATGTTTCCTTATTGGAAATAATATGCTGAACATGATGAGCTATGTTAAAAAGTTGTCAAGATGTCCCAGGTACCATTGCTATGCTAATTAGTGCCGCCATTATTGAAAAGTCAACTGTCACTATGTCTCAGCCAATATTGCACTAAAATGAACAAATAAGGTGTCTAGACCCATGTTTTGAGGGTCAAGGATCTCATTGAAACTATTCTTAAAGTGGCCACACCTTGTTGGTGTGAAAATCAGTCCCGCCATTACAATATCACATTTCCACCAAGTAAGAGATACTGTATAACTTTACAAATAAGGTGTCTAGACAGATGCAGAGTGTTTTAACCAAGCTACTGTATGCAGCCACACACACACACACACACACACACACACACACACACACACACACACTAGCCTGCCCTATGCAAAACAAAATTCACACAGTCAACCAATGACATTTAGTGGGGGACCCCATTAGTGGTCTACAGATGCACTACTGGGGTCTACAGATGCACTAGAGTCGTCTACAGATGCCCTACAGGGGTCTACAGATGCACTACAGGGGTCTACAGATGCACTAGAGTCGTCTACAGATGCACTACAGGGGTCTACAGATGCACTACAGGGGTCTACAGATGCATTACAGGGGTCTACAGATGCACTGCAGTGGTATACAGATGCACTACAGGGGTCTACAGATGCACTAGAGTCGTCTACAGATGCACAACAGGGGTCTACATATGCACTAAAGGGGTCTACAGATGCACTACAGGGGCCTACAGATGCACTACAGGGGTCTACAGATGCACTACAGTCGTCTACAGATGCACTACAGGGGTCTACAGATGCACTACAGGGGTCTATAGATGCACTAGAGTCGTCTACAGGGGTCTACAGATGCATACAGGGGTCTACAGATGCACTACAGTGTTTTACAGATCACAATAATTGTCTACAGATGCACTACAGTGGTCTATAGACCATTGGTGTGATTAAGTCCAGCTATTTCTGTTACGTTTCCCCTTGGCCGCGTCCCAAGTCCTAAAATCAATCCTATTTCCTATTTCCTTGCTTGTATGTTAGTCCCTCCCATTGAGGAAATAGAGAAGAGGAGACGACCCATTGGCCATTTCTGATGACATCACAGGTGATAGGCCAACTCCCAGTGGGTGGGACTAACAGACAAGGAAATAGGAAACAAGTGAAGGAAATAGGAATTCTTTAAGGACTTGAGACGTGGCTCTTGGGGTAGTCTCGCGTGGCCAGACGGTTGCCTCCGCGATTTGGTCAAATGCTCCCAGCATACAGTCTGGCAAAAGCAGAAAGATAAAAATGAGTGCGAGATGAAAGCGGAAGTG
Source organism: Nannobrachium achirus (assembly GCF_963921795.1). Taxonomy (NCBI): domain Eukaryota; kingdom Metazoa; phylum Chordata; class Actinopteri; order Myctophiformes; family Myctophidae; genus Nannobrachium; species Nannobrachium achirus. Next base: position 19,312,249 of record NC_137823.1, on the reverse strand, counting down.
AAGCCCCCACGTCACTTCCGTTTCAGTCTCACATCGCACACATTTATCATTTATAAATAAAAATCATATAAGCATGTTTAGCTTGCTGCTTAGCAGAAATGACATTTTAAAATATATATTTTTGAACGTTAATGCCCGTTTCTGATACTCGCCGTTAGGGAGCTGCTGTTCCAGACTCTATATAGCATTCAGAGATTGTGGAATAGTTGTCTGGCAACGCTAGAATACTCTTGGGGGGATGCTGAGAAACGGAAGTAGGTGGGCGGGCCGTGAAATTATTATTTTTTTGGTATTGAATAACGTATAAATAACAACTACGTTTCTGTTTTGCAAACAAAACTTTGGTAATTGTTTATTTCAGTGACTGGAGAGGTCTTGGGGTCTTGATCCTTTTAGTTGACCTTGTACCAGTGAACTGTACTCTTCTCTATCTTTTCCTATGCAACCTTCTAATAAAGTAATCAATCAATCAATCAATTACTCGATTAATCAATCAATCTAGCACATCTGAGAGCAGGTTTTGACCCTAAGAGAAGAATCCAAACTATCTCTAACTATGACCAGTTAGTGTTGAGATGATTGGAGGTCATTCTTAAATCTCGTACGAAGATAATTTAAGGATTTCATGTTTTCTCATTTGTATTGTGTGTCATCATTACATGTTTAAATGAATTGAGTACAAGGACCTCAATGGAAACAAGACATAGGCTTTCTTGGGTTTAAATCCTGTCGGTCAACTTTTTTTCTTTTCTTCTCCAAACTAATAATAAAGTATTCAATCAATCAATCAATCAATCAATCAATCAATCAATCAGTTTCAGGGCTGTGTTTCCAGCAGAACTGTTTTGAAGTTTTGCAAAAAAATACTTAATCTAAATTAAATGTTTATTTGAAATGATGTCTGATCAGTACAACTTGTGGCCGGTGTGGAGGAGTCATTTGTAGTATTTGTTATTTAAAATTAAAATAATAGGCCTATGATGAAAAAATCTTGACGTTTGTAAAGCACTTAACTACTTTGTCCACTTGGTGTCACTTTGGGTCAACCATCAAATAGAGCAGTGGTTCTCAACCTGTGGGTCGGGACCCCCAGAGGGGTCCCCAAATTATGTTGGGGGGTCCCCAGATGATTAGCTAAATGTTAACATTGTTTTCTCACTCAACAGTAAACAGACCAACATACAGTAAGTGTATACAGGGTATCTGCACATTTCTAAAGTGAAAATGTAAGGACTTTAGACCTTTTTAGATCCTCTGGTCAAACATTGGTCAAATTGTCAAATATAAGAGGCAGAAATTGTGAAAATAGCAGATCTACATGCTCACAACGCCTTGCGTTGCGAGGCGCTGTGATCATGTAGATCTGCTATTTTCAAAATGGAATAGATCGAGTCAAACTAAATGTAATGGCAACTACTAGTACTCCAAGTGCTTGTCAGGGTGGGACCGTGGGGGGTCCCCAGTTAAAATATGATTATTTTGGGGGTCACGGCCTGAAAAGGTTGAGGACAATGTTAACCAGTGATCACTGATCACAGTATATCACCAGATATACTTTTATGATGAAGTAAAGATGAATTAATGCACTGCTTATCATGTATCATATTTATAACGAAAGAAAGATTAATTAATCCACTGCTCATCAACATGCATCGTATTTATAATGAAACAAAGATTAATTAATCCACTACTCATCAATGTGTATCGTATCCAGCTATAATGAAGCAAATATAAATGAATCCACTAGTCAGCAACAATTATCATATTTTGCTGGAGGTGCTTAGAGATGGAAATAAAGCAGTCCTGCACATTGTTCACTTAGAAAATGTTTTATTATGTATTTATAAAAAGCAGTTCTATTTACAGTAATGTCTCAGAGCCTGATGAGTTAAAGACTGATATCTCCTCTGACCAAAGGGGGAATGCCCCTTTAGACTAGTGGTTGTCTAGTGGCTAGTGGCTCAATTGTCTCCATTCAAGTATTTATTACAGTACAATGTTTTGATTAAAGTACCCGTATAGCAAAATAAATATGATACAAAATGTATTCCCAGTTTGTCACACAACAGAGTAATGTGCTATTAACCAACAGTTCGAATTTTAACGATGAGAAAAACAGTTAGACTAGGGAATGTTGTTGTCGCCTTAGGTGTGATTATCCAAAACGTTTGTCTTTGGAGTAGCAGTTTGAGCCTATCACCCTCTCTTACAGATCTGGGAATTACATTGATGAGCATGATGTTTAAATTAGTTTGGATTTGAGTGTCCAGCTGTTTCCCCCTCATATCAGTAGCACAGTTTGATCCAGGTTTAGGAAATAGCAGAGCTTTTCTCAGCTGTTCTCTGTCTCTGCTATGTTGAGTAACATCAATGAAGCTTTAGTAATAGCAGTCTATAAGGTTTTCAGCTCCAGACCATAAAGATACATTTGGTGTCTCCCCAGGAGCCAATCTAACAAAAATACATTATTTATGGGACGTTTAAAAAAAATACAAAGTAAAAATAAAAACTGGACAAGTACTGTCCAGTAATGTTTCACCCTAAATGAGGAGTGAAGTGTCTCTGGAATGCATGTTTTTGTGCTTATATAGAAGTTCTAAAAGCCATGGTTTAAAGCAGTGAGGGCTTCAGTCCTCCTCCAATAGGAAGTCTATATCATCAGGTACCAGCTCTGCATCTAACTCTACCAGCTGGGAGTGCAAGCAGGCAGCAGTGGCATTTTTCCCCTGGCATTTTCTCCAGTAGAGCAGCATTTGATAAACTCTAGCCACATGGTCCCGTGGATGGTCTATCTCAATCTGCTGCATCTTCACCTCAGAGATTCCCAGCATGGTGCCGATCTTCTTCCATGTGTTTCCAATTCTATGAGCAACCTGCAGCAGCTGTTTCTCTGTGACCATCCTAGAGCCTGTGAAGTTAGGGAGAGTTAGGGAGTTATGGTGACAGGTTTCTACCATTAACTCTGAGGATTTGACTGTGATAGCCTATAGTATAGTATAAGAACCCACCAGCCTTGTCTTTACACAGGACGGTCTCTTTTGACTCTTCTTGAGCTTCTATTCTTCCTATGCATTCTGTTATTCCTGGTGTACAGAAAAACAAACATTTCTGTTCAATATACTGTATATGTTTTTCTTTCTTTTTGATCAACAGACAATGTAAATGACATGTATTTATGAAATGATCCTCTGTTGTAATGTTTTCTATGAAATGACTTTGTCCTCAGCCAGTGAAACATTTACATAAAAGGAACAACTGTTCTAAAATGCAATTCTTTTATAAATACATTGCAAATGCTGTTTAATACCTTTTCACATGTAACATTGTAGATATACTATAGATATTAGAATATACACAGGTAATAATACCATGAAAGAAAGTGTATACAGTATGTACAGGTTGTGCATTAAACTCAGTTATACAATCATGGTGATTCACTGAGGATAATTATCTATGCAGAACGATCTGCAGGCCAAACATGGCAGAAGGAGGACATGGTGATATAGACAACATGCCTGGCCACGCCCCCTACTTCCGACCGGAAGCCCTTTTTTGGGCTTGATCGTAGCGCGATTTCCTGTTTACGTTCATCTGATCTGATTCTCCTCTTAACTAATGAGACGGGATTGTTTTACTTTGTAATTTTACTTTGTAACTTATGTTAACAATGTCACTTAATGGCAACACTCATCCACTCTGCTGATAAATAAATGAGTTGTGACGATACACACCTGTTCTGCCATCATTCAATGTTATGAGTTGGAGGGGGAAAAAAAGAGATCTCAATTGAAACAATTGCCATAGGCTTTCTTGGGCGTATGCTTTTAGTTGACCTTGTACTAGTGTACTGTCATGAAACTACCTTTTTTCATATGCAAACTTCTTAAAAAATAACGCTATTTAAATTGTTTCAAAAGCTTTATACCCTGTATATATAAAATGTCACAATGCGACATAGCTTTTTACACAATGCTGTACTCCCTCCAACTGCATGTCATATTATATGTTCGCCATTTTAAACTGTTTTTATTTTATTTGACACTTGCTTTGGCAATATAAACATGTCTTCTCATGCCAATAAAGCTCCTTTGAATTGAATTGATATAGGCCTACAAATAAACAGATTTGTGTATTTGAAAGCAAGCATTGAACCTAATCAGTATTTCATGGAAGCGAATGTTGTATGATTTCTAGCTAGCAAACCTTTTCCCTTCAGAACGCTGGTTGATCATGTCAAACGTTGTCATCTCCATTCTCCTCTGTTCTGGGATGAAGTCACAGTTGGCTTGTGTTGTGTGATATGCATTAATGTTTTTACAAATAGGCCTGTCAACAACTCAACCCACTCCAGAATAGACATAATACACATTAGCCCACCTATTATGTGCATCCTATGCTGTGTTCATTTCACTATATCACTGTAAATCATCGATTTAATCCTAATCAAGGCAATATAAATATCCATTCATATTTAATGCTCATTTAATCATTAAATCCTAAACTGTCACGTCAAAACAATGAATACATTTGGCTTTAATAGATACAAAAACAAACTGGATTAATTGAAAATGACAAGTGTTTAAAAGCATTCCTTCAAAGCATCATTGGGAACATTCCTTATCTCAATAACACAATATACAGTACAACATTTGAAACCCTCAACAGTAAAAAAAAAAAGGCATGGACAAGTCAAAGAAAAGTGTGTATAAATATTTTATTGCAATAAATATGATGAGGAGACCCTCACATCTGGCTTCATTGGTCCTGGACGTACAGTACAGGTCTGAAAGACAGAAAACAATTGCATTCACAGATACAACACAACAGCGAAGAGCTTGTATTTCAATTATAATCAATGTTGTGTTGTCACAAGTGAAAATAACTTGTACTTAGTTGTAACAAGAGTAGTCCCCATACAGTAAAAGATCGTAGCTAACAAGGCTAATTAGCTAGCATGAGAGTTTTACCTTGTTGTTGTTGTTGTTGTTGTTGTTGTGAGTCGTGCTGCTTCTCTGGGGAGTTTGCTGAGTTTAGGATATGTTAAGGATGTCATCAATACTATTAACTGGTGTAGATAGAATAAAAACATCGAAGATAGCGGTGCGCTTGCATATCAAGAGACCATGACCGCAGTCACCGCACCATCTGACAGCTGGAAAAAAAACCTCCGTTGGTTTAACCCTTTCAGTTCATTGTCATAATCTTTTACTGCAGCGCTGGGCAGTGTTGCCAAAATTTGTGAGAGAAATAAGCCAAACAAGCCAACTCTTGCAATATAAATAAGCAAAAAAAACAAGATAGTTTAGGTAAATAAATTGACTTGGCAACACGTTTATATGCATGTCTGACAGAGAGAACCCGGAAGTTCCCTTTCGACTTGGGGGCGGGGCGTCCCTCCTGCAATCGGCCAGGAATGTTGTCTATAGACCAATGATCCTAACATGGTATATAGAGGACATGGTGATATAGACCAATGATCCTAACATGGTATATAGAGGACATGGTGATATAGACCAATGATCCTAACATGGTATATAGAGGACATGGTGATATAGACCATTGATCCTAACATGGTATATAGAGGACATGGTGATATAGACCAATGATCCTAACATGGTATATAGAGGACATGGTGATATAGACCATTGATCCTAACATGGTATATAGAGGACATGGTGATATAGACCAATGATCCTAACATGGTATATAGAGGACATGGTGATATAGACCATTGATCCTAACATGGTATATAGAGGACATGGTGATATAGACCAATGATCCTAACATGGTATATGTAGGACATGGTGATATAGACCATTGATCCTAACATGGCATATGGAGGACATGGTGATATAAAGTAGCCTACATTCCCAGGCCTTTGTCTTGAAATACAGTGTGACGATGGATTTCAATACATGCTAGGTGTCGAAGGATGGGCCATTTGTGATCAAAAGTACAATAAAATGTATGCTTATAATGTAGTCAATTAAATTAAAGGAAACATTTGAGATTGTCTTGTGAAATACCTTTGATGGAGCTGCTCTGCACAGAAACCAGTCTCTCTTCTGGAAGACTCTGTAAATGATGAAAACACAACTCTGTAAGAATCATCAACAGGTTTTGTTGAAATCAACTTGATGTCTCCAGTGTGGCTACAGCTGTTAAACAGGTGTGTTTGATAACATGAGCGTATGATCCTTTCAGTGTGTCAGTGTCTTTATGAATTAAGCAACATTACAGGGGTGTGCCATGCATTATCTGGATTATCGGCATGCCAGTGATGCGGTCAGCAAGCAAGCATCACTGAAGTGCCAATAATCACCGTAAAGCACACCCTCTCCTGTTCGATTATACAACAGTTACCATCAAAATCTAACATATGAAAAATCATCAGTGTTGGGCAAGTTACTTTAAAAAAGTAACTAATTACTTTACTAGTTACTGCTCTGAAAAAGTAACTAGTTACGTACTAGTTACTACATTATAAAAGTAAATAGTTACTAGTTTACTGGTAATTTTACTTTAATATTTTAAATAATACCTCTACAACGTTCTTGGGGGAGGGTGGTCTTTCTTGGCGGGGGAGGATGTGGTCCATAGAAGGAGACTAAAACACAAACAACACAATGTTTGCTGTAAACAACAGCACAAATCTACATCTGTAGATATATCATCTTGAGGTATCACCATTATAAGCTCCCTGCAGCCATCTGGGATGCCATCTTGAAAATGGCGGTTTTCTGGGAGGTAGATTTTGGTTGATTTTTAGTATGTTATTTAGCATGCCCAATAATACCAGGATCCATTGAAAAACCTTATATATATAGCCTATTGACTCACCTAAGAGGAGTTCTGAAAAACACTGTCTGGTTTTGTACTACCCCTTATAGATTATCACAGGGATTACAGGCGAATATTCCTTAGAAATGGAATTCCATCTATAAAAAAGGCTAATGATTCAAAATGGAACAGTATTGCTGCATTCTGATTGTTTTGAGATGTAGGGACACTACCTGTAGACTATGAGGTAAAAACAACCAGCAGGTAGAAAATGACAAAGGATTGACTTGGAATCTTTCAAGGTTCGTGTCCCTTAATGGATCAATTTCATGAACTCTGGAAAATCCATTTCATGAAGGGGACATCCTAAAGATATGGAAAAAACGGTGTCCTGTGTTGTTCTACCCCAGGGAGGGGTATAGTAAACTTTTGGTTCCTCTGCTAATAATAGTGTCATTCTACTAAAAGGCATAGCAAAGTTATGACCACAGTTCGATCTCCTAGGGGGTATGAATATGAATCATGTACTCTTATGTTTTCACATTATACAGTAGTACACAAACTGACAACTTGTTCAAAGTGAAATTAATTTTGAACAACATTAAATATATTAATTGATTATCGCTAGAGAGACACACACAGAGTCAGAGAGAAAGAGACAGAGACCATACAAGTTGTAATGTGTGTGCGTTGCGTGTGTGCGTGTACCTGGCTATCAAGTGTGATGAAACTCAGTACAAAACTCCTCATCTTGGGTAGAAAAACAGAGTTGTAAAACTGGATGATGTCACCACGTTCCTCCTCTCCTGATTGGCCAGAACCAGCGTCACCCTGATTGGCTTGTTCTGCAGCTGAGGATTGAGATGAAGAAATAATAAATATTCTAAGTTGACCCGGGGTCTCCCAGGGCTCTATACTAGATCCACTATTTCCTTTGAAGTAACCTATCTCTTTGAAGCAACCTATCTCTTTGAAGTAATCTCTTACACAAGATATTAGGTATAGATCTGCTATTTTCAGCCCCAGAATAGAAACGCTAGGGTTCAATGTGTTTTATGGTAGGAGGTAACACTGACCAATTCAAGTCAGATGTTCTAAAAACATCAGCTAAATTGTGCCAATATTCAAGTGAACCTCAGAGGATGTTTCGTTTCTTCAGTTTTATAGATGATTATTGATTATGTTGTCAGTTTTTACTTTTTATTTCAGACAGGAAATGAAGAGAGACAGGAACCAGAGATGGTTACATTATGCACTGTATCAACTTTTTCCACAATTCGGAAGTTCATAAGTGTGTGTGTGTGTGTGTGTGTGTGTGTGTGTGTGTGTGTGTTTGTTTATTTAAACGGATCCCCATTAGCTGACGCCATTAACGTCAGCTAGTCTTCCTGGGGTCCAAGACATTAAAATACACTAGAAAATATTGTTCCTTCGAAACAATTGTGGGCTCGCTTCAAGCCAGAAAACAATGGCTATAAAAGTACAAAATGTCAAGATCGCAGGCAGTGCTCTCTTTGACGTTACTGACGTCAAAGATTGGTCCATTTTGTTCCAAAAATGTGTTGTGCAAAAGTTGACCCGCTGGTGGCGCTATAACAGGCCAATGTGAGAAGGGTGGTATCTGTTCCTTGACCTATTGGGAATGTGCTTGCAAGATTTCACACACATTGCAGGCTGTGTTCATGATTTGAGGTGTTTTTGGCCTTGGCCACTTTATCGCTGCTTGCAGCTATATTTATAATTATTATTATATATTTTTGTGTGTGCACTTCATAGGCATATTAGATAAAGGTCCTTAGATTGTGTGTAGAATGTTTCATGCAAATTGCTAAAAAAATCCTAACGGGTTTAAGCATTTCACAAACTGCTCAAAATGATATAGCGCCCCCCTTTGGCCAATTGGAGTAAGATTGGTTTTAGTGATATTTGGACTAACACTCTACATCTTTGCCAAATGCCATGAACATGTTACTTTGCATGTATGATTTAGAGGCAGAATAATAATTTGCATAAAACTGCAATATTCATTGAATTATTAAAAAAAGCATGTTTCATTTTTTTTTTTAAATCCGATCTGACAGATCTTTAGATATTGGTCCAAAGTTCATGTAAAAAAATGTTTTGTGGACGTGACGCGAAAATTCCAGAATAAAAGCGGGTTTAAGTGTTTTACAAACTGCTCAAAATGGCGAAAATCGAAGGGCGGAGCTTACTTAACAAAGACAGATGTCTTCCGCTCGAGTCAAAGCACGCGTGTAAGCAAGTTGCATGACTTCAAACGAAACGAGTCATGACTTATGCCTGTTTGAAGTTTGAATTTTCAAATGCTTCGTATAGCGCCCCCCTTTGGCCGATTGGAATAAAATTGGTTTCAGTGATACTTTGACTAACCCTCTACATCTTTGCCAAATGCCATGAACGTGTAACTTTGCATGTATGATTTAGAGGCCGAAGAATAATTTGCATAAAACCGCAATATTGATTGAATTATTAAAAAATTATATTTCACTTTAAAAAAAATCTGGTTGATCAATCTGACCGTATTGGTCCAAAGTTCATGTGAAAAAGGTTTTGTGCGCGTAAAGAAAAAACCCAGGAGGAGATAGATTTTTACTGTTTTTCATATAATTCCAAATTCTGGGGGATCTAAAGGTCAGAGGTCAAAAGTCAGAGGGTAAAAGTTGTTCGGCATGAGGAGACGCATACGTGTATACAGGTTTCATGGCTGGACCTCAAACACAGCATGAGCTATACCTGTTCAAAGTTCGCACTTTCGAAGGCTTCCTACAGCGCCACCATTTGGCCGATTGCTGTAAAAAGTAATAGCACACGTCGCAACAGTAAGCTGAACAAATTGATGTTTTTATTTTCATTTTTTCACTAAGTATGTAGGAGTTGAAAGCGGACAAAGTATTGAGGAGAACTTGATATGTCTGATAGATAAAATTTTCGCATCACGTGCACAAAACTTTTTTTACGTGAACTTTGGACCAATATCTAAAGATCTGTCAGATTGGATTTCTTTAAAATTGAAACATGCTTTTTTAAATAATCCAATGAATATTGCAGTTTTATGCAAATTATTATTCTGCCTCTAAATCATACATGCAAAGTAACATGTTCATGGCATTTGGCAAAGATGTAGAGTGTTAGTCCAAATATCACTAAAACCAATCTTACCCCAATTGGCCAAAGGGGGGCGCTATATCATTTTGAGCAGTTTGTGAAACGCTTAAACCTGTTAGGATTTTTTTTTGCAATTTGCATGAAACATTCTACACACAATCTAAGGACCTTTATCTAATATGCCTATGAAGTGCACACACAAAAAATATATAATAATAACTAGAAAAATATTGTTCCTTCGAAACAATTGTGGGCTCGCTTCAAGCCAGAAAACAATGGCTATAAAAGCACAAAATGTCAAGATCGCAGGCAGTGCTCTCTTTGACGTTACTGACGTCAAAGATTGGTCCATTTTGTTCCAAAAATGTGTTGTGCAAAAGTTGACCCGCTGGTGGCGCTATAACAGGCCAATGTGAGAAGGTTGGTATCTGTTCCTTGACCTATTGGGAATGTGCTTGCAAGATTTCACGCACATCCCAGGCTGTGTTCATGATTTGAGGTGTTTTTGGCTTTGGCCACTTTATCGCTGCTTGCAGCTATATTTATTATTATTATTTTATAATTTTTTTGTGTGCACTTCATAGGCATGTTAGATAAAGGTGGTTAGATTGCGTGTAGAATGTTTCATGCAAATTGCAAAAAAAATCCTAGAATAAAAACGGGTTTAAGCGTTTTACAAACTGCTCAAAATGATATAGCGCCCCCCTTTGGCCATTTGGGGTAAGATTGGTTTCAGTGATATTTGAACTAACCCTCTACACTATTTTGTCATGAAAATGTGACTTTGCATACTGTTTTAGAGGCAGAAGAATAATTTGCATAAAAATGCAATATTGTTTGAATTATTTAAAAAAAGCATGTTTCAATGTTAAAGAAATCCGATCTGACAGATCTTTAGATATCGGTCCAAAGTTCACGTAAAAAAAGTTTTGTGCACGTGACGCGAAAATTCCAGAATAAAAGCGGGTTTACGCGTTTTACAAACTGCTCAAAATGGCGGAAAATTGAAGGGCGGAGCTTACTTAACAACGACACAGATGTCTTCCGCTTGAGTCAAAGCACGTGTGTAACAAGTTGCATGTCTTCAAACAAAACAAGTCATGACTTATGCCCGTTTGAAGTTTGAATTTTCAGACGCTTCGTATAGCGCCCCCCTTTGGCCGATTGGAATAAAATTGGTTTCAGTGATACTTTGACTAACCCTCCACATCTTTGCCAAATGCCATGAACGTGTAACTTTGCATGTATGATTTAGAGGCCGAAGAATAATTTGCATAAAACCGCAATATTTATTGAATTATAAAAAAATTATATTTCACTTTAAAAGAAATCCGACCAGACTAGTTTGACCGTATTGGTCCAAAGTTCATGTGAAAAAAGTTTTGTGCGCGTAACGCAAAAATCCCAGGAGGAGATAGATTTTTACTGTTTTTTATATAATTCAAAATTCTGGGGGATCTAAAGGTCAGAGGTCAAAAGTTAGAGGGTAAAAGTTGTTCGGCATGAGGAGACGCATATGTGTATACAGGTTTCATGACTGTACGTATAACAGAGCATGAGCTCTATCTGTTCAAAGTTCGCACTTTCGAAGGCTTCCTACAGCGCCACCATTTGGCCGATTGCTGTAAAAAATAATAGCACACTTCGCCACTGTAAGCTGAACACATTGATGTTTTTATTTTCATTTTCTGTCTAAGTATGTAGGAGTAGAAAGGAACCGAAGTTTTGAGGAGAACTTGATATGACGGTTAGATATTGTCACTAGAAAAATATTGTTCCTTCGAAACAATTGTGGGCTCGCTTCAAGCCAGAAAACAATGGCTATAAAAGCACAAAATGTCAAGATCGCAGGCAGTGCTCTCTTTGACGTTACTGACGTCAAAGATTGGTCCATTTTGTTCCAAAAATGTGTTGTGCAAAAGTTGACCCGCTGGTGGCGCTATAACAGGCCAATGTAAGAAGGGTGGTATCTGTTCCTTGACCTATTGGGAATGTGCTTGCAAGATTTCACGCACATTGCAGGCTGTGTTCATGATTTGAGGTGTTTTTGGCTTTGGCCACTTTATCGCTGCTTGCAGCTATATTCATTATTATTTTAATATTTTTGTGTGTGTGCACTTCATAGGCATATTAGATAAAGGTCCTTAGATTGTGTGTAGAATGTTTCATGCAAATTGCAAAAAAAAATCCTAACGGGTTTAAGCGTTTCACAAACTGCTCAAAATGATATAGCGCCCCCCTTTGGCCAATTGGGGTAAGATTGGTTTTAGTGATATTTGGACTAACACTCTACATCTTTGCCAAATGCCATGAACATGTTACTTTGCATGTATGATTTAGAGGCAGAAGAATAATTTGCATAAAACTGCAATATTCATTGAATTTATTTAAAAAAGCATGTTTCAATTTTAAAGAAATCCGATCTGACAGATCTTTAGATATCGGTCCAAAGTTCACGTAAAAAATGTTTTGTGCACGTGGAGCGAAAATTCCAGAATAAAAGCGGGTTTACGCGTTTTACAAACTGCTCAAAAGGGCGGAAAATCGAAGGGCGGAGCTTACTTAACAACGACACAGATGTCTTCCGCTCGAGTCAAAGCACGCGTGTAACAAGTTGCATGTCTTCAAACGAAACGAGTCATGACTTATGCCCGTTTGAAGTTTGAATTTTCAAACGCTTCGTATAGCGCCCCCCTTTGGCCGATTGGAATAAAATTGGTTTCAGTGATACTTTGACTAACCCTCCACATCTTTGCCAAATGCCATGAACGTGTTACTTTGCATGTATGATTTAGAGGCAGAAGAATAATTTGCATAAAACCGCAATATTGATAGAATTATTAAAAAATTATATTTCACTTTAAAAGAAATCCGCCGAGATTAGTTTGACCGTATTGGTCCAAAGTTCATGTGAAAAAAGTTTTGTGCGCGTATCGAAAAAAACCCAGGAGGAGATAGATTTTTACTGTTTTTCATATAATTCCGAATTGTGGGAGACCTAAAGGTCAGAGGTCAAAAGTCAGAGGCTAAAAGTTGTTCGGCATGAGGAGACGCATACGTGTATACAGGTTTCATGCCTGTACCTCAAACACAGCATGAGCTATACCTGTTCAAAGTTCGCACTTTCGAAGGCTTCGTGCAGCGCCACCATTTGGCCGATTGCTATAAAAAATAATAGCGCACTTCGCCACTGTAAACTGAACACATTGATGTTTTTATTTTCATTTTCTCACTAAGTATGTAGGAGTAGAAAGGAACCGAAGTTCCCGTCTACTGTCTGTCTGACTGACTGACTGACTGACTGATAGATAAACTAGAAAAATATTGTTCCTTCGAAACAATTGTGGGCTCGCTTCAAGCCAGAAAACAATGGCTATAAAAGCACAAAATGTCAAGATCGCAGGCAGTGCTCTCTTTGACGTTACTGACGTCAAAGATTGGTCCATTTTGTTCCAAAAATGTGTTGTGCAAAAGTTGACCCGCTGGTGGCGCTATAACAGGCCAATGTGAGAAGGTTGGTATCTGTTCCTTGACCTATTGGGAATGTGCTTGCAAGATTTCACGCACATCCCAGGCTGTGTTCATGATTTGAGGTGTTTTTGGCTTTGGACACTTTATCGCTGCTTGCAGCTATATTTATTATTATTATTGTGGGCTCGCCTATAAAGGCGAGCACACTTTAGATGTTGTCATTATTTATCTATCAGTCATATCATGCATACTGTAGACGGGAACTTCGGTTCCTTTCTACTCCTACATACTTAGTGAGAAAATGAAAATAAAAACATCAATGTGTTCAGCTTACAGTGGCGAAGTGTGCTATTATTTTATACAGCAATCGGCCAAATGGTGGCGCTGTAGGAAGCCTTCGAAAGTGCGAACTTTGAACAGGGATAGCTCATGCTGTGTTTTAGGTACAGCCATGAAACCTGTATACATGTATGCGTCTCCTCATGCCGAACAACTTTTACCCTCTAACTTTTGACCTCTGACCTTTAGGTCTCCCACAATTCGGAATAATATGAAAAACAGTAAAAATCTATCTCCTCCTGGGTTTTTTTCGTTACGCGCACAAAACTTTTTTCACATGAACTTTGGACCAATACGGTCAGATTTATCTCGGCGGATTTCTTTTAAAGTGAAATATAATTTTTTAATAATTCAATCAATATTGCGGTTTTATGGAAATTATTCTTCGGCCTCTAAATCATACATGCAAAGTTACACGTTCATGGCATTTGGCAAAGATGTGGAGGGTTAGTCAAAGTATCACCGAAACCAATTTTATTCCAATCGGCCAAAGGGGGGCGCTATACGAAGCGTTTGAAAATTCAAACTTCAAACGGGCATAAGTCATGACTCGTTTTGTTTGAAGACATGCAACTTGTTACACGCGTGCTTTGACTCAAGCGGAAGACATCTGTGTCGTTGTTAAGTAAGCTCCGCCCTTAAATTTTCCGCCATTTTGAGCAGTTTGTAAAACTGCTCAAAATGGAATTTTCGCTCCACGTGCACAAAACTTTTTTTACGTGAACTTTGGACCAATCTCTAAAGATCTGTCAGATCGGATTTCTTTAAAATTGAAACATGCTTTTTTAATAAATTCAATGAATATTGCAGTTTTATGCAAATTATTCTTCTGCCTCTAAATCATACATGCAAAGTAACATGTTCATGGCATTTGGCAAAGATGTAGAGTGTTAGTCCAAATATCACTAAAACCAATCTTACCCCAATTGGCCAAACGGGGGCGCTATATCATTTTGAGCAGTTTGTGAAACGCTTAAACCTGTTAGGATTTCTTTAGCAATTTGCATGAAACATTCTACACACTATCTAAGGACCTTTATCTAATATGCCTATGAAGTGCACACACACACACACACACAAAAATATTATAATAATAAATATAGCTGCAAGCAGCGATAAAGTGGCCAAAGCCAAAAACACCTCAAATCATGAACACAGCCTGCAATGTGCGTGAAATCTTGCAAGCACATTCCCAATAGGTCAAGGAACAGATACCACCCTTCTCACATTGGCCTGTTATAGCGCCACCAGCGGGTCAACTTTTGCATAACAATTTTTTGGAACAAAATGGACCAATCTTTGACGTCAGTAACGTCAAAGTGAGCACTGCCTGCGATCTTGACATTTTGTGATTTTATAGCCATTGTTTTCTGGCTTGAAGCGAGCCCACAATTGTTTCGAAGGAACAATATTTGTCTAGTTTTATAATGTTTTTGTGTGCACTTCATAGGCATGTTAGATAAAGGTCCTTAGATTGCGTGTAGAATGTTTCATGCAAATTGCAAAAAAAATCCTAGAATAAAAACGGGTTTAAGCGTTTTACAAACTGCTCAAAATTATATAGCGCCCCCCTTTGGCCATTTGGGGTAAGATTGGTTTCAGTGATATTTGAACTAACCCTCTACACTATTTTGTCATGAAAATGTGACTTTGCTTGTATGTTTTAGAGGCAGAAGAATAATTTGCATAAAAATGCAATATTGTTTGAATTATTTAAAAAAGCATGTTTCAATGTTAAAGAAATCCGATCTGACAGATCTTTAGATATCGGTCCAAAGTTCACGTAAAAAAAGTTTTGTGCACGTGACGCGAAAATTCCAGAATAAAAGCGGGTTTACGCGTTTTACAAACTGCTCAAAGTGGCGGAAAATCGAAGGGCGGAGCTTACTTAACAATGACACAGATGTCTTCTGCTTGAGTCAAAGCACGCGTGTAAGCAAGTTGCATGTCTTCAAACGAAACGAGTCATGACTTATGCCCGTTTGAAGTTTGAATTTTCAAACGCTTCGTATAGCGCCCCCCTTTGGCCGATTGGAATAAAATTGGTTTCAGTGATACTTTGACTAATCCTCTACATATTTGCCAAATGCCATGAACGTGTAACTTTGCATGTATGATTTAGAGGCAGAAGAATAATTTGCATAAAACCGCAATATTGATAGAATTATTAAAAAATTATATTTCACTTTAAAAGAAATCCGCCGAGATTAGTTTGACCGTATTGGTCCAAAGTTCATGTGAAAAAAGTTTCGTGCACTTGACGCGAAAATCCCAGGAGGAGATAGATTTTTACTGTTTTTCATATAATTCCGAATTGTGGGAGACCTAAAGGTCAGAGGTCAAAAGTTAGAGGGTAAAAGTTGTTCGGCATGAGGAGACGCATACGTGTATACAGGTTTCATGACTGTAACTCAAACACAGCATGAGCTATACCTGTTCAAAGTTCGCACTTTCAAAGGCTTCCTACAGCGCCACCATTTGGCCGATTGCTATAGAAAATAATAGCACACTTCGCCACTGTAAACTGAACACATTGATGTTTTTATTTTCATTTTCTCACTAAGTATGTAGGAGTAGAAAGGAACCGAAGTTCCCGTCTACAGTATGATATGACTGATAGATAAATAACTAGAAAAATATTGTTCCTTCGAAACAATTGTGGGCTCGCTTCAAGCCAGAAAACAATGGCTATAAAAGTACAAAATGTCAAGATCGCAGGCAGTGCTCTCTTTGACGTTACTGACGTCAAAGATTGGTCCATTTTGTTCCAAAAATGTGTTGTGCAAAAGTTGACCCGCTGGTGGCGCTATAACAGGCCAATGTAAGAAGGGTGGTATCTGTTCCTTGACCTATTGGGAATGTGCTTGCAAGATTTCACGCACATTGCAGGCTGTGTTCATGATTTGAGGTGTTTTTGGCTTTGGCCACTTTATCGCTGCTTGCAGCTATATTCATTATTATTATTTTTTTTGTGTGTGTGCACTTCATAGGCATATTAGATAAAGGTCCTTAGATTGTGTGTAGAATGTTTCATGCAAATTGCAAAAAAAAATCCTAACGGGTTTAAGCGTTTCACAAACTGCTCAAAATGATATAGCGCCCCCCTTTGGCCAATTGGGGTAAGATTGGTTTTAGTGATATTTGGACTAACACTCTACATCTTTGCCAAATGCCATGAACATGTTACTTTGCATGTATGATTTAGAGGCAGAAGAATAATTTGCATAAAACTGCAATATTCATTGAATTTATTTTAAAAAGCATGTTTCAATTTTAAAGAAATCCGATCTGACAGATCTTTAGATATCGGTCCAAAGTTCACGTGGAGTGAAAATTCCAGAATAAAAGCGGGTTTACGCGTTTTACAAACTGCTCAATATGGCGGAAAATCGGGGGGCGGAGCTTACTTAACAACGACACAGATGTCTTCCGCTCGAGTCAAAGCACGCGTGTAACAAGTTGCATGTCTTCAAACGAAACGAGTCATGACTTATGCCCGTTTGAAGTTTGAATTTTCAAACGCTTCGTATAGCGCCCCCCTTTGGCCGATTGGAATAAAATTGGTTTCAGTGATACTTTGACTAACCCTCCACATCTTTGCCAAATGCCATGAACGTGTAACTTTGCATGTATGATTTAGAGGCCGAAGAATAATTTGCATAAAACCGCAACATTGATTGAATTATTAATAAAATATATTTCACTTTAAAAGAAATCCGCCGAGACTAGTTTGACCGTATTGGTCCAAAGTTCATGTGAAAAAAGTTTCATGCGCGTATCGCAAAGATCCCAGGAGGAGATAGATTTTTACTGTTTTTCATATAATTCCAAATTCTGAGGGATCTAAAGATCAGAGGTCAAAAGTCAGAGCGTAAAAATTGTTCGGCATGAGGAGACGCATACGTGTATACAGGTTTCATGGCTGTACGTATAACAGAGCATGAGCTATACCTGTTCAAAGTTCGCACTTTCGAAGGCTTCCTACAGCGCCACCATTTGGCCGATTGCTGTAAAAAGTAATATCACACGTCGCCACAGTAAGCTGAACACATTGATGTTTTTATTTTCATTTTCTCACTAAGTATGTAGGAGTAGAAAGGAACCGAAGTTTTGAGGAGAACTTGATATGACGGTTAGATATTGTCACTAGAAAATATTGTTCCTTCGAAACAATTGTGGGCTCGCTTCAAGCCGGAAAACAATGGCTATAAAAATACAAAATGTCAAGATCGCAGGCAGTGCTCTCTTTGACGTTACTGACGTCAAAGATTGGTCCATTTTGTTCCAAAAATGTGTTGTGCAAAAGTTGACCCGCTGGTGGCGCTATAACAGGCCAATGTAAGAAGGGTGGTATCTGTTCCTTGACCTATTGGGAATGTGCTTGCAAGATTTCACGCACATTGCAGGCTGTGTTCTTGATTTGAGGTGTTTTTGGCTTTGGCCACTTTATCGCTGCTTGCAGCTATATTCATTATTTAATTTTTTTTTGTGTGTGTGTGCACTTCATAGGCATATTAGATAAAGGTCCTTAGATTGTGTGTAGAATGTTTCATGCAAATTGCAAAAAAAAAAGTCCTAACGGGTTTAAGCGTTTCACAAACTGCTCAAAATGATATAGCGCCCCCCTTTGGCCAATTGGGGTAAGATTGGTTTTAGTGATATTTGGAATAACACTCTACATCTTTGCCAAATGCCATGAATATGTTACTTTGCATGTATGATTTAGAGGCAGAAGAATAATTTGCATAAAACTGCAATATTCATTGAATTTATTAAAAAAGCATGTTTAAATAAAATAAAAAATCCGATCTGACAGATCTTTAGATATTGGTCCAAAGTTCACGTAAAAAAAGTTTTGTGCACGTGACGCGAACATTCCAGAATAAAAGTGGGTTTAAGTGTTTTACAAACTGCTCAAAATGGCAGAAAATCTAAGGGCGGAGCTTACTCAACAAAGACACAGATGTCTTCCGCTTGAGTCAAAGCACGCGTGTGAGCAAGTTGCATGTCTTCAAACGAAACGAGGCATGACTTATGCCCGTTTAAAGTTTGAATTTTCAAACGCTTCGTATAGCGCCCCCCTTTGGACGATTGGAACAAAATTGGTTTCAGTGATACTTTGACTAACCCTCTACATCTTTGCCAAATGCCATGAACGTGTAACTTTGCATGTATGATTTAGAGGCCGAAGAATAATTTGCATAAAACCGCAATATTGATTGAATTATTAAAAGAATATATTTCACTTTAAAAGAAATCCGACCAGACTAGTTTGACCGTATTGGTCCAAAGTTCATGTGAAAAAAGTTTTGTGCGCGTAACGCAAAAATCCCAGGAGGAGATAGATTTTTACTGTTTTTTATATAATTCAAAATTCTGGGGGATCTAAAGGTCAGAGGTCAAAAGTCAGAGCGTAAAAGTTGTTCGGCATGAGGAGACGCATACGTGTATACAGGTTTCATGACTGTACGTATAACAGAGCATGAGCTCTATCTGTTCAAAGTTCGCACTTTCGAAGGCTTCCTACAGCGCCACCATTTGGCCGATTGCTGTAAAAAATAATAGCACACTTCGCCACTGTAAGCTGAACACATTGATGTTTTTATTTTCATTTTCTGTCTAAGTATGTAGGAGTAGAAAGGAACCGAAGTTTTGAGGAGAACTTGATATGACGGTTAGATATTGTCACTAGAAAAATATTGTTCCTTCGAAACAATTGTGGGCTCGCTTCAAGCCAGAAAACAATGGCTATAAAAGTACAAAATGTCAAGATCGCAGGCAGTGCTCTCTTTGACGTTACTGACGTCAAAGATTGGTCCATTTTGTTCCAAAAATGTGTTGTGCAAAAGTTGACCCGCTGGTGGCGCTATAACAGGCCAATGTAAGAAGGGTGGTATCTGCTCCTTGACCTATTGGGAATGTGCTTGCAAGATTTCACGCACATTGCAGGCTGTGTTCATGATTTGAGGTGTTTTTGGCTTTGGCCACTTTATCGCTGCTTGCAGCTATATTCATTATTATTTTTTTTTTTGTGTGTGTGCACTTCATAGGCATATTAGATAAAGGTCCTTAGATTGTGTGTAGAATGTTTCATGCAAATTGCAAAAATAAATCCTAACGGGTTTAAGCGTTTCACAAACTGCTCAAAATGATATAGCGCCCCCCTTTGGCCAATTGGGGTAAGATTGGTTTTAGTGATATTTGGACTAACACTCTACATCTTTGCCAAATGCCATGAACATGTTACTTTGCATGTATGATTTAGAGGCAGAAGAATAATTTGCATAAAACTGCAATATTCATTGAATTTATTTTAAAAAGCATGTTTCAATTTTAAAGAAATCCGATCTGACAGATCTTTAGATATCGGTCCAAAGTTCACGTAAAAAAAGTTTTGTGCACGTGGAGTGAAAATTCCAGAATAAAAGCGGGTTTACGCGTTTTACAAACTGCTCAATATGGCGGAAAATCGGGGGGCGGAGCTTACTTAACAACAACACAGATGTCTTCCGCTCGAGTCAAAGCACGCGTGTAACAAGTTGCATGTCTTCAAACGAAACGAGTCATGACTTATGCTCGTTTGAAGTTTGAATTTTCAAACGCTTCGTATAGCGCCCCCCTTTGGCCGATTGGAATAAAATTGGTTTCAGTGATACTTTGACTAACCCTCCACATCTTTGCCAAATGCCATGAACGTGTAACTTTGCATGTATGATTTAGAGGCCGAAGAATAATTTGCATAAAACCGCAACATTGATTGAATTATTAATAAAATATATTTCACTTTAAAAGAAATCCGCCGAGACTAGTTTGACCGTATTGGTCCAAAGTTCATGTGAAAAAAGTTTCATGCGCGTATCGCAAAGATCCCAGGAGGAGATAGATTTTTACTGTTTTTCATATAATTCCAAATTCTGAGGGATCTAAAGATCAGAGGTCAAAAGTCAGAGCGTAAAAATTGTTCGGCATGAGGAGACGCATACGTGTATACAGGTTTCATGGCTGTACGTATAACAGAGCATGAGCTATACCTGTTCAAAGTTCGCACTTTCGAAGGCTTCCTACAGCGCCACCATTTGGCCGATTGCTGTAAAAAGTAATAGCACACGTCGCCACAGTAAGCTGAACACATTGATGTTTTTATTTTCATTTTCTCACTAAGTATGTAGGAGTAGAAAGGAACCGAAGTTTTGAGGAGAACTTGATATGACGGTTAGATATTGTCACTAGAAAAATATTGTTCCTTCGAAACAATTGTGGGCTCGCTTCAAGCCAGAAAACAATGGCTATAAAAGCACAAAATGTCAAGATCGCAGGCAGTGCTCTCTTTGACGTTACTGACGTCAAAGATTGGTCCATTTTGTTCCAAAAATGTGTTGTGCAAAAGTTGACCCGCTGGTGGCGCTATAACAGGCCAATGTGAGAAGGTTGGTATCTGTTCCTTGACCTATTGGGAATGTGCTTGCAAGATTTCACGCACATCCCAGGCTGTGTTCATGATTTGAGGTGTTTTTGGCTTTGGCCACTTTATCGCTGCTTGCAGCTATATTTATTATTATTATTTTATAATTTTTTTGTGTGCACTTCATAGGCATGTTAGATAAAGGTCCTTAGATTGCGTGTAGAATGTTTCATGCAAATTGCAAAAAAAATCCTAGAATAAAAACGGGTTTAAGCGTTTTACAAACTGCTCAAAATTATATAGCGCCCCCCTTTGGCCATTTGGGGTAAGATTGGTTTCAGTGATATTTGAACTAACCCTCTACACTATTTTGTCATGAAAATGTGACTTTGCATACTGTTTTAGAGGCAGAAGAATAATTTGCATAAAAATGCAATATTGTTTGAATTATTTAAAAAAAGCATGTTTCAATGTTAAAGAAATCCGATCTGACAGATCTTTAGATATCGGTCCAAAGTTCACGTAAAAAAAGTTTTGTGCACGTGACGCGAAAATTCCAGAATAAAAGCGGGTTTACGCGTTTTACAAACTGCTCAAAATGGCGGAAAATTGAAGGGCGGAGCTTACTTAACAACGACACAGATGTCTTCCGCTTGAGTCAAAGCACGCGTGTAACAAGTTGCATGTCTTCAAACAAAACGAGTCATGACTTATGCCCGTTTGAAGTTTGAATTTTCAGACGCTTCGTATAGCGCCCCCCTTTGGCCGATTGGAATAAAATTGGTTTCAGTGATACTTTGACTAACCCTCCACATCTTTGCCAAATGCCATGAACGTGTAACTTTGCATGTATGATTTAGAGGCCGAAGAATAATTTGCATAAAACCGCAATATTTATTGAATTATTAAAAAATTATATTTCACTTTAAAAGAAATCCGACCAGACTAGTTTGACCGTATTGGTCCAAAGTTCATGTGAAAAAAGTTTTGTGCGCGTAACGCAAAAATCACAGGAGGAGATAGATTTTTACTGTTTTTTATATAATTCAAAATTCTGGGGGATCTAAAGGTCAGAGGTCAAAAGTTAGAGGGTAAAAGTTGTTCGGCATGAGGAGACGCATATGTGTATACAGGTTTCATGACTGTACGTATAACAGAGCATGAGCTCTATCTGTTCAAAGTTCGCACTTTCGAAGGCTTCCTACAGCGCCACCATTTGGCCGATTGCTGTAAAAAATAATAGCACACTTCGCCACTGTAAGCTGAACACATTGATGTTTTTATTTTCATTTTCTGTCTAAGTATGTAGGAGTAGAAAGGAACCGAAGTTTTGAGGAGAACTTGATATGACGGTTAGATATTGTCACTAGAAAAATATTGTTCCTTCGAAACAATTGTGGGCTCGCTTCAAGCCAGAAAACAATGGCTATAAAAGTACAAAATGTCAAGATCGCAGGCAGTGCTCTCTTTGACGTTACTGACGTCAAAGATTGGTCCATTTTGTTCCAAAAATGTGTTGTGCAAAAGTTGACCCGCTGGTGGCGCTATAACAGGCCAATGTAAGAAGGGTGGTATCTGTTCCTTGACCTATTGGGAATGTGCTTGCAAGATTTCACGCACATTGCAGGCTGTGTTCATGATTTGAGGTGTTTTTGGCTTTGGCCACTTTATCGCTGCTTGCAGCTATATTCATTATTATTATTTTTTTTGTGTGTGTGCACTTCATAGGCATATTAGATAAAGGTCCTTAGATTGTGTGTAGAATGTTTCATGCAAATTGCAAAAAAAAATCCTAACGGGTTTAAGTGTTTCACAAACTGCTCAAAATGATATAGCGCCCCCCTTTGGCCAATTGGGGTAAGATTGGTTTTAGTGATATTTGGACTAACACTCTACATCTTTGCCAAATGCCATGAACATGTTACTTTGCATGTATGATTTAGAGGCAGAAGAATAATTTGCATAAAACTGCAATATTCATTGAATTTATTTTAAAAAGCATGTTTCAATTTTAAAGAAATCCGATCTGACAGATCTTTAGATATCGGTCCAAAGTTCACGTAAAAAAAGTTTTGTGCACGTGGAGCGAAAATTCCAGAATAAAAGCGGGTTTACGCGTTTTACAAACTGCTCAAAATGGAAGAAAATCAAAGGGCGGTGCTTACTTAACAACGACACAGATCTCTTCCGCTTGAGTCAAAGCACGCGTGTAACAAGTTGCATGTCTTCAAACGAAACGAGTCATGACTTATGCCCGTTTGAAGTTTGAATTTTCAAACGCTTCGTATAGCGCCCCCCTTTGGCCGATTGGAATAAAATTGGTTTCAGTGATACTTTGACTAACCCTCCACATCTTTGCCAAATGCCATGAACGTGTAACTTTGCATGTATGATTTAGAGGCAGAAGAATAATTTGCATAAAACCGCAATATTGATAGAATTATTAAAAAAATATATTTCACTTTAAAAGAAATCCGCCGAGATTAGTTTGACCGTATTGGTCCAAAGTTCATGTGAAAAAAGTTTTGTGTGCGTATCGAAAAAAACCCAGGAGGAGATAGATTTTTACTGTTTTTCATATAATTCCGAATTGTGGGAGACCTAAAGGTCAGAGGTCAAAAGTTAGAGGGTAAAAGTTGTTCGGCATGAGGAGATGCATAAGTGTATACAGGTTTCATGGCTGGACCTCAAACACAGCATGAGCTATACCTGTTCAAAGATCGCACTTTCGAAGGCTTCCTACAGCGCCACCATTTGGCCGATTGCTATAAAAAATAATAGCACGCTTCGCCACTGTAAACCGAACACATTGATGTTTTTATTTTCATTTTCTCACTACGTATGTAGGAGTAGAAAGGAACCGAAATCCCGTCTACTGTTGATTGCCTGCCTGATAGATAAATAATGACAATATCTAAAGTGTGCTCGCCTTATAGGCGAGCCCACAATGACAACATCTAAAGTGTGCTCGCCTTATAGGCGAGCCCACAATAATGACAATATCTAAAGTGTGCTCGCCTTATAGGCGAGCCCACAATTATAAATATAGCTGCAAGCAGCGATAAAGTGGCCAAGGCCAAAAACACCTCAAATCATGAACACAGCCTGCAATGTGCGTGAAATCTTGCAAGCACATTCCCAATAGGTCAAGGAACAGATACCACCCTTCTCACATTGGCCTGTTATAGCGCCAACAGCGGGTCAACTTTTGCACAACACATTTTTGGAACAAAATGGACCAATCTTTGACGTCAGTAACGTCAAAGAGAGCACTGCTTGCGATCTTGACATTTTGTACTTTTATAGCCATTGTTTTCTGGCTTGAAGCGAGCCCACAATTGTTTCGAAGGAACAATATTTTCTAGTTGATCTATAAAAAGCAGCCCTCTTCATAGAATTAGACTTAGGTAGTGGAAAAGTGATCAGGTTGCGTGTGTGTGTGTGTGTGTGTGTGTGTGTGTGTGTTCTTACATTCACCTCCTGAAACAGGATCCACCTCCATGTTCTCATCTGACGTCTGTTCTCTTGGACGAAGTATATACACCTACAGACACACACGCACGCACGCACGCACGCAAGCACGCACCTCAAGAATTAATAAAATTCAATGTTTTCGCGCGCCGAAGTGTGTGCGTGTGCGTGTGCGTGCGCGTGCGTGTGTGCCCTTACATGGCTGCTGGCCTGGGGTTGGCTCTTATAACACTTAAAAATGTCCTTGAAGCTGAGTGGCTGTTTGACCTGAGAAACAGACAGTTTATTAACATATAACGTTATACAGTACCAGTGTGTGTTTACATTGAATATAATATAATACCACCTTGCAGATACTATAAATACAACAGAGCAGTATCTGGTCCAGATGTCTGTCTTTCATCAGGTCGCTACAGTTGACCACAGCATGTTGGAAACACTTCCAGATCTTCCCTCTGAGCTCTGATGAGATGACCAGCTTCACACAAAGGTAGCTGAGGCACTCACTGGCCAGGTGGTCAGTCTGTTTCTTCCTCTGTGGGCTGTTTCTGTCTCTCTGGTCTCGTTCTTCTTCTCTGAGGC
Organism: Nannobrachium achirus; assembly: GCF_963921795.1. Taxonomy (NCBI): domain Eukaryota; kingdom Metazoa; phylum Chordata; class Actinopteri; order Myctophiformes; family Myctophidae; genus Nannobrachium; species Nannobrachium achirus. The sequence continues at coordinate 19,287,078 of NC_137823.1, read as the reverse complement.
GTTTCCTGCCCTCTCTTGTTGGCACAGAGGAAGACAACGATGAAGATGAGTTAGGATAGGATAGCTTTCCTACCCAGCAGAGCAACTTTCCTCCACCGTCTTGGTGTCGGCTACAAAGCTGACTGCAGCCTGGACTGATGATGTAACACATGTGCCTCTGTGTGTTTAATGTTAAATTCTAACACATACAATTTACAGTTTAGCCATTTAGCAGACGCTTTTAATCCAAAGCGACTTACAATAAGCAGGTCATACATCAATATAATAAGCACGATAATATGTCAGTACATCAACAACAATACAACAAATGCATAGGAATATCAATCTTACAATGATATGTCAGTTTGTATATAACAATAACAACAGAAAATGTTTGCCTATTCCTTACCTTTTGTCTGACCAGAGGAAAGCATGATCCAAACATTCCTCCACTGTAGGTCTTTTTGTTGGGTCTTCATTGATCATCCTCTTAATGAGCTCCTTGGCAACCACATCCTGAACATCTTTTAAATCATACATACCGTTGTAAATGTTAAATTCACATATAAATCCTTTGCCAAAGGGATGTTCTCCTCCAGACAGGATGCACTAGATCAACATCCCAGCCACCTTTAGAATGAATGGAAACATTTAGTGATAGTACAGTAGGCCTATGTGTTGTACTCATTGCTGCAGAATAGACTAAACACAAACCTGGATGTCAGTGCTGCATTTAAACCGAACACCATTCTCATCATCCAAGGCCTCCTTTGCCTTCCAGCATCTTGTTCCTGCACCTCTTGTGATATGTGTTGTCCCTTTGGTCAACCGTCTGCTAATTCCAAAATCAGCCAGTCTTGCCCTCCCTTTAATATCTGCAGGGCAAACAACTTAGGGTTAGATTAATAAAAAATAAATTCAGTGAATGGTACAGAAATTATGTTCTTATTTGGCTTCTGCAGCTTACCGATCAAGACATTCTGGGGCTTGATGTCCCGGTGGAGAATTGGAGGTTTCTGAGAATGAAGTATCTTTAAACTTTTGAGAACCTGCTTTGCAAGCTGCTTCTTCTGTTCAGAGTCTGTATTCTTGATGTATTCTTCCAGTGTGTATTCACATAACTGAAGGACAAGGTATCCAAAGTACTCATCCTCTACAAAGCCCAGATATCGTACAATCGAAGGATGATCAAGCTCTGGAAGACGTAAAAAGCCTTCCTCATTCTTCAGCACATGATAGTTGGATTTTAACATTCTCTTCACTGCCACTTCAGTGCCGTCATCTCTTAACCCCAAGAACACCTCAGTTCCATCACTTCCCTTTGCTATGCGGAACTGTTCATCGTTCACAAACACAAAACTACCAACTTTGACAACTTTCTCAGCGTGTGCAAGCTTCTCTAACTGTGGTCTCCACCTTTTACTGATCGAATGCCATTTCTGTGGTGGTGATGGATCCATGTCTTTTCCTCAGAACAGCTATGGGGAGACAAAACATGTGAGCTCAATAGATATAAATATTTTAGACGTAATCTTTTTTCTTTATACATAATCGTCAATAAGACATAAGCGTAACCTGAAATGCCTCCCTTCCATGACATGAAATCCATGCCGTTACGCCACATTTCCAGTATTGATTTGATTATGCTTAGTTCAGTGTGGTATCGCACATCGAAAATAGCCGACCTCCAAGCTCACAAAGCGTCGCACTGTGATGCGATGTGAGCTTGGAGGTCATTTCCAATATTTCCATTAAGGTAAAATGATTTAAACTAGGCAACAGGATAGGTGGGCACCAAGGAAGAGTGGGTGGTGTTAAATTGACATTTTATTCCCTACAAAATGTTAAAATATAAAATATATGGCCATCTGTTATTTTGCACATTTTGACAAAATACAATCTTGAATAATAATCTGTTTCTCATGTACTGTACGCCTCAAATACCAAACTGGTCAAATTCAGGTTTTCTTAGTACAGGCTATGAGCTTATTATCTGGTGTGTCTTTAAGCATTCCATTTCCTTGTGATTATGGAAGGCTATTATATGTATAGGACGTGTTATTACAATCATATTACAGTAAATGTAATGCAGGACCTGTTGTGTTTATTGTGTGCTTTGTATAACTGTGCCAAAATACAGTTTTCTATGCATTTCAGGGGTTTTGAACCCCCACAACACCAACATCTTTTGGTCTAGCGTGCAGCCACCCGGGTTCACTTTGTTGCCCGGGAATATATGTTGCTTATTTGAATCTCTGGGAGTTGGCAGCCCTAGTTACAACATGTAGGAATGCTGGTTGCTACAATGCCTTCAATAGCAACTAAATGCTACTGTATACAGTAAGATCAGGTAGCATGCCATAAATAAACAACACAGGATTGTTGTGTTGAAAAGTCCACCACACTGGAAACAGCAGCCATGTCCAAAAGCTCTTTTTATGTCCAATTGGACCTACTGGCATTGTGTTTGGGACACCTTGTGAGCTTGTAGATCTGCTATTTTCAAAAACATATTGACACATGTTCTCTGAGATTGGAGTCCAAGTAATCAGTGTATCAAACCAGTAATTAAATGATCAAACTCACCCTGTTCAGTTCTGGATCATTCATTCAGCAGCAGCCAGTAGATCAACTTCAAACAACTTCTGCTGAGAAAACATCTCCATAGCAGTTAAACTCATAGAACTACAGTAAGAGATGAAAACATCTGGACTTTTATTTTACAGTAGATGAAAAACGAGCTCTGCTTTTGTTCGTTTTGTTCTCCTGTAGTTCTGCTTCCTAGGTCCGTGAAATGAGCAGAAAGAACGTTTCCGGTCTGGGCGCTAACAGAAATAAACCAGGCTCCAGCCTTCAAAATAAAAGTGCGGTAAATAATGTGTATTTAAAAGACACAAATGTATTTAAAAGATGAGTATATGATGTAGCCTATGTCTCTATACTAGTGTACTTCTAATAGTCCTAACACATTTTCCAGGTTCTTTCAGATTGAAATTCGTGGAATGCGAGCTATTAAAGGCCATTTAACAAAATTAATTCCAATTCAATTCGTTCTACTGTAATCCCATAAAAGAGCTATCATAGGCTAGAGCAGGGGGTTATTTTGACAGGACAGATGCAAAGTATGGTAGGCTACTATATTAATGTAATTAATGAAAATATACCTGTAACAACTCACCATAAAAGTGCTATATAAAAATACTCTGTTGCAAGTAAAAGTCACAGAATTCAAAATATACTTGAGTAAAAGTACAAAAGTATTGGCATTAAAATGTACTTAAGTAAAAGTAGGACTACTCATTGTGCAGAATTCCCATTTCAAGTTTTCAAATGTTTAAATAAATATCTTTTGAAAATAGCAGATCTACAAGCTCACAATGCGTTGCATCACAACGCATTGTGAGCCTGCAGAGGCAGGTGGCTGGGGTGCGGGTATTTTCGTAACCCAGATGCAATATGTGTATATGTAGTACTAGTAATGGTAATAGTTTACCCCTATGGGGCTTTTAATGCCGTGACATCATTTTGTAGGCAGAGGATCGAGAATCTGCCCCCAGAGCATTTTCTGTCCCTCGCTATTTTCAACAGATCCGAGACAAAAATAACGACTAAAGTATAATTCTAACACTTTCCTTTCAACAACAAAGAGAAGAAAAATGTGTAAATAGAAAAAATAGTAAAAAGATTCACGGAAACTGGGGGCAGAAATTCTCCTCTGCCTACAAAATGATGTCATACTTAACAGCCCCATATTAACGAGGTGGTTTGAGCCACAGTCCTGTCCAAACAATCTACCCCTAGGTTGCGAGTCTGAAAGCCTGGTAGGCGAGGTTAGGTTGCGAGTTGGTTTGAGCTAGAAGAGTTCATTAGTCTCTGATCAAAGGGGGTGAACATATTTTCAATCCTTTTGTTTCTTTGATGTATGGCTTGGCCATGCATTGTTTATAATGTAATGCACTTTGTTTATCACGTTTACATTTGCTGTTCAAAGCAAATTTGCTGTTCAAAGCAAATTGCCAAGTATCTTCAAAGTGGCGTCACCCATTGTGTAGTGGTTGCGCGCATTCACCGTTCCTTCTCAGTTCATGCTGCGAGTGAGAGCGGAGGGTATGTGATCGTTACAGAGTTCTGTCTATGGTGTCAGGCATAATCACCTATAACATTTTCGCCAGGTCTTTTCGCGGGGCACTTTTGCCGTGGAGGAGAGTCTTTTCACCTACCTGTCTGAGCCATTTCGCCTACCCTCAATTCTGCTGTCAGACTGTCCATGTTTTCATATTATCTATAAAGAGTTTTACAATACATACTGTAGTTGCAGCAACAATGAAGGGCAATGTGTGTTATGTATCAGAAAACACTTCTGTGTAAACTGAGGGTCGCTACATTTGTAGCATGCTGTAAAATACTGTACACTGTTAAAGCTGTTTTGTACACACTACACAGGCTGCTTTGATGTTCCCGCGGCACTCTGCGCCTCGGTGCTGTTACGTTGCATCATGTGAATAGTAGTTTTAATGCAATAAGCAGATCGGTTTGCTGTGAAGGAATGGTGACAATGCTTTTATCTCATTTTAGGCACTACAACAGACCTGTGCACTGTGTCCTTACAGGTATGTTTTGTGTACTGTATTGGATGTATTGTAATTTTGTTACCCAGTTGTTGTTTACATAATAGTTATTGCTAATGACTGTATTGTTGATTTAATGTTTGATTGATTTATTTCTCTGGTGTTGTTTTGTAATGCTATTGAGTTTACTTTTGTAATGCCATACTGCCTATATAGTTATAGAAACAGACTGTAACTGATGTAATGAGAGTTCATGCTGGGAGTGAGAGCGGAAGGCACTACAACAGACCTGTGTGCCTTACCATTCAATGTTGTGCTGTGTGCACTGTGTCCTTACAGTAAAATCCACCAAAGGAGAGTCCTGTGTCCTGTGGTTTATTTCTACATCCCGTGTCGTGAGGGTTACATTCTGGGGGCTCGTTCCGGGATCTATGACAACTTCCTGTTGTAGATGTGAAGAACCATAACCACAATGACGGACGTGGAGAGACGGAGGCAAGTTGCAGGTCTTCGGGGGAAAGCTGTGTCTGGTGCAAAGAGCAGTCACAGACAAGCCCAGGGAGAACCGAGGCAAGATGGCCCCCGGTGATACACGGAAGAAGCTAGCGTGGAGCATCCAGAAGCTCCTGTCCCAGTTGTCTGAAGACCAGTTGCAGGAACTGGCCAAAGCCATCACCACGGAGGTGGGTACCAACCCCCCGGACAGCACTGGGGACAATGAAGCCAAACTGTTCGACTATGTGGTGAAATACATGAACAGTGACCAGCTTAAAGGCTTGGAGGACGAAGGCCTTTCAGTGTTGCTCCAGCTGCAGGACGTTGTTTGTGCGCTAATCAGGGGGCACGGGGCCTCATTGACCCCAGCTGAGGGCCAGCAGAGTCCATCATCTGCTGACTCTCTTGTTCCGGACACGGCAGCGCTGGAGACTCCGTCTACGCGAGCACCAGAGACTCCACCCACGCTGCCAAGTGGACTGGTGAGATTGTCTGATGTGGCAGCCCTACTGCCACAGCGTGAGTTTAAAATCTTTGGTGGTCAGATTTCAGGTTCTGCTGTTCTATAGCGTTGCTGTCGGGCAGTAACCTCTCCATATTCTAACTTTTTTTCTTTCTCCCCCCCCCCCCCCCCCCCCCCTCAATCTACAAGCTCACAATGTGACCCTGTAGATCGGCTATTTTCAATAGCTTTGAGCAGAATTTGCCTATAATGACCACTCGTCCTAGACAATTTGCCCTCCTGGCCCCCAAACTGTGGAATAAACTCCCTGTCGCACTTACTCCCTAGCTTCCCTAGACTCACCTCTTCAGACTCCACCTAAACCCATAGCACTACTGTAACACTCCCCCTTCCCTCAATGACCAGACATGAAGCTAGATATAATTTTTAGGTTTTAGAAGTTTTTTTACTGATTAGGTGCGTGATCTACCTATGTTATTGTTTTTCTAGACTGATATTCCTATGCATTTGTTATATTGTTGTTAATGTACTGACATATTATCTTGCTTATTATAGTGATGTGTATTACCTGCTTATTGTAAATTGCTTTGGATTAAAAGCGTCTGCTAAATGCCTAAACTCTAATGATGTGCCCAAAATTGGCATAGATTATTCATCGATTACTTTATAACATTAGCAATGTTTTAATTTGTTTTAATAATCTGTTAAATCAATTTGTTTGATCAACTCTCTCTCTGTTGCACCTCTACTCAGGCACTGACAAGCTTGATGAAGAGGATGAAGAGATGGATGGAGAAAAAACTCCAGCTAGGTCCTCAAAACTCCAGCTCTGTCCCCAATGCGGAAAGTTTCTCAACACCATTCATAGGAAGACTCACACGTGCGATGATGAATACAAACCTAAGCCACCTAAGCCCTATCCTTGTCATTTGTGTAGCAAGAGTTTTGCTTCCGAGTCGCATCTGAAAAGCCACAACAGCCGGTTCCATAAGCCGGAATCCAGAATCCACAGGTGCATCTTCTGCCTCAAAACCTTCAAAGTAAGGGGACACAAGACTGCACACGAGAAGGTGTGTCGACGTCCCTCCAGCCAGGCGAGCCACCTGAAATCTCACATGCGTGTCCGCACAGGAGAAAAACCCTACCAGTGTCAACACTGCGATCAGAGCTTTACCCACGAGGTTAACCTGAAGAGTCACGCCCAGCACTATCACGGACACGTCCTCCCCGACACAGGAAAGAAGACGGAAAGGAATGGCTCCGAGGCTGAAGTAGATGTGACAAATAAACTGGAGAACAATGCTGTTGAGGCTGAGCAAAGTGAGAAAGACACGGAGTACAACCCTGAGGAGGACGAGGAGGAGGAGATGGGAGAGGAATTGAATAAGCGTACAAAGAATCGACCCACAGGGTTCAGGGAAGAAGAGAAGAGAATGGTGCCAGAGGACGGTTCGGATAGTGATTTTGATCCTCAGGATGACGTTTTCATTAAGAGTTTTTTTCTTTAAAGTGGAACAGCAGCAGCAGTAGTAAGGACAAGTGGATGGCAGGGACATGTGGGGACCAATAGGACAATTATTGTAAATCACTACAGGGATGACAGTGATGATACTTTTTGATCAACCTTAAAGTAGCACTACTTAACCTCTGTGGAAGTGTTGCCACTCCGACAATAAGAAGTCTATGTCGGAGTGGCAACACGTCGCAATGGAAAACCGTCACCGTTTGGCCCCTCCAAAAAACGCCATGCCCTGAGGCCACTGTAGCCTTAATGCCCCAGCCCAGCTGACTGTACTACTTTCTCTTCTCGTCTTCTGTCTTTGTCTTGTCAATATGTAGACACCAGTGTCTTTCTTGTCATGTAGACACCAGTGTCTTTCTTGTCATGTAGACACCAGTGTCTTGTTGAGTCCCCATTTTTAAACCAATCCAGTATCGTGCAGGTAAGGGCTGAGCATCAGATTGTAAATACCCTTAAATTCAATTATTTATTTCAATTAACTATTTGATGGCCTTCCTGCCCTGGCATTTGGCCTTTGTGCCCTCAAAAAATGTTCAACCCCAAAGGCCAAGTGTCCTTGCCCCTAAAATGACGAAATTCCAGGCCTGTGCGTAATTAATAATTATACAATTGGCGTGGCTGTATTTTAAAGTGTTAATTTTGTTGAATAAAAGACTGCGATTTGTTTATATTTAGTCCTAAGACTAACCTAAATAGTGTGTTATTCAAGAGACATGCATGCTTGAGACTTTTACTTTGAAATCATTTGTAGTTTTTGAAATATTGAACTCTAAACGCCCAATGCATTGTCAATAGGGAAAAGTACAAACTTTAAGCAAGTTAATTTAGTAAACCCCCGCTTGGGGGGTGTGGTCAGTGCATGCAATCATACAGAGATATTCACTTAAAGGACAACTCCGCCCTAAATCACTTCTAGGCTCATTTTCCTACTTATATTGATCCAAAAAGACTGTCCATGGGGTCTATTAGGCACAAATGCCCATGTTGTCCAGTTTCCCCAGCAGAACCCTGCAGCTCTCATAGCATAGAGTGGAGCCTATAAGCCTATTGCTTTTACACTATTTGTTGTGGTTAAAAGTTTTTATTTTTCATGAATGTGTTACTAGTTGTCATTACAAACACATCCATGCCATCGTTGTCCCACAAAAGTCATGACACTCTGCTAAACAGATGTTATGCTTTTATGTGTTTTGCCAAGTCCCGGAAAAGACACACTGTGATTGGCCAATACAGTCACTTTGATTGGCAGTTGTGCCGAATGCTCACCCCAAAACATGATTTTTGCCATTGTGGTGGCTTGTGTTAGCCTAGTAAACAACCAACTTCCTTCCGTAAGAAACAAATGAAATGGTTTCTGGAAGAGGGGCGGGTACGAGGCTAGGCTTGTGTGGTGCAATCAAGGCATGGATGTGTTTGTAATGACAACTAGTAACACAGTCATGAAAAAATAAATCACTTTTGACCGCAACAAATAGTGTAAAAGCGATAGGCTTATAAGCTCCACTCTATGCTATGAGAGCTGCTTGGTTCTGCAGGGGAAAATGGACAACAGGGGCATTTGTGCCTAATAGACCCCATGGACAGTCTTTTTGGATCAATATAAGTAGGAAAATGAGCCTAGAAGTGATTTAGGGTGGAGTTGTCCTTTAAGTAAAGGATGGTTATTGGCCAATGTTGGCAGCCCTGGCCGAAATGCCTCCACAGCGCATATAGACCATAATTGCAATTCTGGGCATTTCATTATGGGTGAAAGAAAGAGAGAAAGGGAATGAAAATAAAATAACATTTATTATTTTTTTCCTTATTTTTTTCACATATTTGTGACACAGTGTGAGCTTGTAGACTGGCCATGTTCGCCATTCTTTGTACAGTTTATTTTCCCATTTATACATTTCCCAAAGAAAGAAAACAGCATCTTCTTGAGAGATCAGGTTTAAAGTGGCATGGCTGCTGCTAGCACACAACACTGCCCTCCAGAGGTGAACAGGGAGCACTGCGCTTGTGGACAATAGGCTCCATGCACAGCCACATCTGAAAGCAATTATTGGGCCTCTAACTTAATTCAGGTCTTACCAATGATACCAATTAAGGCTCTTTTGCTTAATTTCAGGCTCTCTCCGCGATTCAACGTGTATTCCAGCTGCCTCATCTTCATTTAGTGTAGCTCATCTGTACGCTCTCACAGTAGACATGTCAATGTGGTTCCAATTGTAAACTCAGTTACACACCCGTAAGGGTCCATTTGGTTCCATGTGCATGTGTACACTCAAGAGTTACAGACCTGCAAGGGTACATTTGGTTCCATTTGTACACTCCCAGAGTTAAACACCCGTAAGGGTCCATTTGGTTCCATGTGTATGTGTTCACTCAAGAGTTACTGACCCGCAAGGTTCCATTTGTACACTCAGAGTTACACAACCCCTGAAGGAACCATGAGGGTCCCTGGACCACACTTTGAGACCCACTGGTGTAGCAGAGTGTTTCCAGTGAGCCAACAATATCAGCACCCCGACTCTGTTTGACCAGAATGAAACATATGTGTTATATGTTCACTCAGCAATGTATTGATGATGGGAATGCGACCAGGTGTTTTAATTCTGACCGTGTGTTTAGTGCTACAGAACCGACTGCTCAGCTCTATGACGACATAGCAAAGCCACTGATCGCATCGGCTCCTGAAGTATACAATGAATGGAACCATATCCAGGGTTCCCACACATTTTTACCAATTCATTTCCAAAACTTTTCCAGAATATTTAACCCAATTTCCAGGACTATATAACAATAATTCAGCTCAATAACAAGTCGCTTACTCCTATGCGCAATGCCCAAAGGCAGGTAGTATATGCCAGTGGTTCTCAACCTTTCCAGGCTGTGACCCCCGAAATAATCATATTTTAACTGGGGACCCGGCCCCCTGATGAGCACTAATTTGAGAAAGTTTGTATAACACGTTTCTATTGTGAAAATAGCAGATCTACATGCTCACAGCGCCTCGCGTAGATCGGCTATTTTCACAATTTCTGCCTCTAATATTTGACAATTTGGCCAATGTTTAATTTGTCATTTCAGAGGTATTAACAAAATCAATAACCAAAGACAATGCATAGCTATTTTTTTCCAGGACCTTCCAGGACCCTTGATCAATTCCAAAACTTTTCCAGTACTGGAAAAAAATATTTTTCTAATTTCAAAAAATATTTCCAGGAATTTCATGACCGTGGGAACCCTGTTTAATTCTGATCGTGTGTTTAGTTTAGTGCTACAGAACCGACTGCTCAGCTCTATGACGACATCGCAAAGCCACTGAATCCTGACCGTGTGTTTAGTGCTACAGAACCGACTACTCAACTAAATCACGACATCGCAAAGCCACTGAATTCTGACCGTGTGTTTAGTGCTACAGAACCGACAACTCAACTAAATCACGACATCGCAAAGCCACTGAATTCTGACCGTGTGTTTAGTGCTACAGAACCGACTGCTCAGCTCTATGACGACATCGCAAAGCCACTGAACGCGTCTGCTCTTGAAGTATACAACGGAACCATATCTGCATAAGGGCAGACTTCATCTGGCAAGACATTCACATTGATGGGTAGTGATATTACATTATCATCTAATCGCAATTATTTCACATAACCACAATTATGTTTGGCATGATCGTCATAATAGTTTCCATGCTGAAACATTTTCATATATTTTTAAAAATAGTGGAAATAGCAGATAGGCTATTTCCACTATCAATGTTATTTTTTAAGTATAAAGTTGTCAAATATGTCAGTAAATTAATTGTATATTTATGTCGTGTCATATCGGCATTGTGCAACTTTAAAGGGATCCCTGGCTAATACGACAAATATGCCTTAATACATTATAATTGACCTCTATAAATACAATGTAATTGTCAATGACAAAAACACAATTAAATCATAAATCGCAATTATTTGATTGACAGTTAATCGTCATGTAAAATGTCATAATCGTGACAGCCCTAGTGATGACGGTACACCAGGAGTGATACCCCTGGCCATGGAGGATGTCGTCCATACTATCAAAAAGTATCCTAAGAAGGAGTTCCTTCTCATGGTGTCATTAGATGGAGATTAGGGCATTCACCAAATATTCGAATATTCGAATATCAAAGTCACTATTCGACGTTGTTCACCGAAGTCGAATATTTGCTTATTTTTTTTTTAATAGTTTTCTCTTTAGAAAATATATAGTTTATAAAGCTTGGCTAGATAGGAAGTCATAAGAATGAGTTGTCAATGCCCCTGGTGGATGAATTTGTTAATGCTCTATACCAGGGGTTCTCAAACCTTTTTAGGCCGTGACCCCCAAAATAAACATATTTGAACCCTGACAAGCACTTGGAATTGTAGGTATTAATGTGACTCGGTTCCACAGATAAATATTGTGAAACTAGCAGATCTACATGCTCACAACGCCTCGTTGTGAGCATGCAGATCGGCTATTTTCACAATGTTCGCTCGCCTCTTGCTTACTTAATATTTGACAGTTTGGCCAGTCCTGTCGAATATTCGACTATTCGAATACTTTGAGGTCGAATAATTCGAATACTAAAAATCACTATTCGTGAATGCCCTAATGGAGATCTGTAATTAGATTTTCTGAGTCTAACCAATGATGCATTAGTATCATTGGTAACAGAGCCTTCATTAGCATCATTGGTAACACCTAAGGAAGAGGCCCAATCTCCTTCCAATACGGCTACTGTGTACAGTCGCCATTTAAAGTCAAACACAAAATCTACCCATAAATATGGCTCAGCGTTACACTGAACAAAAAAAGAGAAAAAGAGAAAAAAAAAACATCACATCAGTCAGCAGGCACTTACAAGTAGTAGCACAGCTTTTTTGTCTTTGTAAGAGCAGAAAATACTTTACAAAACATTACATGGGAAGATAACACAACCCCCGCGAGTTCTTAGTGGAGTGGTTCTCAACCTTTTCAGGCCACGACCCCCAAGATAATCATATTTTAACTAGGGACCCCACCCCCCGCCCTGACGAGCACTAAGAGTTGAGGCATTACATTTTGCATAACACGGTTGGTTCTATTGTGACAGTAGCAGATTTACATGCTCACAACGCCTCGCGGTGAGCATGTAGATCAGCTATTGTCACTTTAGAAATGTGCATAAACCCTCTATACACTTAAACTTCATGTTGGTTTGTTTACTGTTGAGGGAGAAAACAATGTTGCACATTAGGTTAATCATCTGGGGACCCATACTTGGGTGTCCCGACCCACAGATTGAGAACCGCTGTCTTTAGTAGAGTCGCGCTCCGTATCCGAAGCTCTGTTTGATGGCCTCGAAGTAGAACCTCCTCCAGCCCTCCTTGGTGCGGTCCTCCTCCGCTGAAGGCACGCCTTTAGCTTCCAGCGTCAGCTCCGTCTCGTCTCCCCTGTCCCTCAGGAACAGGCTGATGGTGGCGTAGTGGTCTGACAAAACACACAAAATACTCATTAAAACCCGGGGAAGTGTCTGTCATTGAGCTATATGTAATGTCCCTTAGGAACAGGCTGATGGTGGCGTAGTGGTCTGACAAAACACACAAACACACTAAATAAACAGGCTGATGGTGGCGTAGTGGTCTGACAAAACACACAAACACACTAAATAAACAGGCTGATGGTGGCGTAGTGGTCTGAGAAAACACACAAACACACTAAATAAACAGGCTGATGGTGGCGTAGTGGTCTGAGAAAACACATAAAATACTCAGGGGAAGCGTTTGTCGTTTTAGATTTGAGCTATATGTAATGTCCCTCAGGAACTTAGGGTGATGTGGGCGTAGTGGTCTGAAAAACCACACAAAAATAACAAAAAGTTAGACTTATTTTTAGACTTGGAGTTATTTTAACCTCTGGGGACACCTCTGCGTGTGGTTGTTGCTATATGCAGATCAATCTCAGAACATTTGAATATTTTGTAAAAGTAAAAAGTATTGAAACTTTCATAATATTTCCTGAAACATATATTGCACATTCAGTAAATTATGCCCAAACTTTTTTTGTTAACATTTTTTATGGCATACAGCTCATGAATTGATGAATATCAAAAGTACATATTTATAAATATTACAATATTACACAAGACCACTTAAAACAAGGATCTATATTAGAGAAATGTCAACATTCTGAAGTCAAGAATTGCCAGTATGAGGTTTCCTAGTCAGTTATGATTTGGGGTGCTAGGGCATCTGCAATGCTTTTTTTACACAATATTCTAATTTTCTGAGATTGATCTGTACAGTATGCTGGTTAAATATCTTCGCAGAAAATAGCAAATCGACAAGCTCATTCACACTGCGTGGGAGGAGGGGTGGATGAGGCGGTCTGGCAACGCGAGGCTGGGGGGGGGGGGGGGGGGGTATGATCAAAAGAAGATAGTATGAATTTTATCAACTTAAAAACGTTTTGGGGTGCACACCTAGCCTGTTTACTACTAATACTTTTATCTTTTTAAAGTATTAGAAACATGAAGATGCTGTAAGTGAAGACACAGAACACATTCACAGGAAGACCTACCGCTCGGCCAAGACTTGAATCTCCATCTCATGACGATCTTTTCATTTTCCACCTGAAGATGGAAACACAGATCACACACAAAATGTTTGAATCATTTTGAAACACAAAGCTTCTCTTCTGGGGGTCCCTGTCACAAACATTCTCAGATGGGGGGTCCGCGTCCAAATACATAACATGTTGTGGGTCCTTGGCACAAAAAAGAACCACTGATTTAGAAGGCATTTATAAGATCGGCCTCAGGTCTTAACCCATTTAGGCCTAGAATTATTTAATTCTTTAGCTATTGAAAAATAGCAGATATACAAGCTCACAGCGCGGCTGCGAGCTTGTAGATCTGCTATTTTTGAAAAAGTTGTGAAAATTTGTGAAAATCTTTGAATATATATATTTTCAAAGCAAACGTTTGTATCTCAAATTTTGCTTCTGGGTGGTCCCTGGAACTAAATATTTTGAGATGGGGGTCCGTGGTCAAATACATGTCATTTTGGGGGTCCTTCACATGAAAAAGTTTGAGAACCACTGACATAGTAGTCTCTCAAGAACAGACTAACTGAGCTCCAGTTATGTGAAAAGGAACCTTTCTTTGACGATGGCTATAGCCAGATTGCTGACATAGAAACATAGGTTTTACAAAAAATCTCAGAAGGATTCAAAAGACACTTAAAGAATGGGGTCAAAATTCTAATTTTCACGATTTTTCGCTCGTATATCTGCTATTTTTCAATAGTTAAAGCAGTCAATAATCCTAGGCCTAAATGGGTTTGAGTTCAAGTCTGACCAGACCGCTCTGCAGAAGAATTCACACGACCGGGATCGTTTACCAGGCTAACAAGCCACAAAATCTTCCAAAGATTTTCACACAAAAAAACTTGCTTTTTCGTGTGAGAGACAAAATGTTTGCGATGGTAATGCTCATATATGGGCATTGGGCATGTTTTGACATAACATTGTGGGTCTCCATATATGGGTAACTAGTCCAAAATACATCACTGGCCAATTGGCGCGGGCGAGGTCGCATGTCGCCCTGAGGCGTCTTACTAGTATTATTGACCTTTCTCTGTCCCAGCAACACACTCTTGCGAGATCTAGCACCAGTAAACATTGGATGTTCGCAAGATATGCCACCAGACGCCGGCGCCTATTTAGGAGACCATTTGTACAGTAGGATATGTGTACTATTTCGCCTCTAGTGGCGCAACATTGGGATGGTCTATCTTTTTAAATCAACCATCTTTGACCTTACCAGTTCCTGGAACTCCCCGTGCACGTTGCCGTTCATCATCTGGAACTTTCCTCCCCGGCAAGCGTCCACGACGGCGTCGGAGCGAGTGAACACCATGACGAACTGCATGATGGGAGATTAGGAGAACGTTAGCACAACGTGACAGGCAGGGTTTGTAAGGTTAAAATAGTTTTTTTTAAAGTCAGCCTTTAGGAAGAGATTCAGGTTGAGGTGTGATTCTGTGTGTGTGTGTGTGTGTGTGTGTGTGTGTGTGTGTGTGTGTGTGTGTGTGTGTGTGTGTGTGTGTGTGTGTGTGAGAGAGAGAGTGTGAGAGAGAGAGTGCGTGGGTGCTTGCGTGCGTGCGTGCGTGCGTGCTCGCCAACCCACCTCCTGCTTGAGGAAGGTGATGTAGAGTTCGTCGGGGGAGGTCAGGAACACCTCGTGGAGCGAGAAGCTGCAGGTGGGGATTCGAACCCCCGCCGGGACGCTGCCGGAGGCCGAGAGGGCGGGGAAGGGGACGGAGCTAACCTGAGAACAGAACAACATGGCGTGGTTAGACAAGACTGTCTGTCTATTCTGTGTCTGTGCAGCATGGACAGACAGACGGAGAGACATTGGCCCTCATTCATTAACGGAACATTGAAACCGGCCCATATATGGGTATTCCCCAGAGTCCCTTTTATGCCCATATATGAAGATCCCTGATGTCATCAATATACATCACTGGCCAGATTGCCAAGACATGGCCAATATCTGTGTGGCTGGTTCAGATAGGGATCTCCATGTATGGGCATAAACTATATCGTGTGTTGTGATGTCATGGGAACCACTAACAGCATCCCTTTATGCCCATGTATGGAGATCCCTGATGTCATCAATATTAAGCCCATATTTAACAGGACTTCATATGGGAATGCCCATATATGGAGGAAGACAGCCCATATCTGTGCGGCTGGTTCAGGCAGGTATCTCCATGTATGGGCATAAAAGGGATGTACTATATACAGTACATGGAGGCGTCTTACTTTGTTTATAGATACAGGTGAAACAGGGAGAGAGAGAGATGCTGAGAGACATGCAGCAAATCGTCGGGAATGGGAATCGAACCCACGGTGCGCTGTCAGACTACATTGAAAGGGCCCGGACGGCAGACCACTACGCCAGTTGTCCGGGCCAGCAGTTTGATTGACTGATTTTCTTTTCCCTATGCTGCTCCCAAGTCGCTTTATCCACTTATTTAGCGTGACACAAGGGGTGTTCCTGTGGCCGAGTTGTTATCTTCAGACACCAGCCGTATTAACCTAAAACCCCTGTGCTACCCTTTACTTTATACATAGGTGAGGTTTGGGTGTTGCAGTTTACAGTTTACAGTTTAGGCCATTTAGCAGACGCTTTTAATCCAAAGCGACTTACAATAAGCAAATAAACATCACAATAATAAACAAGATTAAGTGTCAGTACATCAACAGCAATATAACAAATGTGAATGAATATATATCTAGAAAAAAAACTATATAATCCGTAAGAAAAAAAAGTTTTCTAAAAACCTAAAAACAAATGCTAACTAGCTTCATGTATGGTCATTGATTTTTCCAGTAGTGCTAAGGGTTTAGGTGGAGTCTGAAAAGGTGAGTCTTCAGTCCTCTGCGAAAGCTAGCGAGTGAGTCCGTTGTTCTAAGTGTGACAGGGAGTTTATTCCACAACTTGCACTAACAAAACCAATCAGTGTGCCAGATGCCATTGCCTTTAAGAGCAGGCTGCGCTATGCCCAGTGCTATACAGTAGCTCTCTCCCTCTCTATCCATGAAAGAGGCAGTCTGAGCATTCGATCGGCTTGGAATACATGTACATTTATATTTGATACACTCACCCATTGCTGGTTATAGAAAACTTTAAATCACAGCAATCACTTTAGTGGTCTAGTGTGGTTAAAGCAAACACAGATCTAATCACATTGTATTGGTCTTTGGAAACTTTCTTTACTGGAAACTGCTGATAAAAACAACTTGTTGACAGTGTCACACTTCTGTCTATTCCAGTAAAATTGTAATGACGATCACATTCACAATTACTTCATGTAGAAGTGATCACGCCAAAATCGGAGGGTGACGTGTTGTGAGCTATAAATCGGTTATTTTGGGTGAGCGACATGCTTTCATTAGAAGAGACAGGCAGACTTCTATCCGTCACACAGTCTCCAGTTGGGGCTGCAGCCTGCAGGCCTAACAGTCCACGGCTCCCTGGCTGCATCAGCTACATCCAATGGCAAACCCGTCATCACAACATTGTGCAGAGCCCCACAGGCCAGAATAATGTCTGACACTTTCCCTGTGTGGCGCGTGCAGCATGTTATGTTACGACCAAGTGGCAGCTGCAATGTGTTTAGATGCCTGCCAGAATGTTAAGACGCTACACTGCATGTCTACAATGAAAACCATTCGCTTACATGAGCGGGGAAGAGGTTTGAGCTTTGGCAACGGTAACGCCACATTGACGACAGATTGATGAGCGTCGACAGTTGCTGCCAACAGTTGCTGTCTTCTTATTCTTTTAGTCGGCAACCAGCAGTAGTGTGCCAAGTATCACCCTGGCCACAATATGCCTTCCGGTTGGTTCCAAGATTTCTAGCAGAAGTGCTGCGTTTAACGGAAGTTACGTCATGCGGAGCGGGTCTGTTTACATTCCCCAGCGGAAAAACAAAAATAGATTGTAGCTCTTAAAAGGTGTTACATCGCCTGAGTCAATGTTTTTGTTTGTATATTGTTTATTGTGAGTGCAATCGACGGAGCAGGAGACGTAGACCAGATTTATTCCAGCGAGGAATATTTTTGCACTGCACTGTGAAAAATAGACAACTTCCGGGAGAATTCTGCCCCACCTCCTAGAATGGTCTCTGCCTCCTATTGTCACCAGGCTTTTCTCTTTGCAGATGAGTAAGCCTGGCTACGCAAGGCTAGCCAAGTATAGGGAATTAGACGCTACAGTTGTGTTGAGTTGACCGTACTCTATTTTTATTTTTTTTGTTCTCTACAAAAGTTTTGATAGAATGAGGGAAAGTTTGTCTCTATATGACAAACAGGCAGACAGTCAGTCTGTGACAGACAGAGAGACAGACGTGTTGTCTTACTTGTGTTTTGGACGTGACCTTGGTGGGTGTTTTGGAGGTGCTGGGTTTGTGGACATCGTTGGCCTGTTTGTCTGTGGGCAGGATCATCCCCTGGGTGTACTCTGCAACCAGGAAGTACAAAACACATCAAACCATGCTAAGCAAAAACAGAGGCAAACTAGGTGCAAGGCAAAAGGAGGTAGCAGCAAAGTTAAAAACGTGTGGTGGGTGCTGCTCCTAGGATCAGTAGAACTTGATCGTAGGTGTTTATAGTGATACAAAGTGTGAATGCAGTGTTACCTGATCGTAGGTGTTTATTTATAGTTATATAAAGTATGAATGGAGAGTGTTACCTGATCGTGTGTGTTTATAGTGATATAAAGCAGGGGTTCCCAAACTTTTTTGTCTCGGGGGCCGGGGCACCCCATAAATATTTTTTTAATCCGAGGCACCCCTACATTTCAATTTTCACTCCCAGCACCTTATATTTATAGTATATCGTCGTTGTCGGGTGGAAACCTTGTATGTCCAAAACCGTTCATTTTGTATTTATCATCTATAAAATGTACTACACTAGTGAAAACAGCAGATCTACAAGCACACAAGGCCTCGCATCGCGAGGCGTTGTGTGCTTGTAGATCGGCTGTTTTCACTAGTTTTGTGCGACAGTCTTGTATGATGAAGCAGGGCTTTGCTTTACCAAAAGACGTACACATTTGAAACTTGGAGATACGAGGTTTCTGCCCGACAGTAATTATGTTGCGAGGAAAATGTTGAGATAATAGCATTTTGGTTAGAACTAACTGAAAATAACTTTGTACTTCAAGTTTAAAATGATACTAAATATTAGTGTCCAAATATATTCCAAATTTATCTCGCGGCACCCCTTGACTGCCGCCACGGCCCCCCAGGGTGCCCCGTCACCGACTTTGAAAACCCCTGATATAAAGTATGAATGCAGTCATGTTACGTGATGGTAGGTGTTTATTTAAGGTGATATAAAGTATGAATGCAGTGTTACGTGATCGTAGATGTTTATAGTGATATAAAGTATGAATGGAGGGTTACCTGATCGTAGGTGTTTCACATACAGTCCCAGAGCTGAACGCACTCGCTTGACTCCTTCTCTCTTCATCAGGTTCAACAGTGGAGTGGGGGGTTCGTCTCTACACATTGACACACTGATCTGCACACACATACACATTTCCAATTTTCAATCATTTTACTTCTACTCCACCACTAGCTGTGGTTTACACCGCGGCAATGGCAGCGGCACTCTCTATAGTCCAGTAAAAATAAGGCTGAGGTTGGACAAAATTGTATTATTTAGTTTTTCAACTGATTCTGACAGGAAATTAGGTCTACTAGCCAGGCTAAAACAATCTACCATGATCTGCTCACTGCAAATACCCACAGTGGCCAAATCAAGTTGGGCTCCCATCGACTTTCTATACAGGAGGAAAATACCCAGGAAAAAAAAATCAGCTTTAAGTAGGAAGTGAGGGGTCTAACTAGCGGTTTGTCATGATGCTGAATCCATTGCAAGCATTTGTTTTGCACAAAAAACATTCCTTGGGCTAAAAATGTCCCCAAAAAATGATGGTTTAGTGATGAAAAGTGATGAGTCATCAAAAAAAACATCTTTTGTTGGCGTTTTCTGGGGCCAATGAATGTTTTTTGTGCAAAACAAATGCTTGCAATGGATTCAGCATCATGTCAAACCCCTAGTTAGACCCCTCACATCCTACTTAAAGCAGATTTTTTTTCTGGGTATTTTCCTCCTGTATAGAAAGTCGATGGGAGCCCAACTTGATTTGGCCACTGTAGGTATTTGCAGTGAGAAGATCAGGGTAGATCTTTTATCCTGGCTAGTAGACCTAATTTCCTGTCAGAATCAGTTGAAAAACGAAATAATAAAATTTTGTCCAACCTGAGTGTATTTTTCCCTAGATTTACTAGACTACTACAGGGGAGTGCTCAGGAAAACGGTCTATATTATTTAGTTAATATTTCTCTTTTTTTGTTGTTGTTGCCCATTTAGACCTGGAAGCATCTGTGTCACTTTACATTTTAACCACTTTAACCACCAGTAAGACTCCCTAATCGGGAGATAAGCGACCAACTTTAGAAGGCAATGGTAGCCAATCAGGAGGGAATATGGGAAATGTCATCTATGTTGATGACATGACCTTAGAGATACTGGCCCTCATTTATCAACGTGGTGCAGATCAAAATTTGGGTGTACACCGAAATTTTGGCAAGTCTCGGCATTTATCATTTCAACTTGACTTTGACTTTGGTCTAGGGTAGGATCAAATCTCACGTCAAGTCCTGAGGTGGTGTAGGAATCATCCTACACCACTTTGTTCCATTGTAGACGTGCGGAGCAGCATTGTCTAATTATCTGACAGGCAATGGACAAATGTATCCACTCGAAAATGTATATCCAACACAATAATAAATAATCCTGTGAAAATATAACATTTTATAAAAGCATAGCCTATAGCCGGCTACATCATGGACATTCACGCTGATTTTATTTCCAAGTTACAATGACAAGCATTAAGCAATTTAAATCTAGCAATATGGAAGAAATCTGCTGTTAATTGCTTTAACAGAATAAATCTTAAGATTGGAGATCTGGCTCAGAACAAGCACATATACGAACGCATGCGAGAGCATTTTCGGGACCAGCGCGGCGCCGCTGTGAGTCGTGAGTCCTTTTAAATATGGATAAAACCGAAGGTCCAAACCTGGCTGTGCCCAGCCCAGCGCATGCACGCTGCGGATGATTTATTTGGGGGTCCACGGCCCACCGGGGAGAAGACCAGCCCACGCAGGAACGGTACATGATCGCTAGTTCAAGCACTCAAACGCGCATTGCGCTCGTCGCCGAAATTGGGTTAAATTAATATCCAAAACGTAACCATGGGGTCTCTCAATTTATACAGTAGCTAGGCCTACTGTACACTATGCTGGAGTTAATGATGAAACCCGACGTGGCGAGCCGTGAGATCATGGCCATGTGGAATTATGATTGCTTGTAACCAAATGAACACGCTCTGTCTGCGCACGCACGGCACGGGTAGGCTTAGCTCTGGTCCACCAGAGCTAGGGTAGGCTATGGTTTAAATTAATATCCAAAAGTATTCATGGCAGTGACTTGTGTCATTCATGTCGGCTGCAGTGCTATAGCCTCCTTGTCAAAGATTGTACCGTTGGTTAATCCCACGTTTCCACTGTCAAAGACTGCTGTGTAAACCAAAATGCTGCTGTTCCAAGTAGCCTAGTTGCGTGTGTAGGTGTGTGCGTGCGTGCATGTGTGCGTGGTCTGTGTGGGACGCGGACATGGGAGTTTACTTGAAGGGTGCAGGCTTTTCTTTGGTCGTTAGGTCGTATTCGGGTTGTTCTGGTCGTAAAATCGGGGCGTTTCGAGAATAATTAAGGGCGTGTTATTTAAATTTCAGCCTGCGCATGTATCAATGCTGGGATCAAATGTAGGCCAGGTGTGTCTGTTTAGGACGTGTTCGTAAATGCCACGCAAACGTTGCCCTACGCAAAATTTGGTGAAAAAAATAGACCGTTTTTTACACTCCATTGATAAATGAGGGCCACTGTGTACCGCTTTGCGTGATTCTAGGGCAAAATCTGTAGGAGCAGTGTCCAAAAATGTGTTTGTGGCGCTAGAAGAGGGCCATGTGAGAAATGTGTGCAAAGTTTGGCATGGATCGGGGCAACGGTGGCGGAGATATGAGTAGGGCAAAAGTGTGACATGTGGAGACAGCCGGTGGAGGTTTTGATATTGTGACCTGACGGTCGCAATTATTTTATACTTTGGCTATTCTAAAATAGCAGATAATACAATTTCATTGCACGGCATTCTATTTTTGAAAAATCATGAACATTTTAGCAAATCCCACTCCCCACACAAATGTGTCACACAAGAGCAGCTGGTTCCTTTCATGGGTTTGTTTAGCTAACATTTGTAAATAGGTGGCGTGAATCAGCTGCTGTGTTCTCCCAATCAGGGAAGCACAGGTGCTGTTTTCACCTCCCATGGAGAGTGACAAGCTAACCATGTAGAAAACACAACAAAAAACAGCAGGCGCCGGCTACACGGAGCTGGATATTTCTGAAGCAAGACATTTTTTATGCGTTTGGGGCTTGCAGCCACACAAAGCTGGATATTTCGGCTGCAAAGCTGGATATTTTTGAAACCGGATAAATAAGTGGAGAGATTGAAAAATATCCGATTCACTGGATCCGTGTAGACAGGGAACCCGGATATCTCTGAAGACTTTACTGCGTGTGTGTTTGTTAGACCTAGATATCTTTGTCGTGTGGACCAAGATATTTTTCTATGTGGATATCTGAAAGACCGGGATATATGAAATATCCAGCTCCGTGTAGCCTATGCCTCAGTCTGTATAACCGTAGTTCACCGGGTGCAGGGCTCACGGAGATTCACAGTCAAGGAAGGAATAGCCAGCACCCCAAAGTCTTTCTGGTACTTTTACTATAGCTATTGAAAAATGGCAGATATACAAGCTCGGCACCGTGCAAACTTTTGTAACTCAAATCTCTGCTTCTGGGGGGAACAATGCATCCGTAACATCACTGTGCAGGGTTTCCTGCAGGAAAAAGTCTTGACCAGGGGGGCGCGTGCGCCGATTTTTTTTGATAATTAATTAATTAATTCAAGTAATTAATTCACTTAATTTGTAATATTAATTCTTAATTTTGCCCTATGAAAAACACATAAATGTGCCCATGATGACGGAAAACACAACTAAATTAATTCCCTTATTTTAGACTAATTCTTATTTTTGCCCTCAACATAAAAGGAGAGGTTGACTCTTGTCTCTTGGCCAGGGGGGACAGATTTTAGGCCAGGGGGGCCCCCTGGCCAATAAAGTGCTGCAGGAAACCCTGCTGTGAAGCACAATATGTGTGTGTGTGAGTGTGTGTGTACTTACATCCAAGTCATCCATGTCATTCTCATCAGACAGGTTGGGAACGTCTAGGTTTCCTTTGTATTTTATACCAGTGATGGTGGTTCCTATAATTAAACACACATTTCACATAATCAATTCATATTTTTTCTATTGTGGAACTAAAATCAGATCACGTTTCCATAAACGTATTCCAATATAGGAAGCGAATTATCAGAAATGCGCATTAAGACAAAGCGAATTTAGGCTGTTTCCATTAAACTGATGAAATGCGATTCTTGGGAGATCCTGCCTGGGTCCGTCTGACCGACCTGCTGTAAATACTTCCCGCGGGCTTGCACACAGTGGACAGAGCTGGGATGGGGCTGATTTTTTATTTTGACCGAATCCGAGACGTGAGCACTGCAGTGACTGCTGCACACTCATCCTGCTGCGTCGCGGATGCCAACTGCTGTGAGCTTGTAGATCGTCCACTTTTGGCACGCGACACGGTGTGATGACGAAGGGTTAGCCAAGATTTACTTGGATGATGTGACGGACGAGGCTTGCACACAACAGAGCCGTAAAATAAACATCCAATGCAAGGTACAGTACAGTAGTAGGGAACACGGCGCTAACAAGTTGGTAGCTCCCTTCAGCCAAATCGATATCATGCAAGTTCAATGCATTTTCATTCAAAACTTATTCGCTAAGTGTTTCCATTGCACCAATGCGCATTACGTTTTTTCGATAAAGCCTCAAAATCCACCTCCTCCAAGCGCATATTCGAATTTTGAAGTGTTGGAACTTGGAAGGTGGAAACCTTCTATGTTTGCAAACAAATTGTCAAATATTAGAGGCAGAATTTGTGAAAATAGCAGATCTACATGCTTACAATGCCTCGTGTTGCGAGGTGTTGTGAGCATGTAGACTCTGAGAATATAAATGAAACCAAATGGACCCATGAAGTACCGCAGTATTATCATTATTATTAGAGGTGGTGCAGCATAGAGCACCCATTCATAGAAGCAGAATAGTTTTATCATCATCATTAATTGTGAGCGTAGGTCGCAAGTTTACTATGAAAACTGGCACATCTTGTTCGCGTATCTGTCTGTAGGTCACGCCTGACACTGTGGTTCATGACACATCACTGTGACATCATAGGTGACATCACCTAGATGTAAAAGTCCATATATGAGTATTCCCCAGAAACCCTTTAATGCCCATATATGAAGATCCCTGATGTCATCGATATACATCACTGGCCAGATGGCCAAGGCATGGCCCATATCTGTGTTGCTGGTTGAGATAGGGATCTCCATGCATGGCCATGTTGTGAATTGTGATGTCATGGGAACCACTCTAACAGAATCCCTTTTATGCCCATAGATGGAGATCCCTGATGTCATCAATATTAAGCCCATATCTAACAGGACTTCACATGGGAATGCCCAAATATAGAGGAAGACAGCCCATATCTGTGTGGCTGGTTCATACAGCGATTTCCATGTATGGGCATAAAAGGGATGTATCATATACAGCACATGGATCTGTATATGGGTCCAGTTACCCATATGGAGATCCATGTACTGTCCGATATACATTACTGGCCAGATGGCAAGAATGTCGCCCTGAGGTGTCTTACTAGTTATTATTATTGGAGGTGGAGCAGCATAGAGCACCCATTCATAAAAGCAGATGAGTTTTAACATCATCATCATTAAAGTGTCAAGACCCAATGAAATGACTATTTTGGCTATTTTATTTTGAAGTTTTAGTTTGAAAAGGAAGCCTGTGTGTTTCTGAACCTATCAGAGGGGACCAGCCCTTCAGGCGATGGGATTTAAAATCTGAGTAATGGGAGTAATGGGAGCCAGCAATGGGAAACAAACAGGTGAATGTAATCAAAGGTTCATTTATATTCAAAAACTCTATCAATGTCATCACTTTTTGAATTTCTGTTCACAGGAAGTAATTAATAATGGCCTATTTAGGGACCTTTGATATAAATATACACAAAAATTGTTTATTTTCAATTTTTTTGGCATCTAGTGTTAGGTATGGCCATATTATCACTACAGATATGCTCTAAAAGTGTGAAAAACATGTTTTTGATTTCACCCCGTCTTTAATTATTATTATCAGTGGAGGTGGTACAGACCTATCCATGAGGCTCTGAGGACCCATTCATAGAAGAAGATGAGTTTTCCTTTGCGGTTGTTGACGGAGGCCTCTCCGTCCAGCTTGGGGACGTCGGTGATGTGACAGACGCCCTCCGGGCCCTCCACCCGGATCTCCGTCAACAGCTCCTTCAGGTGTTCCGTTGACCACCCCGTCGCGTCCCGCTCCGTCCTACAACGCACACACAGAGGACATTGCATTTGTGAGACAGTGATTTCTATGAATGCCATTTGTATTGATGACAAGGACATTATATGGACAGTGTCGAAAGCTGTATGCTCATGTAACATGCTGTGTCGCAGATTTAGCATGTGCTCAGTACCCGGTGAAGATTTCACCCCCAAAATCAGGGGTCTTCAACGTTTTCAGGCCAAGGACCCCTTAGCTGAGAGAGATGAAGCAGGGACCCCCTCTACATATTGTATAAATGTGTGATGCTGATTTTCGATATTTTGTAAACTTGACCTTTCACTATGTACTTGGTCTGCTCTTTTTTTTACCTCTACAAACCTATTTACCGAAAATAGCCGATCTACAAGCTCACAACGCCTCGCAGTTAAGTTCTCCTCGGAATAGGGATGCGAGGGTTCAAGTTGTTAATTTAAAAGAACTATCCTAAACACAAGGATTTGGCGGCCCCCCTGTAGTAACTCTAAGGACCCCCTAGGGTTCCCGGACCCCCTGTTGAAGACCCCCGCTTTAAATCTTTCTGTACACCTCTGTATAGCCTCCTGACCACCTGTGGTGTCGCTAGAGACAAGTATCCGGCGAATCACAGTGGCCTATGAGAGCTCCGAGAAGCTCCAGTGCAAGCCAGATGTTTGTACATGTTTTTTTTGTTTTTTTTTATATCATTTTTATCCCATGATTTTGCAACCCATTTTCACCCAGTGCCAATTGCCTGTGTAATCCTGGGCTCTGCTCTCCCTCTGCCGCGCCTGGGGAGACAACGGACTGACCTCATGCTTCCTTCAATGCATGAGTAGTCCAAGTTGTTTCTTTTCACCTGACAGGGGGGATTTCCCCAGGATGGACGTAGCGCGTGGAAGGAACACGTTATTCCAACCAGTTCCTTTCCCCTCCATCAAGCGCATGTTTTTGTGAGGGTATCAACCCTAGGAGACACGGGGAGAACATGCAAACTCCACACAGATGTTTGTACATGTTGATATTGTCTCTGCCAGGCCGAAGGCATGGTTGAGAGAGTCTAGACTAGGTTTTGCACCCTGTCTGTCTGTCTGTCTGTCCGTCCGTCCGTCCGTCCGTCCGTCAATCCATCCGTGTGTGTGTGTGTGTGTGTGTGTGTGTGTCAATCCATCCGTGTGTGTGTGTGTGTGTGTGTGTGTGTGTGTGTGTGTGTGTGTGTGTGTGTGTCTCCGGACCATTTGCAGCTAAACTGTGCACACACACACTCCCCGGATGCCAGAGCAGAACCTCTGCCCCAAATGCTTCACATGGGCCCGTAATAGCGCCACCAGGAGGCCGATTCTTTGACAGTTACTCCTAAAGATTGGGTCACATATTCATGATAAAGGGGACCGTGGGGACGGATGCTCACAAGATGAAGATACCTATGAAGACAGGTGTGTGAAATGGGTGACGTCGTCCTTTAAGTTATTCGTCATGTACAGTTATCTGCCTGCCCTGTGCAATTTTTGATTACGAAGCATACTGTAAAAGGCAAACCAAAATTAAATTTTTATTCATAATGTTCCCAATGTTCAATGATGAAAACTCAATGAAATCGTATCATGTGTGACAAGCAATGGTCAACTTCAATGTTGTAACCTAACCGTGACAGCCCTATCTGCAACAGCCCTCTGAGCTGCAGTTGTAACAGTGTCAGATTTATAAATAGCCTGCCATGAGCCCCCCCACCCCACACACACACACCATCTGGGCCATCTGATCCTAAAATAAGCCTTGGCTACGACCCCCACACACTCAACACACAACACTCCACAAACTTCTAGTCTGTATAGTGGACTGCTCATTCCGGAAGGTTCTGGAACCACTACTCCAGTTTCCTTGAAAGCTCACTCACTGAACCTTATACATTAATTCATTCATTCATTCATTCATTCATTTTACCTAATAATAATAATGCCAGGTCATAATCAGACTCAGACAGCTAAACCAGCCCCAGGTAGTTTTAAGTTTAGTTTAGAGAAGAGAGACTTCATGAGATCCATTCTCTCTCTGACCTAACAGATCAGTCTAGACTCTAATCCAAAGCCTATATCTACTAATTAATACAAGATCCCTTAATTCTTTACGGCAAGCGACACCGTCGTACGGAGATGGGGGGGGGGGGGTGTAAATAATAAATCTACCATTGCGTAATCAACACAGTTGTTATCCTGCATGCTGATAAAACACGTGACAACGGGTAGGAAACAAACTAACTTACCGGTATCCATAAAGTCACGCATCCTGAACAGATCAAGTCCTCATTTATAGTCCAAAACAGACAATAGCTTATAATATAAATGCAATTCAATGCGATCAGAATGATAATAAATGATGAATAATTAATCCCAGATCTCACCAGTGCCAGTTGTTGACGTTAGTGGCGTCTGCTCTCTCCTCCACTATCCAGCGTGGGTCCCCTTCTCCCCATTTAGCCATGGCTATGAACTGTGAGTGAACCCCTCAAATCCCCTAAAAAACACCTCAAAACTCCCTCGAAACTGCGTCGATCTGAGCCCAAATGAGAGTTATAATCCCTGTTATGGACAGTAGAGCAGCTGGTCACCGGTGTGTGTGAGAGAGAGAAGTGAGAGAGCTCACTACATACTACTTACTGTTGTACACTGACTGACTGATAGAGAGGACTATATGCTCAGGATACGGCATTTACGTCACATCCGTGCCCACGTTGCCAGGTTTTTAGAAACAAGCAACCAGGTCTATAAAGATGAAAACAAGCATTGATTGATTGATTGATTGATTGATTGATTGATTGATTGATTGATGATTGATTAATTGAATTTGTATTAGCAGCTTGTAGAAGAAGCACAGAGGTATAGATTTATACCAAAGGATGTTAAATTAAAGGACAACTTTGTTGTTTTACAACAAAGGGTTCAAATTTTAGATTGTAATTAGAAAAAGAAAAAGTGAGTGTTAAAATGTTTTCATTTGCTTCGTTCTATTGTTTTATCACGTCGGTGTGTGTGAGAGAGAGAAGTGAGAGAGCTCACTACATACTACTTACTGTTGTACACTGACTGACTGATAGAGAGGACTATATGCTCAGGATACGGCATTTACGTCACATCCGTGCCCACGTTGCCAGGTTTTTAGAAACAAGCAACCAGGTCTATAAAGATGAAAACAAGCATTGATTGATTGATTGATTGATTGATTGATTGATTGATTGATTGATGATTGATTAATTGAATTTGTATTAGCAGCTTGTAGAAGAAGCACAGAGGTATAGATTTATACCAAAGGATGTTAAATTAAAGGACAACTTTGTTGTTTTACAACAAAGGGTTCAAATTTTAGATTGTAATTAGAAAAAGAAAAAGTGAGTGTTAAAATGTTTTCATTTGCTTCGTTCTATTGTTTTATCACGTTTACCGTGCAAAAATGTGGGGCGTGCGTACTGCGTACGCATGGAGGCATGAGTACAAGTGGCTAAATATGTCTTTTTAGACACAATAAGCCAGCAGTTTCTTTATTGCTATTTACAGTAACACTACTAGCCCCCATAAGTCACAACCATGAAAGGTTGCGTAGTATCTTGGGAATGGGCTTATTCTGTGTAAAATTACATATTTAGCCACTTGTACGCGTGCCCCCAACCACTGAAATAAGAATCTCTAAAACAATAGAAAGAAGTAAATGAAATCATTTTAACACTCATCTTTTATATTCTTTAATTACAATCTAAAATATGAACCCTTGTTAAAAAAGTAAAGTTGTCCTTTAAAAGCATGAGTCAGACAGACTCAGAAAAAGCCAATGGCTCTTTATTTCCATTGAGGTTTGGATTTTTGATTGATTAAACACTTTAATAGTGCAAATAGTAGGCTAACTACTAGAGTGGTAGGCCTACTATCATACAACAGTGCTAAGTAGCTCTGGTCCAGAGACGCGATGGACCAGAGCTAGTGCTAAAGATGATGACACAAAAAGCCCTAAAGGGCTTCTTTCCATTGTTGTCCTATGTATTCAATACATCAAGTCCTTAAAACCAAGCTGGTAGTGTAGATCTGCTATTTAAAAATGATAGCCTAATAATGGCATCAATCAACTAAACCTATTTTCAGATGGGGGTCTGCAGACAAATACATATTCATTTGGGGGTTCTTGACATGAAAATGTTTGATAACGGCTGGTTTAAACAACAGGTAGGATGCAACCCCAAATAAGCAAACACTTTAGAAACAAGCCCAAAGAACCGCAAGCAACTACCAATATTTACAAGCGACTTTATAGAAACACAGGCGGACATGGCAACATCCGTGCCAATGTGATGTGAGGCTGTTGCGCCATCTGCTGGCTGCATCCGTGTATCTCATCCTTCGAATGAATTTACTTCCACTTTGATTCTATAAGCAGTGTGGTTCAAGATTATTATGAATAATACTCGTTCCGGGGCTCAGGGTGAAAGTCTGAAGTCAAAGCCCAAAAGAACCAAAGTTCTTTTGGGCCTCTAGGACAGTGGTTCTCAAACGTTTTCAGGTCAAGGACCCCCAAATTGGACCCCCATTCGAAAAGATATGCCAGGGACCCCATAAAAGAAGATTTCTACGGCTCTAGCAGTGATTCCCAACCATTTAAATTTCAAGGACCCTGCAGTTTGACGTGTATTACAGACCCCCATTTAATGGTATTTCTATCTCTGGGACCCCAATTTATATTGTAAAATCAATAAAACTAATGATTTATGAATCAGTAAAAGTTCTGTCTTCAAGTGTTTTGTGAAAGGACATCAAAACATTCAACCAGTAGTAGGCCTACCAAAGTAAAGTAGAAGCACTCATTACACAGAATGGTCCGTTTCTCAATCATTTTATTGTAGTTTAATTAATAATGCAATGTGTTAGTGTTACATGAACCTATAAATAATGCATCATCATTTATCACTTAACTATGTTTTGTCTGTAAATACCCATTATATATCTGATTGTCATACATTAGTAAAAGTTACTATAATCCCAATAATCAGTCCTAAAAATAGCAGATCTACAAGCTCACAACGCGACGCAACGCATTCGGATTTTAGTCATCCGAAATGTTATACATTTAGTCTAGTTTTAGTTGAATAAATATCATACGATTTTAGTCGACTCAAATAGGCCTATACAGTTGATTTCGTCGACTAAAAAGTATTTTGGCGGGACTTGATGACGTTGTAATGCCTGATTTATGCTTAGCTCTGTGCAAAATAGCTGATCTACAAGCCTAGACCGGCTGTAGCGACACCTGCACACAAACCGAGTCAGAGTCTTAATTCTGGATCTCTTCTCCACTAGTCCATCCCTAACATTTTAGTCTAGTTTTTATTTCATGACAAAAAATGTAGTTTAGTTTTAGTCATGACTCATATATAGCTTCATTTTCGTCAGTTTAAAAAAAAGGTATAGTCGAACGAAATCTTAAATTCTTCATCATAGTTTTAGTCGGCGAAATTAACTCTGATGTGCGGTCTAATCTTGTCATTCACATAACCCACAGGTGGAGCATGTACACCAGGAATGCCACGATGGTAACAACATACAAGACCAAGAACACGGTGTCTATGTATGTGGCCAGGGTGGCATAGTGTCCACGATGTGTCCCCTTGTCCCGCCATGTCCTACAGTCCTGAAGAGCCTCTTTCAGCTGCTCCAGGATCAGTTTGAGCAGCTCGACGTCTCTCGACTCGCCGTCCAAGACAGACGGCCTCTCGCTGGATGTTGTCGTCTCCTCCACGTTCACAGCATCTCCAACAGCTTCTGAGAGATCGAAGGAGGACTCTGATTATCTACTTGAGTGAAAGTTGCAGTACCACAATATAAACATACTCTTGTACATTGTGGGTCCTATCTAGCTTTTTTGATTAGGCCTATACTTAAAAAAAAACTTTTAGAATAATGAAAATAGACGATCTACATCCACGTGCTGTGAACTTGTAGATCTTCACTATATTAAAAAGTATTTTCCAACGTAATAAGACATGCCTGAGAAGATTAGGCATAAGGCACAAGGCGCAGTGCAAGAATAGGGCCCTGGTCTTCAATTTGTGCTCTGCAAAGTTAAATGAACACAGATGATTTTACAGTCTAGACTGAAAAAGATGAAAAAAAGGCATCAAACAAGGGTTTGTTGCCTTAATGCATATCTAACTGAAGGTCCTTGATATTCAACAAGGTTGGGCATCACCTTTTGAAAGAGTGTGTGCGCGTGTGCGTGCGCTTGTGCATGTCGGGCAGAAACCTCGTATATCCAAGTTTCAAAGTTTTCTTTCTTAAATCAAAGCCCTGCTTCATCATAGAAGACCGACGCACAAAACCTGTGAAAATAGCAGATCTACAAGCACACTCGCGATGTGAGGCGTTGTGTACTTGTAGATCAGCTATTATCCCTAGTCTAAATCATTTTTAAAATGATAAATGAACGGTCTTGGACATACAAGGTTTCCACACGACAATGTGCATGTGTGTGCGCGGGACATGCCTTTGTGAAGGACAGCGTGTACCAGGGGGTCCTCTGAGGTGCGGGTGGCGGCAGGAGGTTCCATGTCCATGAGGAAGATGACCACCATGGTCTCCACCACACTCAGGGCCACCAGGGTGAAGATGACCAGGCAGTACAGAGCTAGAAGGACAGAGACATGTCACAACTCAGTGGTTCTCAAACCTTTTCATGTCAAGGACTCCCACATTTATATTATAGAAAGAAGAAATTCTAAAGTATTCAACACTACAACAATTCCAAAATGTTCAGATCTACATGCCCTGTAGATCTGAACATTTTGCATGTAGAGTAGATCGGCTATTTTCAGAATTTCTGCCTCTAATATTTGACAATTTGGCCAATGTGTAATTTGTCATTTTATAGGTATTAAAAAGTCCTTACATTGTCACTTTAGAAAAGTGCATATACCCTCTTACACTTTATTTTGGTTTGTTTACTTTTGAGTGAGAAAACAATGTTGCACATTCGGTTAATCATCTGGGAAACCCCCCAAATAATTTGATTCCTAATTCCATTCCTCGTGTTTCACCTACGGTATGTGAGGCAGTGTTTGGGTGGTGTCTCACCTCTGTGAGGCAGTGTTTGGGTGGTGTCTCACCTATGTGAGGCAGTGTTTGGGTGGTGTCTCACTGATAGAAATATTATTTGTAAACAACAACACCTTCTTATTCCCCTATGAGATACATTAATCCATCACACAGAAATAAGACAGGAGAGTGATTCAGAGTGAGAATGGAATGTTTACTGGAGAGAGAGAAGTCAAGGCAGGTAGGCTACAGTACAGAAATAATGGTTGGTTTGTGCTCTCTCTGACAAATTATGTTTTGACATGAGTTTAAGTATGGTCATTTGGTCAGTCAATGGATGACGTTTCAACAGTTCATAGGATGTTTCTTGTCCACAAGTGGGTTCCATATACGTGGCAAAGAGTTCATAGGTTCCTGAAGGGATGTCCTTCCAGGCTGAGCCCTATAAACCAAAACAATTCTCATTGTTTTAGTTACAGGCTCCATGGCAGTAGATAAGGCCTTTCTACCAGACAGAGACCTTGTGGGTCAGGTGGTCAGTTGGTCATCAATATGAATTGATAAAAAGATGATATAAACCACAACAAAATACCTAACACTCACCTATGTGAGGCAGTGTTTGGGTGGTGTCTCACCTATATGTGAGGCAGTGTTTGGGTGGTGTCTCACCTATGTGAGGCAGTGTTTGGGTGGTGTCTCACCTATATGTGAGGCAGTGTTTGGGTGGTGTCTCACCTACATGCGAGGCAGTGTTTGGGTGGTGTCTCACCTACATGTGAGGCAGTGTTTGGGTGGTGTCTCACCTACATGTGAGGCAGTGTTTGGGTGGTGTCTCACCTACATGCGAGGCAGTGTTTGGGTGGTGTCTCACCTACATGTGAGGCAGTGTTGGGGTGGTGTCTCACCTACATGCGAGGCAGTGTTTGGGTGGTGTCTCACCTACATGTGAGGCAGTGTTTGGGTGGTGTGTCACCTACATGCGAGGCAGTGTTTGGGTGGTGTCTCACCTACATGCGAGGCAGTGTTTGGGTGGTGTCTCACCTATGTGAGGGAGTGTATGGGTGGTGTCTTGGGTGGAGGTGGAGGGCAGCATGTCTTGGAGCAGCAGCAGTAGGACAGAGATGGACAGCAGCAGGGTGATCTTGAAGCTCAGCCTCTCTCCGTGCGCCCCGGCGATGAGGAAGGACAACACGTCCAGCAGCAGGAAGTAGAGCAGAGGCAGGAGGAGGTTCATGCAGTAGAGCATGGGTCTCCTGGAGATGCTGATCTGTGGACCGACCCATAGGCCAGGGGTTTTTCAAAGTGGGTGACGGGGCACCCTGGGGTGCCGTGACGGCAGTCCATGGGTGCCGCGAGATAATTTGATAATATTTGGAATTTATTTGGACACTTGCAAAAATATTTAGTATCATTTTAAACTTGAAGTGAAAAGTTATTTTCATTCATTTTCCTCGCAACATAGTCACTAAAATATCGTCACTAAAATATCGTCACTGTCGGGCAGAAACCTTGTATTTCCAAGTTTCAAATGTGTACGTACTCTTTTGGTAAAGCAAAGCCCTCCTTCATCATACAAGACCGTCGCACGAGGCGTTGTGTGCTTGTAGATCTGCTGTTTTCACTAGTTAGTACATTTTATAGATGATAAATACAAAATGGTTTTGGACATACAAGGTTTCCACCCGACAATGACGATATGCTATAAATATAAGGTACTGAGAGTGAAAATTATAATAGAGGTGCCTCAGATTAAAACAATATTTATGGGGTGCCCTGCTCAGACAAAAAAGTTTGGGAACCCCTGCCATGCAGGGACGTGCAGAGAATGTTAGAGAGGCAGGGGCTGACATTTCTAAAGTGGCCTTTTGGTGTAAATATCGAAAATAGCAGACCTCCACGCTTGGAGGTCAGCTATTTTCGGTGATTGATACCACACTGAACTAAACAAAATCAAGAAGGAGATATGGTGTAACGGTATGGATTTATACACAGAGAGGGCAATTCCTTCAACATAAGATAATGCATTCAAGTTCAGGAGAGTTTGGACAAGGCAATTCTCTTGAATGCTGCCTTCAGGTATGGCATGATGGAGAGAGGGCATTTGCATCTCCTTCACCATAGTAAAAACTGCATTCATGGTCTGGAGAGGGCACTTTTTACAGACAGATAAAAGGGCAGGGGCTCAAGCCCCCTTTGATTTCTATGTGTGCACGTACCTGGAAGTGCCAAGGAAGTGTTGATCTGATAAAATAGAATCATATTTGGTTACTGCATCGTCTGTTTCTCGCTTCAAATGTTTTCAAAAACATTCTTGAGAGCAACGTTTAGTTGAAAAAATCACACCCGTGTGAAGTGGAGCTGTGTGTGTGTGTGTGTGTGTGTGTGTGTGTGTGTGTGTGTGTGTGTGTGTGTGTGTGTGTGTGTGTGTGTGTGTGTGTGTGTGTGGATCATGTGTACCGATTTTTGTGACATTTGAAGAAAATATGTAGGAAAAGGAGCAAAAAGTGTGTTTTGGAGAAAATTCAAGATGGCGGAAAATCTATCATGGCGCAAATGGGCGTGGCCTATATGGGGAGATGCGTCATGACCCAAGGAATCCAGGGAAAAAATATTTTTAATTTTCCGACCTACGGTTCAAGAGTTACAGGCCAAAACGTAAAGTGGGGTGTTATAGCGCCACCATGAGGCCAAATGACACAATTATTTTTTATTTAATCCTTGAAATCATTATGAACCTCCTCTCCAAGTCTTGAAACTGTAGCCCCTGTGGTTTGCGAGAGACAAATAATTGAATGTGAGTTTTTGCGATTCCCATTCTAAGTCAATGGGGAAAATTAATTCACTAATAAATTAATATCAATTAAACTATAGAACCTTTCTCTTAGAAAAGTAATAGCCCACGATTCCCGAGTAAGCCGGTCGATTTGACATATGGCGCGAGTGTTTGGTGGCAAAACTGTGGGACTAGTGGCGTGCCGAAGTTTAGGAAGTTCAGGCTACATACACACAGACACACACACAGACAGACAGACAGACACACACACAGACCCACACAGCCACGTATAGGGAGCCTGTGCTTCACACAGCTCCAAAAAATGACACTGTGTATTTGTTTACATGGCTGTCAGTATCATGTTGGAACAGTAGCCTACACCCAAGTGCTGCGCCTTGATAAGGCATCGGCCTGCTATAGAGCAGGGCGGCCTGTTATCAAGAAATAATAACACACCGCTGATTTCAGCGATTGACCAATCGGAATCAAGCATTCAACCAAGCCATGTAATAATTATGTATACCTTATAAGTAAGTTCGGAAAAACCATACGAGGCAGTGGTTTCATTCATGGTGATGTTGTTGAGGTTCCATTCTCCCTGGGTCACCATGCCTTGCTTAGACATCCAGGTCAGTTTGTTGCCGTCAGAGTTGCGCTCCATTGTCATACCTTGCTCTGAGCACATCAAAGTACCGGTATACAGTACATTAATGGATGAGTAAAGAAAAGGTGATGACAAACAAAAGATGGAGGAAAGAGTACTCAATTGTTTTACTTCAGTAAAATTATAAATTGGGGGGGGGGGGACAGGTGACAGCTCTGACCTACACCTGCTGACAATAAACTAGCATGTTTATTTTGGGGGTTACAGTTCTATCACCCGCCCCCTCTATTGGTAAAACGTACTTGTAAAATATGTACTTAAAGGAACTATAGTCCACCTTTTCTTGAAAAACAGACGCTAAAATAAAAATGTTTCGAAAATATTTTATAAAAATCACACCCGTGTGAAGTGGAGCTGTGTGTGTGTGTGTGTGTGTGTGTGTGTGTGTGTGTGTGTGTGTGTGTGTGTGTGTGTGTGTGTGTGTGTGGATCATGTGTACCGTTTTTTGTGACATTTGAAGAAAATATGTAGGAAAAGGAGCAAAAAGTGTGTTTTGGAGAAAATTCAAGATGGCGGAAAATCTATCATGGCGCAAATGGGCGTGGCCTATATGGGGAGATGCGTCATGACCCAAGGAATCCAGGGAAAAAATATTTTTAATTTTCCGACCTACGGTTCAAGAGTTACAGGCCAAAACGTAAAGTGGGGTGTTATGGCGCCACCATGCGGCCAAATGACACAATTATTTTTTATTTAATCCTTGAAATCATTATGAACCTCCTCTCCAAGTCTTGAAACTCTAGCCCCTATGGTTTGCGAGAGACAAATAATTGAATGTGAGTTTTTGCGATTCCCATTATAAGTCAATGGGGAAAATTAATTCACTAATAAATTAATATCAATTAAACTATAGAACCTTTCTCTTAGAAAAGTAATAGCCCACGATTCCCGAGTAAGCCGGTCGATTTGACATATGGCGCGAGTGTGTGGTGGCAAAACTGTGGGACTAGTGGCGTGCCGAAGTTTAGGAAGTTCAGGCTACATACACACAGACAGACACACACACACACACACACACACACAGACAGACCCACACAGCCACGTATAGGGAGCCTGTGCTTCACACAGCTCCAAAAACAGATTAAGCTTCATATTTGTGTTTCTATTCAAAAATGACCACAAAAAGTATAATTTAATAATAATATAATTTCCCCCTTGGGATAATAAAGGTATCTATCTATCTATAAAATAATGGTAAAATAATCATTTTGGTCATTGTCGGGCCGACAATGTTTACATCCGATGTAAACAAAGTCGGCCCGAGTGTCTGTTTTTCAAGAAAAAGTTGACTAGCTCCTTTAATACAGTCTTTTTTTCACTCTCTACCAAATCTCTTTGCCAAAAAAATAGGCGATGTAGATCGGCTATTTTTTGGCAAATGTTCCGCCCCAGGATAATGGATGTTGGGGATATTTCGATTATCGCGATAATATCGTAAATCGCGATTTCTTTGGTCACAATAATCGTGATATTTTCATATCGTCCCATCCCTATAACACATTACCTGAGTGTATGAAGGATAAGAAGGTGATGTCACATGTCTGGGTGTCAAAGGGGAACTTGGTCAGATCCATCTTGCACATGGTGGTCAGACGGTGAACGTCAGATGACCATATCCTACCGGTGTGACGCACTCCGACGTACGGACCCTTGGCAGTAGCCCCACTGTCAGACACACTGATGGAACAAAAAAAGATTTAAAGGATGGATTTATACTATTATACTATGAAGTAGGGCATTCACGAATAGTGATTTTTAGTATTCAAATTATTTGACTTTTTCGAATAGTCGAATATTCGACAGGACTGGCCAAACTGTCAAATATTAAGTAAGCAAGAGGCGAACATTGTGAAAATAGCAGATCTACATGCTCACAGCGCCTCGCAACGCGAGGCGTTGTGAGCATGTAGATCTGCTATTTTCACAATAGTTATCTGCAGAACCGAGTCACATTAAATGTAATACCTACAATTCCAAGTGCTTGTCGGGTGGGGGTCCCCTGTTCAAATATGTTTATTTTGGGGGTCACTGCCTAAAAAGGTTTGAGAACCTCTGGTATAAAGCATTAACAAATTCATCCACCAAGGGCATTGACAACTCATTCTTATGACTTCCTATCTAGCCAAGCTTTATAAACTATACATTTTTTTAAGAGAAAACAATAAAAAAAGAAAAATAAGCGAATATTCCACTTCGGTGAACAACGTCGAATAGTGACTTTGATATTCGAATATTCAAATATTCGAATATTTGGTGAATGCCCTACTTAAAGCTATACTGTGTAAGTTGCTCACCTAGAGGTCAGTAGCTCTATAGCAAACCGCGTCCGCGTCTTTCGGCCGTTTTTCGCCGCGGACCACCCCCGCGTCTGCCTCCACCTCGCCGAGATCTATCTTTAGAGGGGTCCCTGGTTCCTGTGCGTTCAGGCATTCCGGAGAAACGGACTCCTTCGCCGAGTAAATGCTGTTGTTATGTTGAGGCAAGCGACACGGGCGCCTACAAATATGGCCGCCGTATTGTGATAGCGACCCCACTTCAAGATGCGCTGTGATTGGCCGGCAGTGTATAACCCTCGCTGTGATTGGCCGGTAGTGTATGATGACGCAATTTTGCCGCGAAATTCTCCCCCCCTCACGGCTCATAGAAAACATATAAAGAGAAGGCTTCAGAAGCTGAAAATAACGGAGTGGGTGTTCTAAAACTTTAACGATTTAACAGTTAGGACAATTTTAAGATTTGTTTTATAAAAAAAGTTACATGGTATAACTTTAACTATGAAGAAGTTGAACAAACAAGAATTTAATTGGTTTTTGACCTACTCTCCCCTGATAGCTACATCTGGGGTCCACAGCAGGTCTCTGGGGACGGTGAGATTTTCTATTCCACAAAACCTCTCTGGATCCCAGGAGATGAATTCATCCTTCCAGCTCTGTGGACACAAAGCTGTTAGTTTAGTCTCCGAATTTTGTTTGAGGGAAAAACACACAAAATCCACAAATGAAGCTTATTGAAGCTGTACGCTTTGCTCCTTGGCAAAGGAGCATTTTGGAGCAAGGAAGGCACCATGCAGGTAAGTATAGCTAAACAGCAGTTATGTTGTTATTCGATGACAGTGACAGTATGTCTCCTATAGTGGTTGGTTCCCAAACTTTGCAGTTCGAGTTTGCCCGGGACCCAAACTAGTGAAAAGGCGCACAGCACGTTGCTTCGTGCTGGGTTGTTTGGTTCCCCACTTTTACCTCCTTATAGAAGGAACGCGGGAGGCTTAAAGAAACTAGACAAAAAAAATGCGGTTCCTGTAGAAACTGTGTGGGCTCTCTGAAAACACGTAGGCTACAGAGTAGCCTATATTAGAGCCCCTGACCTTTACCCGTCTGTAAAAAGTGCCCTCTCCAGACCATGAATGCAGTTTTTACTAGGGATGGGTATCGTTCACCTTTGAATCGATACGATACCTTTTTCGATACCTGGGAATCGATACGATACCATTTTCGATACTTTTTATTTAAGTTTAACTTCAACACGGAAACAGTGGTGACTCGCTGCTGCGGTAGAGCAGAGGTGATGATGTTGATCACACAGTGTGGCGGAGCGGATAGTATAGACGTTGTATAATCATCATAATAATAAACATTATAGGCTATTGTCGGCTATTTTCCACAGTAACGACTGTAGCCTACTAAAGCAGTCATTAAACTCTCAGTAGCCCAACTGTTACAGATGCGACCAGCCAGGGGTGCGTTCAAGAGTATCGAAACAAGGTATCGTTCGTTTTTACGTGAAACGATACGATAGTATCGACGTCATGCGATGGATACCATTAAAAGTATCGCAGACGATACCCATCCCTAGTTTTTACTATGGTGAAAGAAATGTAAATGCCCCCTTTCCATGCCATACCAGAAGGCAGCATTTACAAAGATTGCCTTGTCCAAACTCTCCTGAACTTGAATGCAGCATCGTATGTTGAAATAATTGCCCTCTCTGTGTAGAAATCCATGCTGTACCTTTTTTGAAGCGGTGAAAACCGCTTCCAATGAGTGGCTTAGTGTGTATCACGCCCATATATGGTCATTTTAGTCCAGAATGAACAGGCTTTTTCAAAAACAGAATGTCCGTTTAATTACCATATATGGTGATCTCAGTCCAGAATGAACAGGGTTTTTCAAAAACACAATGTATGTCACCTCATGTCCATATATGGTCACTCCAGGCCAGAATGAACAGGTTTTTCCTGTCCCGTACGTGCAAAATATCAGTCCAGAATGAATAGGCTTTTTCAAAAAGCAAAATGTGTGTCCCATGTCCATATATGGTCATTTCAGTTCAGAATGAATAGGCTTTATCTGTCCTGTACGTCCAGAATATGTGTGCGGTGTCCCTCCCGGTCAGATGAATGGATACTTTGAGGATTGGTCAAGCTTCACATGATAATTTGGCCTTCAGGTTTTATCTGTCTTGTACATGCAATAGGTCTCACCTATTGCAGCAATGACAAATAGCCGCATAAGAGCAAAAGCAAAGGCACAATAAGAATATACAGATGCTAACAGAATGGTAAAAAGGAGCATTAAGGCAGACAAGAGTAAATACATTGAAAATCTAGCAGAAGTTGAAAAATTTAGTAGGCCACAAAGATAACAGAAACTGAAATAATTATAGAGGGATGCAGTTGACAAACAACTAAGAGACCAGCAAGCAGGATTTTTTATATATTTTTGAAGCGGTGAAAACCGCTTCCTATGAGTGGCTTTGTGTGTATCACGCCCATATATGGTCATTTTAGTCCAGAATGAACAGGCTTTTTCAAAAACAGAATGTCCGTTTAATTACCATATATGGTGATCTCAGTCCAGAATGAACAGGGTTTTTCAAAAACACAATGTATGTCACCTCATGTCCATATATGGTCACTCCAGGCCAGAATGAACAGGTTTTTCCTGTCCCGTACGTGCAAAATATCAGTCCAGAATGAATAGGCTTTTTCAAAAAGCAGAATGTGTGTCCCATGTCCATATATGGTCATTTCAGTTCAGAATGAATAGGCTTTATCTGTCCTGTACGTCCAGAATATGTGTGCGGTGTCCCTCCCGGTCAGATGAATGGATACTTTGAGGATTGGTCAAGCTTCACATGATAATTTGGCCTTCAGGTTTTATCTGTCTTGTACATGCAATAGGTCTCACCTATTGCAGCAATGACAAATAGCCGCATAAGAGCAAAAGCAAATGCACAATAAGAATATACAGATGCTAACAGAATGGTAAAAAGGAGCATTAAGGCAGACAAGAGTAAATACATTGAAAATCTAGCAGAAGTTGAAAAATTTAGTAGGCCACAAAGATAACAGAAACTGAAATAATTATAGAGGGATGCAGTTGACAAACAACTAAGAGACCAGCAAGCAGGACTTTTTATATATTTTTTAAAAACCTATTATACCGGCTGTCATACCTGGCTCTCCAGACAATTCTATACTAAGATTCACCGCTTCACTTCGAACCGAGGTTTGATTTTTATGCTTAGTTCAGTGTACTGAAAATAGCTGACCTCCAAGAACACAACGCGTCGCAGCGTGACGCGTTGTGAGCTTGGAGGTCTGCTATTTTCGATATTTCCACCAAAAGGCCCTTTTAGAAATGTCAGCCCCTGCCTCTCTAACTTTCTCTGCACGTCCCTGAGCGGGACCACGAGTAGAATGAGTGTCTATAAAGAGACAGATGTTATAATAAAGATTGGAGACTTTCTTGGTGTAGTCCGGAGGCCGATGGATAAATAAATGCCTTCTATAAGGAGGTAAGAGGCATTTCGAGTTAAAAGTGGGGAACCAAGGAGGCATTTTACTGTACATCGTTCCAAAAGAAAGGGGTAAAAGAATCACACCTAGGGTAGCCGGGTTATTTCTGAGTTAATTTCATTTCATAGCGTCCCGCTAGCCAATAGCAAAGTGTCCTTCGACGTGGCCAATGGGACCCTGGCGTAAAACAATTTTTATGGCGGACATTTATTTTAACACGTTTTTCCCCCGTGTTTTGGAACCGGACAACAAACTTTGAGCTCTTTGTGCCAGGATATTGGCCAGACATTGTAGCCACATGATAACAAGCTATAACAAGGCAAGCAAAAAGGCAAAGAATGCATTTTAAATAGGTGGTAAGCCTACTCCTACGTACACAAATTAGTGGCCGGCCATTACAGAAAACTGTTAGTACTCAAAGGGGTCCAAACACACCCCTTATTTTCTGAGTGGCGCTAACTGTTCCTGAATCTGGCTTTGTCAGTTTATACGTACAGGTGTACACGTCACATGGACACTTAATGAAATGAACTCATAAAAAGCACCTCTCACTTCAAAATGGGCTACACTGTCTGGCTGCATAAAACAGGCGGCCGTGCACAACCTGCATTTATCAGCCTACAGACATACCGGTATTTCAGTGTGACCACTGTTTTTTTCCTCCATTGTGAAGATGTTTTTTTTTTCACTGTTTACAGTGAAAGGGTTTTTCTCCTGTGTGAATACGCTGGTGACTCTTCAGGTGATCTAACCGACTGAAATTTATTTATCCTCTTTCTCACTACCTGTTTTCTATCTACTTCTCTTCACACTGAGTATGGACATGTAACGCTCTGGTCTCTGTTGAATGAAGTGGAATTCAAAAATATTTTCAAATCTTATATTATGCTGAGCAGAGCTCTGGTCTGACCTCACCCACAACAACACAACCGGTTGCTGTGCATGCCTGACAACACCGATGCACGCAGGCTGCCGCCCCTCCATATTTGGGCAAAAGTGACGTCATCAATATGACGTCACTCTTGGAAGAGATCCACATAGATGCCACGCCGTTATTAGACCCAGTTTATTGCGAT
Organism: Nannobrachium achirus; assembly: GCF_963921795.1. Lineage (NCBI taxonomy): Eukaryota > Metazoa > Chordata > Actinopteri > Myctophiformes > Myctophidae > Nannobrachium > Nannobrachium achirus. The sequence continues at coordinate 19,244,523 of NC_137823.1, read as the reverse complement.
GGAAGGTCGCAGTATACCATGAGAAATGTAGTAGCTTGTCTCCGTCTGTGTCTGTCAGTCAGTCAGTCAGTCAGTCAGTCAGTCAGTCAGTCAGTCAGTACACATTTTTACAGTCTATGGTTCTATGGGTTTGTGTATGGTTCTATGGGTTTGTGGCTTTGACATCATGTCACTGTTCAGGGGAACCACTCTTAACAGAATGGGTTTGCCGCTCTGAGATCATGCTCTGGCTTGATGTCCCTTTTATGCCCATATATACCGGTATGCCCATATATTTTATGCCCATATATAGTAGACAATGTGATGTCAGAACATGACCATATATGGGCATTCCCAGATCACACTTGCAAATTAATTACGTCCTTGTCATATAACTGCTTCAAAGACACAAAAAGAATCATTGCTTTAAAAAGTATTTGTTCAGTAACAAACATTTTCAGGTGGGGCAATGTCATCCTTTCCAGTATCATCCAGCAATGTCATCCAGCTCGTTGATAGTCACAAAACAACAGGAGAGGCTGTGTCATTGCTTCAAACGTCTTATGCATGGTCACATTTTCCCTGTGTCCATTGTTTCATACAGTCTATGTTTGTGAACTTGTAGATCTGCTATTATTGCAACAAATAAAATAGAAATAAAGTGAAAGGGAGAAGTAACAGTTTAAAAAGAAAAAAAACATTTCAAATGGTTGTACTCCAGACTTTTGAACACAACTTATATTTAACCTATCTTTTCTCCCACCCAGGTGGTCTTTGTAATCTTCATCTTTACTTGGGCATCACGTGAACTAATGGGGAACGTGGCCTCATTCGGCTGAGAAAGAGGACTTTGATCTGTCTGGCGAGTAAGTAGATTTAAGTTAGAAATGGCTACATACGTGAAAGTTAACAAGTTTCAGATCTTTGTCATTACCCACGCTGGCAGGACCATCATCCTTGAGGTCGAGCCAAGCGATACCATTGAGAGTGTGAAGGCAAAGATCCAGGACAGGCTAGGCATTCCCCCTGAAGATCAGAGGTTGATCTTTGCCAGCTATTTTTCACTGAAAGATGGCCACACCCTGCTAGACTACAACATCCAGAATTTATCCACCCTCCACCTGGTGCTGCGCAGGGACAGATTAACCCCCGCGAGGGCCCTGGGACGATAATTTTTTAGGGGCCCCCCACCATAACGCCTCCCGACGCACGGTACCCAGCTCGGATTTTGAGCTATGATGATCATCTGTGGGTAAATAAAGCACCTGTAGACAACAGAGAAGGGGCCCACACATTTGATAATTTGATGAACTCATACATTTCATTTTAGTGAATTGTCGATAACCACGTGGCCCAGTTCCCCCAAGGGCCCCTGAGAGCCATGGGCTCCTGGCCCTGGCCCCACCGGCCCTTTGGCTAATCATTCCAAACGAAGAGTCCACACTCCATCTGACAAAGTACAGCATCTTGCAATGGGCCTGATGTACAAGATACACTACACCTCAAAGACATCCATGTACCTGACAAACTACTTCCTAAAGGTCAAGGATGTCCACGATCACAACACCTTAGGCAGCTCCACTAATCATGTTCAGATTTACATTAACAAGGCTCTAATTCGTTCTACAGCTATACCACCAACAGTGAACTTGTGTAGGCACATGAGAAGCAGTGTTCTTACTTCTTACCATGTAGATCCAGGAGTTGCAGGTGAGAGTTTGAGACTTGGCATTCTGTATGGGAGTATGGAAGGACTTTGTTAGTTATTTTTAGTAGAGGGCCACAGCTGTGTTGATTTCGTCGACTAAAACTATGATGAAAATGTTCGTCGACTATATCCACAACTTTCCAACATCCCATCATGCATTGCGCAGAAGGCGAGCGGCATTTCCGGCGTGGCAGCCGAGTGTGATCTACAAGCTCACAAGCTTGTATGTCTGCTGTTAACCGGAAGTGTCCCACAGATAATGCTACAGTAAAGTCTTGCGGAAACAGTTGGATACCTTTTTTCACTGACAAACAAAATAAAAACTAAGCTAAAGCTCACCAGGCAGCCAAGACACGGGTGAGGCGGGACTATCCTATAACACTGGTGGTATACATATCTAACACGTCCTTACCGCCTCAATGATGCCATTTATGGTGACGTCCATGCCAACTGTGGTGGCTGTGGTCCAGTTCTTCACGGGGCGGACGCTGGCGTGGCTGCTCAGGTTCAGGTGAGCCAGCAGAGCAACGTAGGAACAGTTCACCTCCTCCTGACCAGAACTAACTCCACCTGCGGAACAAGGAACAGGTCTCACAGCAGGCACGTGCACGCATAGACATCAAAGGGGGCTTGAGTCTGTAAAAAGTGCCCTCTCCAGACCATGAATGCAGTTTTCACCAAAAGGCCCTTTTAGAAATGTCAGCCCCTGCCTCTCTAACATTCTCTGCACGTCCCTGCTGTGAATGATATATTATAGTTTTGGTTGAAAAGTCTGTAAAAAGTGCCCTCTCCAGACCATGAATGCAGTTTTGACTATGGTGAACGAAATGCAAATTCCCTCTTTCCATGCCATACCCGAAGGCAGCATTCAAGGGAATTGCTTTGTCCAAACTCTCCTGAACTTGAATGCAGCATCTTATGTTGATTAAGAATTGCCCTCACTGTGTACAAATCCGTGCTGTACGCCACCTCTCCAGTATTGCATTTTTTTCTCCTCAGTTTAATGTGGTATCAAGCACCGAAAATAGCCGACCTCCAAGCTCACAACGCGTCGCAGTGCGGGGTCTGCTATTTCCGATATTTTCACCAAAAGGCCCTTTTAGAAATGTCAGCCCCTGCCTTTCTAACATTCTCTGCACGTCCCTGTTGTGAATGATATATTATTTTTTGGTTGAAAATAAATGGTATTGTGACAGAAATCATTGAGTTACACAATTATTGTGTCCAGTGGCAGGGGAACATTTAAAAAAATTAAATTGGCTAAATTGGAACAGGAACAGTATGACATTGAAGCTGATAAAGTGCTATCTCCCCTGGTCGAATGAATTGGCAACCCACCTGAAAATATGTTCTGTTTATTAAAGAGCTTGAGAGACAGGGAGATCATCCCTGTTACTAACCAGTAACATAGCGATGATTACTATAGTCCAAGGTTCCCCAATTAGTTTTCCTCAAGGGCCGAATCATGTACCAAGCCGAGGGCCACAACATTGCAGGGGGCGGCGGTGGTGTTCCCACTACTCCAGCGACAGTTTTCGTCGTTGTCAGGTGAACATCTTGTATGTCCCAAACCGTTCGTTTTGAATTTATCATATTAAAAATGATTTAAACTAGTGAAAACAGCCGATCTACAAGCACACAACGCCTCGCACTGCGAGGCGTTGTGTGCTTGTAGATCTGCTGTTTTCACTACTTTTGTGCGACGGCCTTGTATGATTTGCGAAAGAACGTACAAATTTGGAGATACGAGGTTTCCACCTGACAACGACGATATACTAGTGTTGTTGCTGCTCTTATACCAACATTATTACTGGGGTTGGTGGGGGCCAGACAGTAGCCCCCCGCGGGCCGCAAATGGCCCGCGGGCCGCCTATTGGGGAACCCTGCTATAGTCTATCACAATGTAGAGCAGGGGTCAGCAACCTTTTTGAAATGACGTACCATGTATTTATTTTCTAGATAGTCAGTGTGCCATGTCAACATAGGTTTTAATGATAGAATTCTGACATATTTTGATTGTCAGGACATTGTTATAACGATCATTAGACTCACCTATATCTCCTCGACTCCCTCCTCAGTCAAAGTTCAGAATTTTAATGGAATGGAATTATGTGCAGGATGTAATTTGCTGCAAAATTTTAAATTCAAAATATAAAATCTCTCTCTAACACTTCTGCCAGTGTGCCAGTGATCACACTGGGTCACATTCTTATGGGTCCCTTAATTTTTGGTTTTCCTACATTTTGTTTTTAATTTACCGTATTATTATTATTATGATTTCAAAACATTTTCAAAAAACATTCCCAAAAAAGCACAGCAAAATAATCGTCAAATAAAAAACAAATTCAACGAATTCTTCAGTAATTTCATGAAGAAATAAAAGAAAAAAACAAAGACATTCCATAAATTAGAAAAAGAACGTTCAAGAAATCTACAAGCTCACAATGCGACACGTTGTGAGCTTTTAGATCTGCTATTTTCACTAGTTTGCCAAACCTCTGATTTCTCTTTTGGGTCTCGAGCTAAAAAGTTTGGAAATGGGAACGAACCAGTGGTTCCCAAACTTTTTAGATGGAGATGGTTCATAATAACCAACTATGGAAAGTCATCACTCACCCATCAGGAGAAGGAAGGCTAGTGTGTGTAGAAACAGCATGGCAGTATGTGAGTGTGTGTGTGTGTGCTGACAGACAGTGCTGGACATGCGGTTTATAAAGTGGAGAAAGCGTTATATAATTATTAATGTTCAAACATGGTCATGTAATGATTGTTTGTATATTAGCAAATCGTAATATTTCATAACTTGTGGTTCCCTTTGACATTTCAGTAATGGCTGGTTAAATAGCTGTTTAATTAAGGCATTACTCATGTTCCAATTAATCTTCTGTCACACTAATCGACTGTTTGCAGTGGTTAAGCAGCTGACCGCTACCGCGGAGGTTGGGGGTTCCAATCCGCTGCGGTGCCGGTGCATCCAGCTTGGTCGAGTGTCTTGGTTTTGAAACTTTTTTCTGCCCCCTAGTCAGGTCCCTTACCCCCCCATCCAATATGCAGGTCCCATATACTGCCCCTCTCAGCTGTCCTACTGTCTGTCTGTCTCTCCTACACTGTCTCCCTCTCAGCTGTTCGTCTCTCTCTCAGCTGTCCTACTGTCTGTCGAGTACAGTACTCAAGTAAATGTACTTTAGTTACTGTCCATCAAGTACAGTATATCCATCCGGTACATTATGTACTTACTGGTGTAAGGCAAATTCATTACAAAGAGAAGCTCTTTAATGCTAAACCCAGTGCTGTGTCTAGATGCTCTATTGAGTCAGCATTATTAGCCTCCATCTACCACAAAGGACAGAAGGCACTTATATATGTGTGCACAGTCAATATATAAAGCAGTTCTGTATTAAACAGCTGGCCTTTTCAATAAATAATTGTGCACATGAATGTATGGGTGAGGAACAATATGGCTGCCGGCTGAGCAAATATTAGGATATTTTGACTCGGTTCCAACTTGCAGCGGGCAAGTTGGAACAGGGACAGACATGTGGGAGAGACTGGCATTGCAGCCGAGAGATAGACAGTGTAGGAGAGACAGACAGTAGGACAGCTGAGAGAGAGACAGTGTAGGAGAGACAGACAGTAGTCTAGTGTATAGCGCCATAGACTGTATAAAAGATATGGACAAAGCGAAGCCATTGGTTTCTATGCAGCGCAAATGACACAATATGGTTCCTTGGCATGGGTGTTGCCATCATAGATTGTAAAGGCACCAGAGGATGCTATTGGCTGCCAACGGTCGCGTGCAACCACAGAGATACATGGGAGAATGTGGTCGGAGCCCCCCGAAATACAGCACACGAAGAAGAACACAGCCGGCTGGTATTAGTTTAGTTGGCCACGCCCTCCGCAACTTTATCATCAATTTTAACATAAATGGGACCTTATTTTCAGCGCAAACAGCGCAACTAGCGGCCAATCATAGGAAGTTTTAGTTCCGTATTGGAGTCATTTTAAATCGGCGGAACTATGCCCCTGGTGTATGGAGGGAGTAACATTTAACCAATGACGAAGCAACAAAAACTGCTTTTGATGTTGTGGGCATAAGTCACCATGCGTCATAAGTAACATTTAGCCAATGAGGAAGCAGAAAAAAATGCTTTTAGCCAATGAGGAAACTGCTTAAAGGTGACGTCACAAAAATGCTGGTTCCTCAATGGCTAAATGTTACTCTGTAATCTCGAGCTGATAATAATAGTATAATAGTGTGTTGCCTTTCAGGCAACCGCACTAATTATGGTCAGGACAGGGCACAAGGCCTGGTGATGATAATCAGGTCCAGTTGGTGCCAACACTGAGACTCAGGGTGCTTCCAGAAGATGCCCATGGAACACCCAAAAGGGTCAACTAGAGTGCACTAAAGATTCTAGCTGGAGCCCTCGTTCAATGTCATTTTGAGTATGCTTACACCTCTTTGGTTCTCCAACACCTCAATGTCACTAAAAACTCAGCCTCAAACCTCCCAAAACAAACTGATACGACTACTTCTCGGCCTAAAGCCCATGACCGACCGACTGCGGACTCACTTTGGTAGTTTGGGATGGCTCAGAGTAGAAGAAAGGCTTAATGGGACTGGTATGTAAGATACTAAAAGGGACAGTGCCCTCATACCTACTAGCCTGGGATCATTGGGATCACCATTTTTGGGTTCCTGATCCGTCCGGGAGCGGAAAAACGTGGCCATGTTGTAGTCAACAGACGGACTACAATTTGGCAAAACCCGGAACAAGTTTTAACCCAAAATAATTCCCTGCAATCAAGGACATAATTTTAGGGCCTACCCAATAAAACCCTTGATGCCGCTTAGTTTTGCTTATTTTTGAAAAGTTTGTCCAACTCATAGCGCCTGGCAAGACTACACTACTTGAGCATTTAAATGGGGATTGAAGAAACAAACAGGGGGGACCAAAACAAAGTGAGGCAGAAAAAAACGGAACCAGTTTCTTTTCTTTCCCTTTTCATTTTTTTCTGGCCTTCTTTCCAGTTTAGGTCACGCCTAGACCGGATCACGGCAGCCAGTTTAGAACGAATACCAGGCTTTCCTCCGAGGTGGAAAGTCTGGTGACGCGAGGTTACATACTTACTAACTAACTACTACTCCAAAGTGAGTGACACACAGTCACAACAACAGAGGGAGCACCTACCATCTTGTACCCCCCACATTTAGCACAAAGATGGGAAAATATTAATTCTAACCTACTACTCTGCCGCCATAATGCGGAATGCCCTGACATCTTCCATTAAAGGACAACTTTGTTTTTTTTACAACAAGGGTTCATATTTTAGATTGTAATTAGAGAAAAGAAAATATAAAAATGTTTTCATTTACTGCTTTCTATCGTTTTAGCCATTTTAGCTAGTTTGATTTTAGTGGTTGGGGGCATGCCTACAAGTGGCTAAATATGTCTTTTTAGCCCATTCCCAACATGCACCGCCATATTTATGACTTATGGGGGCTAGTAGTGTTACTGTAAATAGTAATAAAGAATTTGTTGGCTCGTAAAAATACATATTTAGCCACAGGCACGCATGCCCCACCCACACATCAAACTTGCTAAAATGGATAAAACGATAGAAAGAAGTAGGCTTAAATGAAAACATTTTCACACTCACCCATTTTCTGTAATTACAATCTAAAATACGAACCATTGTTGTAAAAAAACAAAGTTGTCCTTTAAAGGATGTGAATGACTGACTTCTAAACTGGCCTGACAAAGCATCTATCAGAAAACTACAGGTGGAGATAGATATTGAATCCCTTTGGATTCATAATAACTAACCATTTCCCCCCTGTAAATATAGCTAGATATATAGATATTTGTATTTGTTGGTCTGTGTTCATATTCTAGGCTCTGTTGATGAATTCAACACATAAGACCACAATGGAAACAAACAAGTCTCTATGTTGGTAGACACCAGGGCGTGTCCAATTCAATTCAATTCAATTCAATTCAATTCAAAGGAGCTTCATTGGCATGAGAAAACATACATTTACATTGCCAAAGCAAGCATCACAAAAAGTGCCACAGCACACCCGTGGGCCTGCGCACCTCACCTCTGGGTGAACAGATGACAAGTTTCTGTTGGGTAATGAGTGGCTATCTGTAGTTTCTGTTTACTATTGTGTGGCTGTTGTTCTGAGGTTTCAGCTATCACCCGAGAGCCCCAAAACGTTCAGCTTGTAATAGCTACACCATAGAGTTATAATAAGTAGAGCTACACAACATGTTTTATGCAGGCCTACTTCCAGCAATCAAACTCAGTTTGGTCTTTTTTATCGAAGTGACACATACAAAATAGTGAAATATTCAGAAAATGTCAATCTATAAGGACACTCTATAGATACTTAATGCACAATCGATTTGTTTATTATTTTTTTTCCACCTGACATCTCTTTAACTAACTTATCAACATAACTTAGACTCCAGATGAGTGGTTAAACTGAAGTGATATTGATGAATTCCAAATATTATTAAAGTATCCTGTGGCACCGCTGGACTTGCACCATCACGGCACCCTAGACCAATGGTTCTCAACCTGTGGGTCTACATGATCTACAGATCATGCAGATCTACATGATCTACAGATCTACATCTACTCACAACGCCTCGCAACGATCTGCTATTGTCACAATAGAACCGTGTTATACAAAATGTAATGCCTCAACTCTTAGTGCTTGTCAGGGGGGTAATTTTATTATCTAAAATTAGATTATTTGGGGGGTCGCGGCTTGAAAAGGTTGAGAACCACTGGCCTAGACGGCATCAACTTTGAGAAACCCTGGTCTAGTATATTGCTCAAGGACATCTCAACAGTAACCTTAAGGGGAATCAAACTATAGGAACCTTCCAATTCCAAGACAGCAGCTCTCCCTCCTGATATAGTACTGCCCTGAGTGTTAACCCTATCAATCTATCAGTTTGTCCGCAAATATACTTTTGATTGAAGAGACAGACAGACCTGCTTTATTACTAACCAACACCTCTACTAAACATTTTATTTTAGGTGCAACAAATCTAGAACATGCATTTTGAAGCTAGTTTTGTAAATCATTGGTTTTCAAACTAAGTGCGTTCCGTCCGGGGACCCCCAGGGTTCCTTGAGGGAGTTCCAGGGGGTCCCCAGCTAAATGATAGTTAGGAACCAAATGGACCATTATTGGGTCTATAACTCAGAGAGTGTACAAATGGAACCAAAATGGACCCGTCAGGGTCCATATTTTGTAAAAAAAAAAAGGGGGAAAAAAAGAAAGGAAAGGAAAGGTCCAACAAAATTGACCCATTTGGTTCCATGTGTACACTCTCTGAGTTACATTAACATTGATTTTACAATCTAAATAGGGGTCTCAGTCAGAGATAGAAATACCATTAAATTGGGCCTGTATATAGCCTAAAATGCATGTCAAACTAGGGGTCCTTGACATTAAAATGGTTAAGAATCACTGCTATAGAGCTGTAAAAAGTCTTCTCTTATGGGGGTCCCTGGCATGTCTTTTCAAATGGGGGTCCGCGGGCTAATAATAGGCTAAGTGTAAATTTGGGGTCCTTGACATGACAAATTTTGAGAACCACTGGTGTGTAAGTATCACATGTTCGCCACTAGATGGCACCCTAAGACAGGAATTGTTCCATTGTTACTGTCTATGGGCAGAACATCAGCTCTAAAGTGAAACTATAAAACACTGGAAAATCCCCTCCTTCACAAGACAGTTGAAGACAAACCGGTAGCACTGTGATCGCACGCTCCATTTTGAGGAACACCAACACATTTTAGGCTACTGCAAACTGAATGGTAAGTTGATTGTTTTTGACTGAATAGGTTTTTGACCTACGTTTGTTTGATTATAGACCTACCATTTCTATTTTCTTTGCATTTGGTGTGTTGATGTTTTTACCTTGTGCTGTCATCGTTTATTGTAAATTATTGTCTCTCCGTGTTTATTGGCTTTCTTGCATTGTTTTGGGAAATTAATGTCTTCTTGCATTGTTTTGGGAAATTAATGTCGTAGACTGACATATTTGTCATATTGTGTTGTTGTGTGCAAAAGGAGCAAATATAAGCTGATCTGTGCGTGTATTTGATGGCTTGATGCCCTGAAGACTTCTCTCTTTTCTGCTTCCCCTTTTCAACGTAAACCTTAAAGTTCTTCTTACCTGTGCCTTTTTTTTCCTAATTTCCCCTCCCCCAAATGCTCTACGCATCACTTTTAGATCAAGTTGCTTTGCAAGTTGCTGATCCGGCCTGTGTCTATACCGGATACGGAATCGTTTCTTGCATGTTATGTGTGCGTGTACATAACCAGATACAATAGGCGGGCTCTAGGCCGGATCACACCGGCTAATTCGTAATAGAAACCAGGCTTCTCACGGGTACGGAAACTGGAAAGCCTGGTGAATAGAACCATAGAACGGGTGAATCGAGGTCAGACTTGCAGGCTATGCTTGCAGGCCTCTAGTTAGTTCCTCACATTTTACCGTCAATCACGTGACCACGGCCTTTTCTCTTTCTCATGCAAAAAGTATGCCTACTCAAATGTTTTACTCAAGTAAAAGTATCTATACTGCAATGTAGAAATACTCTAGAAGTAAAACAAATGTAGGCTACAAAAGTATTGGCATCAAAAATGTACTTAAAGCACCCAAAGTAAAAGTACTCATGCAGAACAGAATGTCCCATTTAAAGTTTTCAAATGTATAAAACATCTTTTGAAAGTAGCCAAATGATTGTGAGCTTGTACATCGTCTATTTTCGGCTATTTTCAAATGGCCAAATTGTCCATAGAGCTGAAGTGGTTAATGTATGTTTTGTAGACTAATAATAATAATAAAAATCTGCAAAGTAACTACTAGTGACTAAAGTGCTCAAATAAACATAGTGCAGTAAACGTGCAATATTAGGACCTGAAATGTAGTGGAGTAGATGTAAAAGTATTGAAAATAATACTCAAGTAAAGTGCAAATACCTAAAAATTGTACTTAAGTAAATGTTCTTAGTTACTTCACACACCACTGCATATTTGTATAAAACACGTCACAACTTTGCCAGATATTTGGAATCCGTTGGTTGGTATCTGTAGGCCTATAAGCGGGTGTGTGCAGCATGCAGGTGTCGTGCACAAGCATCCAGTATTTCCTGTTTCCTGATCTGTTCTCTTGTCTCTGCAACCAAAGGTTTAACAAAGGCCGCATCATGAGTGAACCCTGGGAGAAACTGGTCGACGGACCACCAGAGACTCCAACAGCCAGCTGTGTGTCAGTGGAGAGTGACCGGTGTGAAGATGAACCAGGAGCCCCAGACACAAAGTATGGGAATCCTTCTATAACAGGGGTGGGCAACTTTGATGACAGAGAGGGCCACTGTATTTCCACACTCACTCCAGGGGGCCACATTGCATACTGTTGCTGTCAACAGAAACCTCTTATCTCCATATTTGAACGTAACTTATTTTGTAAAGTAATGTCCCACTCCATCATTCTACTATCACACATAGGCCCTAAGTAGTCTAAGTAACGTGTCACATTGTGACACGTTACTTACTTACAAGTGACGCTTGTAGACTTGCTAGACTGGCATTTTTTTGTGCTATTCTTTAGTTATACTCAAATGCATTTTGTTATACTTACAATTTGTTAACTTTATGAACTTTAGTACAAATAAGTTAATATACAAAGTAATACTAGTATTATACAAATGCAATACTAGTCATTAAAAACGACTAATATGGACAGAAGTAATTAAAACAGGTCCTGTTTGCCTGTTTGGAATTGGAGCAGCTGAAATCAATAATATATCAGTATATGCACATGGCAGATATGACACATAACCTAAATATGCAAAGAAATGACGGACATATTTGACAACGTTATACTTAAAAAAGAACTAAACATTGATAGTGTAAATAGCCGATCTACAAGCTCACAACGCGCCGCGATGCGACGCGTTGTGAGCTTGTAGATTGCCTATATCCACTGCTATTGCAACATGGAAACCATTATGATGATTTATGACAAAATAATTGTGATTATGTCAAATAATTGTGATTATGTCAAATAATTGTGATTATGTCAAATAATTGCGACTATCTCAAATAATTGTGATTAGACGATTATTTAATAATTGTGACGGGCCTACCAGTGGTTCTCAAACTTTATTTTTAATTTTTAATCAGAGCACCCTTGGAAATAGCTTTTTCATCCATAGCACTAGACTAGAGTCTTACATTCATATTATCTTACGATACGCAAATATGTAAATCTTTCCCCCTAAGATACAGTATGTCACAAGGAAAACCTGAGAGAATATCGGTTTCTTTTAGGATCGATCGAAAACAACTTTTACACACCCTATGTGTGCAGTTTGTGAATTAAGTCGTACATTGGCGAAGCTACGCTATAGCCTACTGGCTGTCTGCTTGTTTGCCTGTCCTATTTATGCTTCAAACTATGGAATGCATATCTGTCTATAGATGCAACTGTTATTGCACTGTATTTTAGTGCAATCCTTCACTGTTTCACTGTCTATTGTTATGTTATTACTATTTCATGCAGTTGGGACTGGGACATAACATTACAGAATCTTGGAGAAACAGATTTGTGTTCCATTCATGTGATAATTTTAGAAACAATTTTATCATTTCAGACCAGAGTCTCCAACAGCCAGCTGTGTGTCTATGAAGAGTGACCAGTCTGAAGAGAAACCTGTAGCCCCAGACACAAAGTATGTGAATCCTCTTATACAATCCTCCTATACAATATACAACTATGTCTAAAGATATTGACAATTTCATCAACAAATAAAAACTAGACTAACGTGTTAAGGAGGGACTGGTGGAGAAGAGATCCAGTAGAACTAAAAGACGAGTCATTTAATGTTTGGTTGCGCTCAGGTGTTGCGCTCTGAAAACAGCAGATTTACAAGCGTATAAGCTTGTAGATCTGCTGTTTTCAGAATGCAACCACGTCTAAAAGTAGGCATTTCGACGCCTTTGCTAAAATCAACTGTAGATTTAGTCGACTAAAATCTTATGATACTTAGTCGACTAAAATATGACTACAACGAAATATCTTTTTATTCCAAAGACTATGACTAAAACTAAATCAAACCTTGCTGTCAAATTAGAATTAACACATACGTGTGTGTGTGTGTGTGTGTGTGTGTGTGTGTGTGTGTGTGTGTGTGTGTGTGTGTGTGTGTGTGTGTGTGTGTGTGTCCACAGAGAGGGGAACAGTGGAGAGACCTTCACACAAAGCCCTGGACTGCAGACACCACATCAGACCAGCACCGTACCAAGTAAAGCCTAGTTTATATACTTGCTAGTACGAAAGCGTTGCTCTCTGAAATAACAGATTTTCAACAAAAGAATCGTATTGAAGTGTAGTGAAACTCATTTCCCCAAATTGCACCTTTCTAGTTGTATTGTATCCAGTTTTTATTCTGGGATTGTAAATGATAAACCATATATTTCCCTAGGGCAAGCGTCTTTAACAGGGAGTCCGGGACTCCTAGGGGGTCCTCAGAGTTACTACAGAGGGTCCTCCAAATCTTTATGTGATAGAAAATAAAAAAAAATCTCCTTTTTTATATTAACCACCTGAACGCTTGCGTCCATATCTGAGAACTTTAGCCAAAAATAGCAGATCTACAAACTCACAACGCCTCGTGCTGAGCTTGTAGATCGGCTATTTTTGGCAAAGAGGTTTGGTGTAGAGGGGAAAAAGAGCTGACAAGTACAGAGTGAAATGTCAAGTTTATTATGTATGGACGGTTCAAGTGGTTAAATATCTGAAAACACAAGTTGACATGAATACAAAATACACTGATGAATGATGATTGTGCTGTCACACGATGAAACTATATGGAATCTATGAAAAGGTTGTGGGGGTATTAGATAAATTATTAAAGATAAATATGGATCTATAAATCCATAGTTAAAATAAAACAAAGAGCCAAAGGACTATATTTCTTATATTGCTGTATTGAGGAGAGACAGACAAGGTAGACAGAGCAGTGGGCTGCCATCCTGGTGGTAGCGTTCTAATCTCTCTCCCCAACCATAGCGGTCAGGTCGAGAATTCTCTCTCCCAAAATGGAAGTTTAACATGTATATAAAGAGTACAGTTATGACAGTAAGAAGTCGTGGAACTTATTCATTTGTTCCCATATCATAACAAGGAAGTAGTAGGAACTCATTGATTCGTTCCTATATCATAACAAGGAAGTAACAGGAAGAAAGGGACACGTAGTGTTGGTAATTTTCCACCACTCGTGACTTATATCATAGTATCACAGTATATCAAAACATGATTACATTCAGGGCATTCAAAGTTATTATGACCTTTAATCAGTTTGCCTGAACCTACAGTATATATGCGACCAAAATGTGGTCTCTTATATACTGTACGTTCAGTTCATATTATGCCTTTATATGGTCATATGAGACTCATACACCAATAACATAATTATGTATCATAATTTATCCTAACAATCTATCCTTTTCATTTTTGTATGAGGTTCATATGACCTCCATATTAAACATTTTATCAGGGTAATAATAATAATAATATTATGAAGACTTTAATAATATTTATAAATTCAAATTTTCGAAAAGGACTGTAATATATTTTTTTTAAAAGGGAACTGGAATAAATCCTTAAAGTTTAAAGAAATGTGACACATCATTCATCGTTTCTTACAGATGAATGAAGACAGAATTAAAATTGAATAAACAGATAAAAATAAAGAATAAAGAATGAAAAATGAAAAAAGAAAATATGAGTTGATCGGATGACCATTGATCGGATGACGATGATGACGATGATGATGATGAGGGTGATGATGATGACGTGGTGATGTTGACGTTGACGTTGGGGCATTGTAGAGACGTGAGGGAGGAGGACGCAGGATGCAGTTGATGTGGGGTCGTTCTTCTGGGTCTCTCAGGTGATTCCTAGGGGGGACGAAGACTTGGCCAGTTTACTGTTTCAACAACAATTTAGTTCATCATGATAGTGTTTGTACTACACATGGCATCAACAACAGTGCAACAGAATTCTCACCGACAAGGCACGATTTTTACATCGTGCCGCTGCGGTTGATTGGCTCGTGCACTGGTCTGGCCGGGCCTCAGGTCGTGGTTCGTCTGCACCCCATCTCAGTCAGGTGGTTCTCAGTTGACCCGATTCTCCTCCTTCCCCACACTGCCTTCCTCCTCTCTCCGTCAGCGTCAGCCCATGAAACAGAAATATTTCAAATTAAGTTTCAAATAAATCTTAAATCGATGAAAAACCAAATTAAATAAATTAAAATCAAATCAAAATGAAATTAAAATCAAAATGAATCCTTAAACACTCCCCTTTTGTTACAACTTATAGTTGTGACATAACAGTTATAATAAAATAATTTAAATTATTTAAATCAATGAAAAGGGCACTATACAGTACCAGTCAGGAATGGGGAGAGTTGCTAGACACTGTGTCTAGTGATAAGTAATACGCCTGAAGGGCGAGAAGCGACCTTGTGTCCTTCCCAGCGATGGGGTCTAATTTGGTTGTTATGGTAAACAGGGACATGACGTTCCCAACCAAGAGATTTATGGGTAATGGAGTTTTTAACAGTAAGAGAACAGAACAATTAAACAAAATACCATAGACAGTAAACAATCAGAACGTTTACGAAAAATAGGAGAAAGGAAAGTCTAAACAAGACATGTTCCCAAAACAATTCTCTCACACACAGACCATCTGACCTTGAAGGCGGCAGATGTCTAACAGGCACACAGGCACACATACGCACACACCTCGACAGGCATGAATCACAGTCAACACGCACGCTCACGCACGCACTCACACAAGAGTGATGGAGAGGGAGTGGAACAGATAAGGGGTTAAAGCGACATTTACGCACACACAGGCGCATGCCCGCACTCACACATACAGTATTGGAACACACACACAAGTGCACGCACGCACGCACACGCACTCATGCTCACAGAGATGGGAGTCAGAGAGGGGGGGGTTTACTGAAGCAGCACCCACACGCAAATCTTCTGCTCGCACACACATACAGTACGGTAAATTCATTCTCACAGAAAAGTCATCAAATAAATGAAATTATAGTATAATACACAGCCAGAATCCTCTGGAGGATTTTAAAACTTAACGTTACAACATATTATATTAATTTAGGCTAGTTCCTGACTCCCCTGCCTGCATCGCGACTGCAGCAAGGGAGTGAGGGACATATAAGAGTAAACAGGAATTATCAATACTGTAAACGACCATAATCCTATGGAGGGCTCTAAAATCTTAAAGTTACAACAGTTTAAATTAATTTAGGCATCAATAATTTTAGTTAGTTATTCTTAATCTTAAATCTTAACTTTAATTTCTCAGAGACATTTTAAAACGTCTTAAAAATATTTAATATTACAGAAAACAGAACTGGTCAGTAACATAGTCTTAAAGATAAAATGTTGTTTCTCAATTTCCAAATGGCTTGGCGCAAAGCCATGAAACTGAGAGACCCAAATAAACACAGATTAATCGATACAGTTACAAATAACATAAACAGCCGACTGCCTGAGTCGCTGTTCCAAAACATTCCGCAACTTGATCTAACAGACACTGAACTTGCGGAGGACATTCCGCTTGATCTAACAGACACTTGCGGAGGACAAACAAATAATGACCCTTCATAGGGTCCAGACAAACAAAAACAACTGTACCGAAAAAAGTTAAAGTCTGAAAATCAGTACTGTCTCCTCATCACGACGAGCGAGGGAGACCAAAACCGGAGAGAAATAGATAAAAATAGATTTAAGGTGTTGATCACCACCTTGAAACGTAAGATGAAACAAAAAGTTATACGACCATCTGTATCTATAGCAGATAAGGGTTAATTTACGACGCGTGTCAAACCAAAACATTATTAGACTCCTCCAGACAGAGGGAGAACATACTTCACAAATCATATCAATTATCATAACATTAACATCGTTAATTCAAAATTCAACAGACACGACACGTTACGGGGACTTAGTAAATATGTACTTATCTTAATCACTTAGGAATTTGCCGGGCGTGGAGATCCCAAAGCACCGCACACGTCGAGCGTCGGTGGAGATATCCAACCCTTCGTCACACGGTCCGGTGCTGATGGATGTCCACGCGGGTCCACATTAATCCAAAACTCAGATAACACTGTTGTCTAAATAAAATCCTTTGTCTGAAAATACAGCAATGTAGAGAATTCCTTGCTGTTCTTTTAAAGCGTGTCGGAACGTTTTGGCCAGCCCTGGTGAGAGAAGGACCGTACTATCAGTACCGGTTCCTCAAGTCCCCCCCTGGCTGGTCAAACGCACCGCAGCTTGACCATTCTCGAAGGACCAATTAATAATAAATTATGGATCTCTAAATCCATAGTTAAAATAAGACAAAGAGCCAAAGGACTATATTTCTTTAGATTGTTGTATTGAAGAGAGACAGACAAGGTAGACAAAGCAGTGGGCTGCCATAGTGGTAGCTTTCTAATCTCTCTCCCCAACCATAGCGGTCAGGTCAGAGGATTCTCTCTCCCAAAATGGAAGTTTAACATGTATATAAAGAGTACAGTTATGACAGTAAGAAGTCGTGGAACTTATTCATTTGTTCCCATATCATAACAAGGAAGTAGTAGGAACTCATTGATTCGTTCCTATATCATAACAAGGAAGTAACAGGAAGAAAGGGACACGTAGTGTTGGTAATTTTCCACCACTCGTGACTTATATCATAGTATCACAGTATATCAAAACATGATTACATTCAGGGCATTCAAAGTTATTATGACCTTTAATCAGTTTGCCTGAACCTACAGTATATATGCGACCAAAATGTGGTCTCTTATATACTGTACGTTCAGTTCATATTATGCCTTTATATGGTCATATGAGACTCATACACCAATAACATAATTATGTATCATAATTTATCCTAACAGGGGGTCCCTGCTTCATCTCTCTCTCAATTAAGGGGTCCTTGGCCTGAAAACGTTGAAGACCCCTGATGGCCTGCTCTAGGGTGTAAAGTGATGATTGAACCCGTGTTAACATTGATGAACTGTTGTGTTTCAGTGGATGTCAGTCTGCAGGAGGCTTTAAAGACCAGTCTGACAGAGAGGTTAGAAGGTCAGAGAGAAGACATCACTGCTCCAAGAACAACGCTCCTCGTCGCGGACGGAGACAGTGTAGGGCTCGACAAGCAGCACGAAGTGTGGCAGCTCGAGAAAGCGTCCAAGGAGATGATGACCCTCCTCGGCACGCCGATCGCGTGCGCTGATGTCTTCCTCCCCTTGCCAGGCAGTGAGACGCCCGCCCGAAGAGTTCTGACGAAGGGCGTCGCCGGCATCGGAAAAACATCCTCCGTGTACGCGTTCACGCTGGACTGGGCAAGGTGCACGGCCAATCAAGACATCGATCTCCTGCTTCCGATGTCATTCCGGGAGCTGAACTTGGTCAGAGACGAGGAGTACAGTCTTCTCACACTGATCCAGGAGTTCTATCCAGCATTAAAGAAGTTGACAGCAGAGCAGCTCGCTGCCTGGAGAGTTGGGTTCATCTTTGACGGTCTGGACGAGAGCAGGTTTTCGATGAAATTCAACAGCGACGACATTGTCGCTGACGTCTCGGAGACGTCGTCGGTGGACTTGCTGTTGTCAAACCTCATCGAGGGAAATCTGCTCCCCGCAGCTCTCCTCTGGATAACGACCAGACCTGCAGCAGCCAATCAGATCCCTCCCGGATGTGTTGACAAGGTGACAGTAATACGAGGGTTCACAGGCGACCAGAAGAAAGAGTACATCAGAAAGAGATTGAGCGACGCGAATCTGGCCCACAAAATCATCGCGCACATGACCAAAGCAAGGACCCTCCACGTCATGTGTCACGTCCCTGTCTTCATGCGGATCACTGCTACCGTTCTGGAGGACATGTTGAGGACGGACAAGACTGCGCCGACGCCCAAGACCCCGACTGCGATGTACTGCCAGGTGGTCCAGAAGATTGACCGGGATGTTCTTCTGAAGCTGGGCAGGCTGGCGTTTGAACATCTGGAGAATGGCACCATCGTGTTCTACCAAGAAGACCTGGAAGAGTCTGGCCTTGATGTGAAAGAAGCCTCGCTGTACTCGTCAGAGGTGTGCCCAGGGATCTTCAAGGCAGAGAGTGTGCTCCTCGAGAACACGGTCTACTCCTTTGTTCATCAAAGCATGCAGGAGTTCTTGGCTGCAGTGTTCCTGTTCCACTGTTTCACAGAGGGGAACCTTAAGGTTCTGAAGAAATTCTTTGGAGAGAAGTTTAAAATTGTCTCCCCGGAGGGCTTCCTGAAGAGAGCCTCGAGGGAGTCCCTAGCGAGTCGCAACGGACACTTGGACTTCTTCATCCGCTTCCTTCACGGCCTCGCGCTGGAGTCCAACCGAAGTCTGTTGGGAGGTCTGCTGGGTCAGGCGGAGATTAGTCCAGAGAGCCTCCAGAAAGAGATCAACCACCTCAAGAGCCTCAAGACGACCGATTACTCTCCCGACAGATGCATCAACGTCTTCCACTGTCTGCTGGAGATGAACGACAACTCTATTCTTCAGGAGATCCAGCAGTACCTGAGGTCGGGGAACAGACCGAAGACAGAGCTCACCGACACCCAGTGCTCGGCTCTGGCCTTCGTGCTGATAATGGCGGAGCAGGTCGTGGACGACTTTGACCCCGAGTCGTACAACGCATCGTGGATGGGGAAGTTGAGGCTGATGCCAGCTGTGAAGAACAGCATAAAGGCTCGGTTAGTAGTCAGAGTCTATGTACCGTCACACAACTAACACTATAACTAGAAATTAACATTACCTAGAAATTAATAACATTTAAACCCATTTAGACCTGGAACGGATCCGTGTTACTCTAGATTTTAACCACTTTAACAAGTTATTTTATGCTTTAACTATTAAAAAATAGCAGATATACAAGATCATAGCGCGGCACCGAGGACCACGCTATGAGCTTGTGGATCTGCTATTTTTGAAAGACCGTGAAAATGTTTGCAATGAGATGGGGGTCGGTCAAATACAAATGATTCTAATTCTTAAAAAAGTTGAGCACCACAGATTAAGAAACATTTAGAAGACATTTCTAGGTATTTTTCAGGTCTTAATGGGTAGCAAGACAACCTTCCATCCGTCTTTCACTTCTCTGCGCTCCGGTTCCTCGTTCTTGGTTACGTCAATGTACCTTTTGATGTCTTGACAACCAGATATACAGTACATCGTTCCTACAGTACATCGTTCCTTGACAGAGAACTTGGTTGAATATGTTCTAATCGTCTCATTAACACATTTGTTAATCTGTAATCACAGACTCGTGGAACAGGACCTCAAGCTGATGCACTGTGAGATTGTTGCTGCAGCTCTCGGTTCCAGTCCATCCCACCTGAGGGACATTGACTTGAGCTACAACTACCTCGACGTGTCCGATATGGAGCTCATCTGCGCTGGACTCAAGAGTCCAAATTGTAAACTGGAGATTCTACGGTCAGATTCAGTCATTCATTCATTCATTTTTTATTTTCATCAGTTATATGTGGTGATGTGAATACAGTGGTGAGAGTTTGAGTGTGAATAAGGTTGATGTGGTAACCCACGTTGACTGACTGACTTAATAAGGTACAGTGATGATAAGGTCTGTGACTACAGTGACAAACTTGAATACCTACACTATGTATGTTTGGATAATTTGTTCATCATCATCCCCTTGTTCTGAATATTATTGATGTTGATATTCTTAACACCAACTGTATAACACCTACTGTAAGAAAGCAATATTGATATTTAAATCAACTTGTATTATACTAATTATTAAGGAATACTTCAGCCAAGAAATTACTTTATTTCTTTCATTTTCTTATTAAGCTTTGATGTCTTAAACACACTGAGGAAATTCCTTAATAATCCAATCCAAAAAGTGAAAAGAAACTCAGTGAATTGAAGTGAATCAGGTACGGATTTTAATAGGAGCAAAACAATATTAAACACATATGTTCATAAAATTCCAAAACGCCGCTCCTAATGCAGCTTCTCTATCCAGGAATAATGTATCCTACAGTATTAGCAGATGATCAAACTAACATCTGCTGTTTGGTTCTTCCTGTAGACTGGCTCACTGCTGGCTGTCCAAGAGAAGCTGTGAACTCCTGGCCGAGGCCATCAACTCCAGTCCGTCCCACTTGAAGATGCTGGACCTGTCCTTCAACATACTCCCGCAGTCCAGTGTCAACCTGCTGCGCTCTACTGCAAACAAGGAGCTCAGGTGTGTAGACCTCCTGGACCTTGTCCGAGTGCATAGATAGATACATATCGTCATTGTTGGGTCGAAACCTTTAAACTAGTGAAAATAGCAGATCTACAAGCACACAACGCCTCGCGGTGCGAGGCGTTGTGTGCTTGTAGACCTGCTGTTTTCACTAGTTTTGTGCGACAGTCTTGTATGGTGAAGCGGGGCTTTACTTTACGAAAAAACCTGAAACTTGGAGATACAAGGTTTCTGCTCGACAGTGACGATATTCATCCACTCACAAGTTTTTGATCTGTTACATTACAATATATATATATACAGTATATATGTATATATTAGCAGTGGTTTTCAACCAGTGGTGCGAGTGGTCCAAATCTAAATGATGGAGAGTTTGTAACCAAATGGACCCTTATAGACATTTAACTCTTGAGAGTGTAAAATTAAACCAAATGGACCCTTACGGGTCCATTTTACACTCTCCCTTACGGGTCCATTTTACACTCTCCCTTACAGGTCCATTTTACACTCTCCCTTACGGGTCCATTTTACACTCTCCCTTACGGGTCCATTTTACACTCTCCCTTACAGGTCCATTTTACACTCTCCCTTACGGGTCCATTTTACACTCTCCCTTACGGGTCCATTTTACGCTCTCAAGAGTTCAGTTGTTCTTAAACATCTGTGTTACTTAATTTACAAGAAGTCTACACAATTTAGAGAATGTAGAAGAATTTTTATTTTGATCAACGTTTGCCTGTTATCTCTCCTATGGTATTGACATCAATACGGAATGGAATTGTGGACAAAATCTTATCCAACCATAAAAAATATCGCCCAAGGTTTGGGCTAAAGAGAGGCTAAATCTCATCAAATGGTGGTCCGTGGCTCAAATGCAGAATAAATAATGGACCTTGATATAAAAAAAAGGTTGAAAACCACTGATATATAGTTTCATATATTGTCTCATCCCAAACACCCACCAAAGCACAGCACAGGAGTGAACACAAAATGCTCACAAAAAAGTAAATCACTAGAAAAGTGCACTCCAAAATATCTTTTGACAACATAAACAAGCATTAGTCGAAAAACATAAAGTAGGCAACAAAGGGAGAAACGGGGAGTGGAGTGCTAGAGTAGCGCATTTATAGCGTTTGTATAACGGCATCTACAGTTGCCATAGAAAGCAGAACATTGTCTTTGTTTGGTGTGTGTTTGTACAGAGACATGCAGAGAGGCAGGTGTTCTTGGCAAGGCCTATGGGGCCTTGTAGATCGGCTACTTTTTAAATGTTTGCGTTACACTGTCATACAACAAAGAATAAATACACTGATGATTGTGCTTTCAAACGATGAAACTATATGGAATCTATGAAGAGGTTGTGGGGGTCCCTGCTTCTTCTCTCCTCTAGTGCTGACCACTGATATCTACCACCAACATGCACAAGCCTTACGTCATTTTAGTCAACTGTCATTCCTGCAGTGTAAAAATTATACACGCACGCGCGCGCGCACACACACACACACACACACACACACACACACACACACACACACACACACACACTCACACATCATCTCGGCTGTCATTGTACATGAATATGAAATCAAACTTGTTCTTGGAAGATTCTATTCTGCAGCTGCAGCTAAGCATGAACATGTTTAAACGCACTTGTTGTCAAATCCAGCCTCCTCCAACGCCGTTGTGAGCATGTAGATCTGCTATTTTCACAATATGTATCTGTGGAACCGTGTCACATTAACTCTTTCTCAGCCACGTGGAGCCACTTAATATTAAAACCGGATTAAACCGTAGTTCATCAGACATGCAAACAGTCCCAAGGTGAAAAAGGTGACAACTTTTTTGGCCAGAAGTCTTTGCCGCGCACAGCGCGGCGCGAAATTTTGGACCTTTTTTGGGTCGGTAGGGTGAATTTGCACAATTCTAACTGGGTAAAACAGTGACTTACTCATATACAACATGCAGCAAAATTGGACTTGTTGCCTACCGATTGTTCTATCTAGATATAACGAAGAAAATTATAAATATAATATAGCCTACAGTACAGATATAGTTATAGGAATAACCTATAATATTTAGGGACTTGTCTTTAATAGACAGGCATAGACAGAGACACAATGCACGCTGTGAGATCGGCTATTTTCTATCTTACTTCTTAAATAGGCCAGTGTTTTCTAAGATAATTTCTTTGATTTTTATTTTATTTATTCATGAAATTAGAAGGAAAAAATAACTTTTCTTTATTTTAAATCATTAAATGTTATTCTTTTTTGGGGGAGAATGTTTTTTGAATGTTTTTAAATGATACAAAACTAAATGTAGGAAACGAAACATTAAGGGACCCATAAACATTTTTTAGCGACCCATAAATGGGTCCCAACCCAGTGCTTGGGAAACAGTGTTGTAAAACCACAGATGATTGTTGTATTCTCCGCTTTGAGAACTGTCTGTGCCTCTGCCTCACTCTGCCTCATTTTTCTCTCACGCTCTCTCTGCCTCATCTTAAAATAAATGCGAGAAATCTCTGTTCTGTCTAATAAGAGGCAGATGGAACGGCATGATAGCGTTGATTTAGCGTTAGCTCTGCGCGCTAGACAGTGGAGTTCTCCACTAACGGTCTAACGCTATGGACCAGAGCTAATAGCGTTAGCATGTAGCAAAACTATCCCATCACCGTTGAGGAAAATCAACAAACGTAGGCTATAGTCGATTATGTCACGTCACCGCATCGATGCAGAATAGCGACCTCATCGCGATACAAACGAATTAAAAAGTCCAATCCACAACTACACCACACTATCAATATCAACGACAACCTATTACTATGTTCAGCTCTCCGCTCAGCTGCTCTGGACAGAGTCAACTCCCTCAGTCAAGCATGGGTGTTGACGTCACAGGCAAGAGAAAGCGAGCGCTTGATTTGTTCAAAGATAAAACGACCATATCCCCCATCCACCTTCAGACTACTGCACTGACAAAACGGACGGAGCCAAGAAGAGAAAAAAAGCGCTCCTCTTCTCACTGCTGCTCAACGCAGCCTAGATGACATGACACCCCCCCAAAATATTTTTACATCGAATCTGAACGAATCACACAAACGATCAATTTGGATTAAAAACGGCGATTTTCGCCGAAAAGCTACAAGTTTGCATGCCTGTCATCTGTACTCGAATTAGCCGACCGGAATTTTGGGGGTCACAGCCTAAAAAGGTTCGAGAACCCCTGTGTTAGACAGTTAGACATTGATGCAATTGTTGTTTTACTTCCTACAGTGTGAAGCACGGAGGAGAACATTGGATTGATCCATCAACCCTCAGAAGATGTGAGTATGTCTGTCTGTGTCAATATCACACATTGACAATGTATGATAGTTTTTAAGTGGCTTGTGTCTGACAAAATGAATATCAAATATAGAAACACTGAATCAAGCAACTTAAAAACGTGTCTGGGGTGCCGTTTTGTGTCTTCCTTGCTTTTCTATGCTCGCTTATCTCTAGTCTCCTGACTATGATTGGCTTTCAAAGTTTTCAGGCCCTGGGTAGGCAAACCGGCCTGGCAGAGCACACTTTTGCTAGTTTGCTCTAAATGTAATAATAGTTAACTTCCTCCCGCGAGGGAAAACCAGTAGTTTCAGCCCAACCCAGCTGATTTGCTGCCCACAAGGAGCACGTGAGCAATTAGGGGTTAAGAGTCTTGCTCAGAGACACACATCGGCATTGCTACCCTGGCCTGGAATCAAACTTGGGACAACCAGGGGCTCTGGCTCCCCAGGCGGGCTCCCTAACCATTCAGCTATGCCACCCCTAATGAAAATCTGATTTTTACTTGATTGGTGAAATAAAGGCTGTTGTTGTCGTTGCTGCTGAATGATTTTCCTGTCTGGATTCTCTCTCTCTCTCTCTCTCTCTCTCTGTCTCTGTCTCTGTGATCAGATTTCCATATACCCAAACTGGACCCAAACACGGCAAACAAAGGCCTCGCTCTCTCTGACGACAACAAGACGGTGACACAGGTGGGACGGGAGCAGCCGTACCCCGATCATCTCGACAGATTCGATACGCTTCCACAGATCATGTGCACGGAGGGTCTGACCGGACGCCGTTACTGGGAGGTAGAGGTAGACGGAGATTCCGATGTGGCGGTGACTTACAGGGGAATAAACAGGAGAGGACAGGGCAAGGGCACTTGGCTCGGTCTAAACGGCAAGTCCTGGACCCTTTTCCTCTGCAAGCAACGTTTCCTTATCAGATACAACAAGAAGGAAGTCGTCCTCCCTGTTTATCGCTCCGGCTCCAACAGAGTAGGAGTGTACGCGGACGGTCCCGGTGGGACGCTGTCCTTCTACAGCATCACCTTCTCTGACACACTGATACACCTGTACACATTCCAGTCCACATTCACTGTGCCCCTCTACCCTGCGTTTGGTGTTTACACCGGCTCAGTGACCATTCACGAGGCACCTTATGTGCCCACTCAGCCCCTCTCATAAATGTGTGTGGATCAGGGGTGTCACACCAAATTCTGGGCCCTGGGTACAAGGATTCACTGCGGGCCCCCCATGAATGTTCTTCATAGGGGGAGGGGGTTTAACCCATTTAGACTGGGAACACATTATTTTGTGCTTTAACTATTGAAAAATAGCAGATCTACAAGCTCACAGCGTGGCACCCGAGTGCTGTTCTGCGAGCTTGTAGATCTGCTATTTTTGAAAAATCTTGAAAATTTGGGCAAGTCTTTGAATATTTCAAATCCTTCCATCCCATCTCAAAATATTTCGTTCCAGGGACCCCCCAGAAGCGAAATTTGAGTTACTAAAATGTTCGCTTAAAAAATACATAGGCTATATCCAAAGATTTGCACACATTTTCATGACTTTTCAAAAATAGCAGATCTACAAGCTCACTGTGAGATTGTATATCTGCTATTTTTCAATAGCTAAAGTATACAATAACTAAGGCCTCCTCCACCGTGGGCCCTAGTAACTCCGTCCCACTTTCCCCGCCCTTGTGACGCCCCTGGTGTGTGACAGACAGTGTGTCAGTGTCCCAGAGGAAGACCACGTGGAATTGGGCACGGCTGGTTTTCAGCCTCTTTGTGTCGCGTTGTGTTTTATTTAAACCAGTTCACAGTCACTGTTCACTCTGGTTGTGTGCCTTTTAGATACAGAGACGGGCAGTTTGTGTCTGTGAAACAAGTCATTCCTTCTATATGGAGTGAACCATAGTGTTGGACAACACGGGGCTAATATGGTAGACCAGCGATGTCCTAATCAAGAGCCCCATCTGAATTCTGTTACAGTTTCTATGTTTCGTTGAGCACAAGAAATGTTTATTTCAGTTTATTTTGTCTATGTATATTGGTACACTTTTATTTAACTTCATTTTGCTTTCTTATCTACCTTTTTTCTCCTTGAACTCTTGTTGATGCCATGCCTATTTGGAGGTAGTCTAACATTTTAATGTTAATGTTTTATCAGATACCAGAGATTTTATTTTTATTTTCGTCCTCTTTGCAAACATGTTTAGTTGTCTGATTTAGCAACCGAGAGCCTGCAGTCTAACATCACAATGGACAGACACTACTGATGTAATTGAAGAGCTGAAGCAATCCCTGGCAGATACTGTAAAAAGTCAAATGACAGCCTCCACAACGGCTATCTGAGCACCCTGGCTCAATCAAATGAGTCATTTAGGGATAATAACACTGAAAATTAGGACAAAGTTTTGCCACCCCGAACACTAAAGCTCCCCTCTCGATTTGAGAACAGCGTGTGACTACTTCGCAAGGAAAGCTAACTATAGAGTCAGGTGCGACAACAATTTGTCCATCGTGTTAAACCAGATAGTAGACTGACAACTTAATGAGTTGAATGCCAGATTCCAAAATGACATATAGCCTAGTTTCATGAAGTTGGCTGGCCTATTCCTAACAGCCGTGGCTCAATGCCACTGAAAGGTCTCTCTGCAGACTTTTAGATGTAAACGTGAAATAGACAGAGCATATTTGTGAATAACCTTGCTATAAAAGAGAGCAGAGGAATTCCTTTCGTAAGCCTCCTCGAGGTTTTGACGAGACAGTGTTTTCCCCAGTGTCCATTACTTCTAAAAGGCATTAATTACACTGCCGACGACAACATGTGGTGTCTTAACGCCTATTTTCCAGCGTGAAAAGAACACAAAATTCAAGCAGCAGTTCGACGCTAACCCCTCACCTAAATGTCTCCACACATTAGAGATGTAACTGAATTATATCAATTGTAGACATTTTCAAGAGCAAGCCCTGTCGTCTCATGCTGCAGATACGGTACTATATCATCGTTGTCGGGTGGAAACCTTGTATGTCCAAAACCGTTTGTTTTGTATTTGTCATTTTAAAAATGACTTAAACTAGTGAAAACAGCCGATCTACAAGCACACAACGCCTCGCACCCGCGAGGCGTTGTGTGCTAGTAGATCTGCTGTCTTCACTACTTTTGTGCCCTTGTATGATGAAGCAGGGCTTTGCTTTGCGAAAAAAATTACACATTTGAAACTTGGAGATACAAGGTTTCTGCCCGACAGTGACGATATATACAGTATAATGGATGGAGGATGTAGGCTTTTGGTTGCAGACATTGATTTGTTAACATTGGTAACTTTGCTCAAACTGTAAGCATAGTTTTGAAATGACTCAATAATTTATCAAAGATTCACATGCATCTCCCTGTAATGCCTTCTATCACGATGATTTCAGAATGAATACTTTGTATCTGTAATACATGTTGTGATCACGTGTGTAATAAAACATACACTGTAGTTCTAATGAATAACTTGCATTCCCCGACTATTATTATTTCTTTTTGTAAAATATAATTTAGGCCTACAGGCTAAAAGAGTCTTTGAGATCTGATTCACCACTATGTGGATCAATGAGGATGGTTTGAATGTTCGATTTCTAATCAATGGAACAACTATTTTAGATTAGTCCACCTTTGGAGTTACATAACGGCAAACTATACGCAACCCAAGCCTCTACCAAAGTAATCTGGTAGAGGTATTGCTAGTAAACTATTATTTCTAGTAGTATTTTGCTTGTAAACTAGCAATACTACTACAATGTAGAAGTACTCGGTATGAAATAAAACACCTGTAGTCCATTTTTTATTTGAGTAAAAGTGAAAAACTATTGCCATCAAAATATACTTACACTACCAAAGTAAAAAAAAAAAAAAAAAAAGAAGAAAAAAAAATATATATATATATATGTTACAGGGTAAATGGGTAACTCAGGGAGACCTCGGTAAGAGCGCTCGTTTTGTAGTTCACCACACACTAATCACCACCAGATGGCGACGTCAGCCACTGGATAAGAGAGTTACGTCACGCTTTGAACTCGCCGCAGACCGGAAGTGTTTACTCTTTATTTACTAGCCTAGCCTAGCCTAGCCTAGCCTAGCCTAGCCTAGCCTAGCCTAGCCATTAGCTCCATTGTAGTCACTTGGACAGGGCGTTTAACGTGCGCTTGCCCAGGCCTTACGGCCTGGGCATAAATATAACGATTGCATTCACCACGGCTTCGTAACTCGCGCGGCGCTCCGCCGGCCGCGCGGCCCTGGCCCGCTCTTCGCGGCCACTCGCGCCTGCGGCGCTCGGGGGCGAAGAGCAGGACCAAGGTCCGCTGGCCTTCGCGCCGCTTGGGGCTTCGTGGACCCAGGGGGGCCTCGTAACTCGTTTGGGCTTCGTGGATACAGGGGGGCTTCGGTAGCCGCTCGCAGTGTCGTGGACAATAGAGCGGCGCACCGCCTGGAGTACGTTGTATTGGCGACCGCTTGCTCCGCCCCGTGCCGCACCACGAGTGCTCCGCGTCTCGAATGCCCTGGTTCTCTTTAAAACCGTGACATATATATATGTCACGGTTTTTTTTGCGTCTCAGAGAATTAGAGAAACGGAGCGCTTGCCGTGCCGCACAGGGCGGAACAAGCGGTCGCCACAACAACGTCCTCCAGGCGGAGCCACTCGATTGTCCACGACATTGCAAGCGGCGCGAAGGCCAGCGGACCTTGGTCCTGCTCTTCGCCCCCGAGCGCCGCAGGCGCGAGTGGCCGCGAAGAGCGGGCCGCCGCGCGAGTTACGAAGCCGTGGTGAATGCAATCGTTATATTTATGCCCAAGGCCTGGGCAAGCCCACGATAAACGCCCTGTCCAAGTGACTACAATGGAGCTAATGGCTAAGCTAGGCTAGGCTAGGCTAGGCTAGGCTAGTAAATAAAGAAAGAGAGTCGCAAACGAGTGACGTCAGCGCCTTCACTATTGAATGGCTGCGTCGCCATCTGGTGGTGATTAGTGTGTGGTGAACTACAAAACGAGCGCTCTTACCACAGTCTCCCTGAGTTACCCAGTTACCCTGTAACATATATATATGTCACGGTTTTAAAGAGAAACAGGACATTCGAGACGCGGAGCACTCGTGGTGCGGCACGGGGCGGAGCAAGCGGTCGCCAATACAACGTACTCCAGGCGGTGCGCCGCTCTATTGTCCACGACACTGCGAGCGGCTACCGAAGCCCCCCTGTATCCACGAAGCCCAAACGAGTTACGAGGCCCCCCTGGGTCCACGAAGCCCCAAGCGGCGCGAAGGCCAGCGGACCTTGGTCCTGCTCTTCGCCCCCGAGCGCCGCAGGCGCGAGTGGCCGCGAAGAGCGGGCCAGGGCCGCGCGGCCGGCGGAGCGCCGCGCGAGTTACGAAGCCGTGGTGAATGCAATCGTTATATTTATGCCCAGGCCGTAAGGCCTGGGCAAGCGCACGTTAAACGCCCTGTCCAAGTGACTACAATGGAGCTAATGGCTAGGCTAGGCTAGGCTAGGCTAGGCTAGGCTAGGCTAGGCTAGGCTAGGCTAGGCTAGGCTAGGCTAGTAAATAAAGAGTAAACACTTCCGGTCTGCGGCGAGTTCAAAGCGTGACGTAACTCTCTTATCCAGTGGCTGACGTCGCCATCTGGTGGTGATTAGTGTGTGGTGAACTACAAAACGAGCGCTCTTACAATGAACGTCCTGGGTTACCCAAATATCCTGTAACATATATATATATATATATATAAATGTTTCAAAATGTGTCTAATGTTAATTGGAACATGGCAAATATATTAAAATGGTTTTGTGCATTTGTAGATTGTCTATTTTTGAACAGCGAGTATAGTAAGTATAGGACTTGAGTGGTTAATGCACATTTTGCAATAATTATATGAATCTGTAAAGTAACCGGTAGTCTAACTAAATTTGTAAAATAATTGTTGTGGAGTAAAAGAAAAAATAGTATTTTCCAGTTGAGATGTAGTGGAGAAAATTGCCCAAACAGTGATGCCAGCATTATCATTTGCTTAAACATACTTCATAATGATGTTTTCATTGCAGCATTCCAATGTATTCAAGATATATAATATAATTTAAGCTGAAATGACCTTAGTTTAGCGGCCTATCACACATAATGATAGGATACTTCAATATGAGATACTTCAATGGTTTCCAGTGGAAATAAGCTTAGTCTTTTCATGGATCTCCTTTTAGTAGACCTTGTACCAGTGAACTGTACCGTCATGAAACTGTACCTTTTCCTATGCAAACTTCTAATAAAGTCTTCAATCAATCAATCAATAATGGAACGGAAGGAATTCAGTTTGACCACTTGAGGGCGCCACACTCTACAGGTTACGTTCGTGTAACCGCAACAATCTATGATGACTCCAACTCCCAGCGTGCAGCGCGCTGCCGCAGATACGGAAGTGTCTCAGGGTTGACTATCCTTAGCCGAGGAAGGTAAACAAATGTATTTTCTGCTGTTTTTATTTCATTGTGACGTGTTGATGGTTATGACATGATTTTAAACCGTCCTGAAATATGATTTTTCTGAGTTTAATGTATCAATAAAACCCCGTGAACATCATATTTAGCTTTGTGGACTATTATGGTTAGCGACAGCTTGGTTCCTCTGTGAAAGTTTGAATGGAGACCATGTCTTCTGGATTCCAGAGTCTCGGGGACGCGCACGTCAGCAGATGTTTTCCCGGAAGGGGCGGAGACAATGACGTCTTCATGCTTCTAATATATCAATAAATACCATTACACATCATCCAATTGTTTGTGGAATCTTACTTGTATGCAACAGTCATGCACTCATAAATCACAGCATGATTAAAAATGAAAAAAACAAAATAGCAAAATATAGATATGTAGGATTCGATCAGCCGCAGTCACGAGCCAGTGTTCAGTGTACACATGGGGAACAAGTCCGCCCTCTAGTGGCGGAAAAGAATACCTCTGGGAACTCAGATTGGGAACAAGTTGCAAGTTGACATGACACATGTGAGATCGACTGCTGGAACAACTGGATGCTGTGTATATACAAAACAGCACCACCTGCTGCATGTCCTGTGCTAAACATGCAGCGCCAGTTCCAACCTTATAACTAGGGTCTCACACATTATACACACATTATATCACTTAGAATTTACTAAATAAATATCAAGCCCATTAACCTCAACTCTACACATCTCTTCGGTTGGTAATTATGGAATTTTCTGTCAGTCATGAATTGCTGACGTAAGCAAGTGATGATCAGTACTGTAAATATATAACTAAATATACTCTTTGATGCAATTAACTGGATGGAAATAGGAAATCCAAGGAGAAGAAATAGCCTTTGATAGTCAATTGTTTATTAAAAGATGTTATCCTGAAGATACCATGTCAAAATAGTACAATAAGCACATTTAAAACCAGCTATTCAACAAGCATGTACATATTGAAGGAGACACTTTTCAAACATTGTTTTTGGCTCAATCACATGGAAGAAACATAAAAAGAAACCCAAGTGCCACACAGGCTGTAAATAAATGGGACAAGTGCATGGAAGCCTATTGCACATAACTCATAACTGTATATGGAACATTTTAGTAGACTGTGCAGATTGTCCTAGAACCATGACTACTTTGCTATTAGGCCATTTAGCAGACAAAATTGTATGCTGACTGAGTAGTAGCGGTAGGAACCAGATAGAGCAGGAGGCTCCTGTTTTAGTTGCGGGAGGCTGCTTTTTTTCCCCCCACAACCTTTTCTTCATTATTTGTCCAATCCGGGGGCCCCTCAGCCAACCTGGGGAGAGCAACAGACTGACCTCATGCTTCCTTCTATGCATGATGGAGTCCAAGCTGTGAGGCAGCTTGATGGGTCGCAGAAGGAAGTCCTACTCGGCATAAAGGGGCCCTCGATTAAATGCCGTCCTCCCAATCTCAGGCCAGTCACTATAGACAATAAAAGATAATAATAAATGGCATGAACAGTTGACAAGGGTGATCTAGTGCAAAGGAAAAACAACTGAGTGTTCCTAATGATATCAGGTAAACATCAAACCTGTAGCATCTGTCCAAAATGCTTGAGGAGGAGAAGGAGGTGAACTAGAACGTGCACGCTAGACAGAAGTAGTCCTCCTCTGATGGAGGATTATCCACACAAGCCGAGTGATACCATCTCTGGCAGCTTGTGCATTCAATCTGTAAGAAATCATGAATTTCATTTAACAACATTTCTGATACACAACAAAAAAATATTAAAATAATGCCATTTCAATTGAAACCTTCTCATAAAAGTAATTTTGTAAACCACTTCTATTTTCATGAAAGATTATGTGCTACCCATGTAAAACATTTAAAGTCCTCATACCCAGAGATCATGCTCAACTTCCTCTTCAACCTCCTCTGTCGTCATGAGCCGATTCTTTTGGCCACAGTGGTGGCATAGCTCAGACAGGTCATCTATTGAAGATGTGTGTGTTTAGTACAGTACATTTAATTGTTTGGTTAGGCTGATACAAAGATCCCTTGCATTAACCTACCAGAGCTTTTAATCAGCTCAGTGGCTGCCGATTCTTTTGGCCACAGTGGTGGCATAGCTCAGACAGGTCATCTATTGAAGATGTGTGTGTTTAGTACAGTACATTTAATTGTTTGGTTAGGCTGATACAAAGATCCCTTGCATTAACCTACCAGAGCTTTTAATCAGCTCAGTGGCTATTTTCAGCCGGTCCCGGTTGAGGTCATCAGGGTTATCCGGGAGGTCCAGGTACTCAGTCTTTTGCTGAAGGATGATCTGCTCTGCAGCCTTGAACAAATAATTTCTGATTTCAGGGCACTTTAAACTTATAAGTAAACACATACCTTAACAATAAATTTGATTTATGGTATTTAGATGTGTTGTTCTTGAGCATAAAGTATGAGAATGTCTGCTGAATGTCTAAATTGGACATTTTAATAATCTTACTATGCAGACAAGCACCCCACATGAAAATGAGTCCCGCTGGCGGGGATGGTCCGGGGTCACACACTCCCACCTTGACACATTCAGATTCTTGTGCCTCATGAAGGCTCTAAAGCATGAGGAAAGTATGTGTTGATCTACTTTTCACATAGATTTGTTTTGCAATTAAATCCATCTATACTTAAGACAATACCTATATAAGCAAACCATTACTAGCACTTCAAATCATTGCATTAACTACATAAGTGTTGGATTTGCTTACCTAGTGGAATCCGCACACCTTTTGCGTTGTTCATCTGTTGCCCCAAAAGGGTCGAAGAAAATGACCCTATGGGCCTTTGGATACATCACCTTTAAGATTAGAACAAATATAATTTGTCTTGTAGCCAACTAGAAGCTTAAGTGGTGGTAAATAGAATGCTGTGTATTTGGACAAAATATCTACCATTAGCATCCAATGTTGGTTTAGGCCAACTGCACCAATCATTGCATGGTAATCTGTCACCTGCACCTGCATAATTAGAATCATCTCATTTGTTAAAATGGACTAAGCATAGCAGCATAGACATTAAGCATAACTATGGTGATCCTTACTTTTTTCAGAATTTTTACATTTCTGCTGGTGAATATATCAGCCATGGCATAACTGTCCACCATAAAAACGTTCTGCGTTGCCCTCCTGGTGATGCTTAGTATGTAAGCATTGATTACCTGCAGATATAAACAAAAATAACTTTATATCATTCATTATACTGTATTTCAATGAGCCAGCATCTGAGGTCCTTATAAAAGTTATACCTGACTCTCCAACCACACAGTCGGTTTGAGACAGTTGATGTCCAGTGTACAGAGCGGATATGGGCCAACTCTTGATCGTAGCAGTGTGACTGGTGTTGGTTGCCAAACATCAGTGCCTGGAAATACACATGAATTTAGTCATTTGTACAGAGAGGAATCTAACAACAGAATATTTAATGTCACATAGTGGAATGTAACTACCAATGGTCTGGATGGGTTCCATCATTTTACCTGCCATTTGCTTGGCTGGGGGCTCAGGGGGGTGGGTGGTCTGAGGCTCAGGGGGCTGGATGGTCTTAGGGAGGTGGTGAGGTGAGTGGACTGGTGATGGAGCAGGGGGAGCAGGAGATGGGGATTTGCCTGGACTGAAAGATGGGGGTGAACGGGCAGAAGGGGAACATGAAGCCAGAGGAGAAGGGCAGCCAAGCTTCTTTAAGTTGGCTGGAATCCTTTCCTCTGGCTCGATGTAACGTGTTATCTGGTCAAAGTTGGCAACTCTGGTGCCCAGTTTGTGGACCAGTTTAACACTCTTCCCTTCAATTTCTGCTATTTGCATAGGACCCATCATCTCAGTCCCCATCTTCCCTCCCTTGCGCTGCTCTTCTCTGATGTTCTTGAGAAGGACAAAATCCCCAACCCTGAAAAGGTCATCCACACCATGCAAATGTTTCCGCTTACGGATTTTATCCTGGGACATTTGCATGTTGTGGATGACCTTTTTGTACACCTCCCCCTGCTCCTTCAGTCCATCACTCACCACCTCCTTCCCAATCAATCCCTCCACCTTCTCATCGGTTATCTACAAGTACAAAAAAGCAAGTGTTCATTATAATTTATTAAGTTAGACCAATTATGACCACCACCACTAACCACCAGCAATAATTAAAACCTCTAACCTCATAAGTGTCAGGCACTCGAGTTGGAGTTCGCGCCTCCCTCCCATACATCAGTTTAAATGGGCTGAATTTAGTTGTCAAATGTTTTTTTGTGCGGATGCTGAACATGCATGCCTCTAGCTTCTCATCCCATTTTTTGGGGTTCTCAGTGACAAGTTTGCCAAGAGTCCTGAAAATATCATGTCATGTAAGGCACTTAAGACATTGTTAATTAACATCTGTGTCATGATATAGCATATTTTAACCAAATGTAACTTGCCTTTGGATGGTGCCGTTCATTTTTTCACACAGGCCGTTGGTCTGTAAGGAAGCCCAACAAAAATAAGTTTTACTCTTATGTACCTGTACAAAAGACGCAACAATAAAGTACAACCTTGAACTTGAAACTTGTACCTGTGGATGATAGGGTGCTGTATAGCTCCTATTGATCCCCAGCCTCTCACAAAGAAGCCGGTTGACCTTCTGAAAACAAAAGAGAGCAGAATTATTCGGGGGCCTCAGGGTTTTTTGGTGCTAATCAGTCTAAAAGTGCCATATTTTGCACAGATGTAGCCCAGGGCTTGCTCTAATGATAAAAAATGTAAATATGTAAATATATAAATATCTATTTTTACTGTACCTCATTTTTAAATTCCAGGCCGTTGTCACTTAAGGTGAGACAGAATGAAAACATGAAAAACAAAAGAAAAAAGTAAGTCATCAACTGGAGAAGTTTTATTGTGATAGCTATTGTATCAGTTAACCCCAACCCCACACCCCCCCATATGCCTCACCTTAAAATTCGCTCAGGCACTCCAAATCTGTAGACCCATTGCATTATGCAATTTGCAATCCCCTCTGCCTTTTTATTTTTAAGTGGGTAGGCCTCTGCCCACTTAGTGAAGTAGTCTATCATGACACATATGTAGATGTTGCCACTCTCCGATTCTGTTAGTTTGCAAAGGTCAATACCGACCAACTCGAAGGGCTGGTCCACCTGAAAGACATGTTTTCATGAATATGACGATATATTTTTGGGGTGCCGACATGAGCACTTTAGTAATATCACAAAATATAGCACCTTTATTGGCGTGTACTGACATTTCTCCTTCAGATTCGAGCGCTTTGATTGACACAGAGGGCACTGTTGGATCTGTAAGAAGAGAGTGTACAGAATCATTGTAAGCATGAAGTTCAGAAAGAATATAGTCCACTACAGTAAATCGAAATTACAAACATCAGTGACTATAAGAAATATGAGTTGACTTTAGTGCCCTACCCATTGTTTAATGTCATTCTGCATCCCCGGCCAGTAATAGAATTTGATGATGGCAGCATGAGTTTTCTCTACGCCGCAGTGGCCCCCAATGTCACTGTCGTGAAACTCCCTGAAAACTTGGTCACACTCCAAGGCTGTTGTGCACACCTTGGCCCAATGCTGTGTGAGGTCAGTTTTTCTTCTGCACAGATAGTACAGCACTCCATCTGTTCAGGGGTATAACTATCATGAGTTGAAGAGAACACATGGGATAAGGCTGGGGTTGATATTGTATATTGTAGACCTATACAAATGCTTACCTTCAACTTTATAGGACTCTGCCCTTCTTTTTATATTGGACCTTTGGCTTTTACTTGCTCCTTCTGGGAGACGGTCATGGACCAAAAAGTCCATCAACTCCTTCACAATATGAGGATCCATAGCCTATCTCTAAACTAACCTACAGCTAACTCAACTATCTCTAATGCTAACTATCCCTGGGTGTCTGACTAGGCCTATCTATTTCTCTTTATCTATATAACTATCTCTAACTATCCCTACTGACTATATCTATTCTACTACTGACTATATCTATTCTACTGCTGACTAGATCTAACCCTATAGCTTTAGCTTCTGCTATCTATCTAACTAAACAAAACCAAATACTTACTATATACTTACTGCCTATACTTACTTCTTGCTTTCTTATTATACTCTGTCTCTGTCTCTATCTCTAACAAAACCAAATACTTACTATATACTTACTGCCTATACTTACTTCTTGCTTTCTTATTAGTCTCTGTCTCTGTCTCTGTCTCTATCTCTATCTGTCTCTGTCTGTCTCTCTCTGTAAATTTTTCAAAACTCCTACTCTGCACTCGAGCCCTCAGTTAACCCCCATTTTATAAACTCTGATACCCCATGGGCACACCTCAAACACACATGAACATCGACCAATCATATGGCACCACCTGTGCTACAATGGAAATGTTTTCCAAATATTTGCTCTGTAAAGGACTTTTAGCTGCATTTCATGTCACTAAAGGTGCCATACAAATAAAAGTATTATGATCACACTTATTATTATGGGTCATAATAATAATAAGGGTAATAATAATAGGTGTAATAATAATAATAAGGGTAATAATAATAATATAGTAAAGACCTCCTACTCATGCCAACATCTGCACTGGTGCTTAACAGCACATACAGCAGGTGGTGCTGTTGTGGAGCTGTTGTTCTATGCTCTGTAGATTTAACAATGAATGAATGAATGTGTATGTAGCCTTCATAATAAAAACATTGATAGTTATTGTGCATGTGTCAGACTTCACACAAGAGTTTGCTTTGCATGGTGTGACTATCCAATATCATAAACTTGTTTTACAGCTATTAAATGATCAATTGAACAGAGCGCTTAAAATTTCTAGAAAACCAAAGGACACCAGTTGATATAGGTCAACTTGTTCCCCATGTCATGTTCAACCCAGAGGTATTTTCTTCCGCCACTAGAGGGCGGACTTGTTCCTCATGTGTATGAGATGAGTTAGACTATTACCATGGGCAACTCACAACGCCTCGTAGCGTGATAGGTAGGACGTTGTATCATAGATTTTCTTTGGCTCGTGACTGCGGCTGATCGAATCCTACATATCTTGTCTTTTGCTCCTTTTTTTTTTTTTTTTTTTTCATTTTTAATCATGCTGTGTTTTATGACTGAGTGCATGACTGTTGCATACAAGTAAGATTCCACAAACAATTGGATGATGTGTAATGGTATTTATTGATATATTAGAAGCATGAAGACGTCATTGTCTCCGCCCCTTCCGGGAAAACATCTGCTGACGTGCGCGTCCCCGAGACTCTGGAATCCAGAAGACATGGTCTCCATTCAAACTTTCACACCTCATTGGTCAATGTTTACTGATAGTGCATGCATGACTGTCTTATATCTCTGGTTTTCAAACCTTTTCATTTCAAGGACCCCCAAATTGACACTTATCTGCCCGCGGACCCCCATTTGAAAAGATGAGCCTGGGATCCCCTTTAAGATTTTTTACAGCTCTATAGCAGTGATTCTCAACCATTTTAATGTTAAGGACCCCCAGTTTGACGTGCATTAGGCTACGAACCCCCATTTAATGGTATTTCTATCTAGACTGAGACCCCAATTTATATTGTAAAATCAATGTTAATTTAACTGCGAGGAGTGTACAAATGGATCATAGTGTGTACAAATGGAATTATTTCTATTTGTTTCCTATCTAATATTTTAGCTGGGGACCCCCTGGAACTCCCTCAAGGACCCCTGAGGGTCACCGGGCCCCACTTTGAGAACCACTGTCATATGACCTGACAGATGACGGTCATGTGATCCAAGGCTGTGTATTTTAATGTAGTGTTTTAATCAAATTTTATCACCATTATCCTGGGAATGTAGCAAATGGAATAGCCACAATACAATATTTTAAAAAGACATAAACATAGCTAGCCCTAGAATGGCTGTGATTTTACATACATTTAATCGTGTATTCCATAAATGTGTATAAAAGTGTATTTCATAAATCATCTGAAGAAGTCTCTTGGTTGTCTAAAAAGCTGTGGTTCTCAAAGTGGGACCAGGACCCCATGGGGTCCTTGAAGGGTTTCCAGGCGGTCCTCAGAAAAAGAGAGTAGTATGAGTAGTTTAAAATCAGTTTAACAACTACTGCTATTTGAAAATAGGCGACCTTTACAAGAGTGATGCACGTGTTGTCAGCTTAGATCTGCCAAGAAAACAAAATTAAGGTAATGTGAAAAATGAAAACAATTTTAACACAAATCCTTGTATGGTGTTATATTATTGATATGATTGCATCTTGGTGTTTATGCATAA
This sequence comes from Nannobrachium achirus, assembly GCF_963921795.1. Taxonomy (NCBI): domain Eukaryota; kingdom Metazoa; phylum Chordata; class Actinopteri; order Myctophiformes; family Myctophidae; genus Nannobrachium; species Nannobrachium achirus. Next base: position 19,205,370 of record NC_137823.1, on the reverse strand, counting down.
TCATCAGACCCATTTAGAACGGATACACATTATTGTGTATCATTATTTTATGCTTTAACTATTGAAAAATAGCAGATATACAAGCTCACAGAGCGGCACCAAGTGCCGCGATGCGAGCTTGTAGATCTGCTATTTTTGAAAAACCGTGAAAATTTGAATTTTGACCCTATTCTATAAGTGTCTTTTGAATCCTTCTAAGGTTTTTTGAAAAACCTATGTTTCTATGTCAGCAATCTGGCCAGCCATTGTCAAAGAAAAGGTCCTTTTCACTTAAATGGAGCTCAGTTAGTTTGTTCTTGAGAGACTACTATGTCAGTGGTTCTCAAACCTTTTCATGTGTAGGACCCCAAAATGATATTTATTTGGCCACGGACACCCATCTCAAAATATTTAGTCCCAGGGACCCCCCAGAAGCAGAATTTTAGTTAGAAACGTTAAAATAAATAATATTCATAATTCATACATAATATTCAAAGATTTGCTCACATTTTCACGACTTTTTCAAAAAAAAATTCACTGGTTAAAGCATTCAATAATTCTAGGCCTAAATGGGTTAACTTGTGTTGATGTTGTTGTTCAGATGATGAAGGGTAAAGGAGATGAGGAAGACTACTGGAACAGCTCCAAGTTCAAAGCGTTCACCTTCGACGATGAAGATGATGACTTCACCAGGGTGAGATGGACGGCTACACATTTTATATTCATCAACAACACGTACAGCACACACACTGCCCCCCAACAGTTATATTCAACAGTTGCTCTGTTGATTATAAATTGATTTTCCAAATTATTCTCCCCTTTGACTATTACATTGTACAGCATACATGGGCAACTGGGCCACATGCGGCCCTCACCCTCACATAATGCGGCCCGCAGGTTGATATTGGAGTACTGATATATTATTGATTTCAGCTGTTACAATTCCAAACATGGAAAAATTACCTGCTTTAATTACTTCAGTCCATTAGTAGCTAAATGACTAGTATGAAAATGTGATTGTATTTTTTATGTCCAATGTATTTGTATTTAAGTTCATAATGTTAACGTAACTTTTTAGGATTCCCATTCAAAAATAGCAAAAATAGCCGATCTACAAGCTCAAAACGCGTCGCAGTGCGACACGTTTTGAGCTTGTAGATCGGCTATTTTTGCTACATGCATTGTGGCCCTCTGGAGTGAGTGTGAAAATGTAGTGGCCCTCTCCATCATCAAAGTTGCCCACCCCTGTTGTACAGTGTGACAGTGACACCTGTTGAAATCACTCTTTTAGCTCTTCAACATGAACTGAATGGATTCTGGTGTTGGATAACATTACAAAACCCTATTCTGTGTAGTTGTTTTTCTCCTAATAATAATTAATTACTATAATGATTAATATGCTGTCATTATTTATTACATTCACAATAATAAACAGTTACAGTATGTATGCTTCCTTGATTTCATTGGTCAATGAAGTGGATCCTTTGACTAATTAAAATGGTAAAATTAAGAAGTAGTGAAAATAGACGATCTACAGCTCGTGAATCTGCTACTTTCAAACTGCTGGACTAGTGGACACACAGTGGACAGTCAGGACAGTATTCTCTTGTTTATTCTTGGCATAGAGTTACTCCATTAGAGATTACAGTCTATGAAAATGCTGAAGTTTCTCTTTGATTTCCTGTCAGATGAAGGAATCTAAGAAGGCTGTGAACAGCCTGCACAGCCTGGTGGATGACGACGATGACGATGATGTGGTGAAAGTCAGCTGGAGCGGAGAACCCATCGGAAGTAAGAAACATTTTTGTCTCATTGACATCCGGCAAATTTTGAGCCCAGATCCTAGCCTGGGGAGGGGATTGGTGGGAAGGGTTGGTGTTTGACAGTAACCCTAACCCTACCTCGATAGACATTCACAGTCAGACTAGCCACGGAAACCCAGGCTTTTATTTTGGCGATAGGAAGAAAAATAAAAGCCTGGGCTAACCTGCTGAAATCTTTTGGCATAGAAAGTGGGAGGCGGGCCATGGCACAGATCCGCCCCTTCTAGACCAAAATAGGCTTGTGTTAGGGAAGGCTACAGTCGGACAGACAGTCTCCTCTGCATGTTTCTGTGTGCGGGAGAGTCCGCACAGCACTGTATTCAGAGACTGATCATGTACATACTTTACTGCAACCAAAGATGGCTAAAGACATACATTGCAAAGGCTGCCTGTGCATGCTTGTTTGAGCTGCACGCTCACACATAACGTGCGTACACACGAGAATGAGAGCGCTCGCATCGCAAATCGATCAAACACCATTCACAACGCCGTTTCAGACGGGGGAATAGTTACATTTCAAAGATTAAAAATCCAACCGAGTGTCAACAGTGCAAATTAACATAGGAATTAGGCTGAATGCGGAGTCTGTAAACAACGACACTTCCGTCACACAGCTTGAATGCCCGCTAAAGCTGATTGGCTTGTCGTTAGACCCACCGCCACCTCCGACTCTCAGTTTCAAATGTTTTTTATTCGAGCAAATTACATTAAGTCAGAGATAAATGCAACAATGCATGCTCTTTTTTTCTCATTTTTTCCACACAAATTCAAAAGTTATACATTAACAAAAACACGCAATGAAACAGTTAATATAAATAAATAATACATATACATACAAACAATAGAAAACATACAAGTCATGATCCTAAGTAGTATCTCTGAAAGTCCCATCCCATTCCCACCCGTCCCTACTCCACCGTCATTGACACCCGACCATCCAAGTATAGCCTATGTTACTGATGCGAGGTACGCTGTGAGAGGCGACCATACATTATCAAAATATGAAAGTTTGTCCCCAAGAGTATATCTAATCCTTTCCAGATGTAACGTGTTGGTAAGGTCACTGAGCCACATCTTTGTGGTTGGCGCATCTTTTTTCTTCCAATGCATAAGAAGCAACTTCCTTGCAATAATGAGACCATAAGATAGGAAACATTGCTGATGTTTTGTTAGCTTTGTACTCTGATCAGATACTCCCAAAATGACAATGAGGGGATCTGGTTCTAAGTTTATTTTAAGTATTTTAGATAGCAAAGTGAAAATGTTAATCCAATATGTTTGAACTTTGGGACATAAAGCAAAGCTATGAAGTATCATCAGCTGATAGGCATTTATCAAGTAGGGGAAAATCTCCGGATATATTTTGTGTAACCTCTCTTTGGAATAATGAAGACGGTGTAGTATTTTGAACTGGATTAAACAATGCCTCCCATTAGTAGAGCATTGATGAATGTGTTCCAGACTTGCAGCCCATAAAGCATCAGGAATCTCTGTGCCCATTTCTTCCTCCCATTTTACTTTAATGGGAGTGGAATCAACTGGCGTGATTGATCTTAGGGTGTCATAAATATAGGAAATTAATTTCTCAGAGCATGAAGGTATCTGAACGCACCCATCGATACTTGAGCCTCTAAAAGTTTCAAAATGTTGCTGATGTTGCCTTACATTGTCTCGTATTTGCAGATATCTGAAGAAGTTACCTCATTGGATAATACATTCTTGTACCGAGGAAACTTTAGGTTCAACACCAGAACAAGAGAGACATTTGTGTGTGTGTGTGTGTGTGTGTGTGTGTGTGTGTGTGTGTGTGTGTGTGTGTGTGTGTGTGTGTGTGTGTGTGTGTGTGTGTGTGTGTGTGTGTGTGTGTGTGTGTGTGTGTGTGTGTGTGCGCGCGCGCGCGTGTGTGTGTGCGCGTGTGCGTGTGTGTCACGCTCCTTGCAGGTATTGCCTGGTCTGTTAAAGAGACAGCTTCCAGCATGCGCCCAGCAGGGGAGGCCAGAGAGCACAGCTTCCCCAAGATCGACACCACGCCTTCCCTTCCCAAGAACCAATCGGGTTACTCCCTCAGCTCTCTGTTCAAAGGTAAAGAACCAATCGGTTCACTCCCTCAGCTCTTTGCTACCCGTTGTGAGCTTGTAGATCTGCTATGTGTGTGTGCTTTGTTAACTCCGTTGCTAGAAAAAAACGTGTCAAAATATTATAAAGGTACTTGAAGAAACTTCTAGATTCATATACTCTCCTTCTGTCTTTTTTTTTCAGGAAAAGCCAAAACAGGAAATCTTCAGTCCTTCTCTGACTGTGAGTAACGTTCTCAATGATTGGATAATTATTGTCCGATGTTGTGATCATTGATTGGTTGATCTGTGTGTGTGTGTGTGTGTGTGTGTGTGTGTGTGTGTGTGTGTGTGTGTGTGTGTGTGTGTGTGTGTGTGTGTGTGTGTAGCTTTCAGTGAGTCCTCTGTCAGACATTATGCTCCTGAGCTGAGGAAAACTAAGTCTGAATACAAGGTGAATACATATTGCTTAAATATATCCCATTGCTACAATCATCCATCCATCCCTCCCTCCCTCCCTTCCTTCCTTCCTTCCTTCCCTCCTTCCTTGGGTTTAGGTTTCGGTTATGCATTGATTGATTGATTGATTGATTTATTGATTGATTGAAGACTTCTTAGGAAAAGTCACAGTTTCATGACAGTACAATTCACTGGTACACGGTCAACTGAAAACTTTAAAAACTGTAAATAACCTTATACTGCTGTGCTGCCTCTGGGCAACTGATTTTCCCCCTTGGGATAATAAAGGTATCTATCTATCTATCTATGAAAGGTTACACCCAAAAAGGCCTATGGCTTGTTTCAATTGAGGTCCTTATAAAAAACATCATAACATTGAATGACAGACAGACAGAACACAGTACTATGCAGAAGATATCATAAATTAGGTTAGAGTTAAGGCATGTTAAAGGTTAGGGTAAGGCTCAGGTTTACTGTGGTTAACAAGGGTGTTTCATAGTGGTTTGTGGTGCTTTGAGAACTGCTTGTGTTTCTATGAATGTGATTCTGTTCTGTGTCATCTATTAAGTCACCAGTAAGACTCCCTAATCGGGAGATAAGCGACCGTAGGTCACTTATCTCCACAAATGGGGCAAAAATTTGTTTTTCCAAAATCTTCCTGAGCCATGTTCATGACATGAGTGTAGACATGCTGTGTAGTGATTTCCGTGATTTTAGGGCAAAATCTGTAGGAGCAGTGTCCAAAAATGTGTTTGTAAAAATCGGCCTGAAGGTGGCGCTATATGGGACAGATTCATGTTGATGGGATGAGTGTAGACATACTGTGTAGCGATTTTCGTGATTTTAGGGCAAAAACTGTAGGAGCAGTGTCCAAAAATGTGTTTTAAAAATCGGCCTGCAGGTGGCGCTAGAAGAGGGCCATGTGAGAAATGAGGGGTGGGGTCTCCGCGTTGCCTTGGCGGACGAATAGGTACCGGCCCCGGCTCTCGCGGACGCTCCTAGCCCGAGTTACGGCATTTTATGTGAACTGCAGTGGAGGGGGTCCTCCACTGGGGGCGTCACCACTTTTGCATCCGTTCTGGAGCACGAGGAGTGGGTGGTCCCCAGGAATTCCCCGTGAGCAGCCCCGTTGGGGTGGTCATTTTGTAATTTTTGCACATGTGCTAATTTTTTACACTTGGGGGTCCCCGAGGGAGCTGGGGGTCCCTGGAGCTGGGGGGGTCCTTGGAGGTTGTAGTTTGGCAGGTAAGGAGTGTGTGTGCAAAATGTGGCATGGATCGGGGCAACGGTTGTGGAGTTATGAGCAGGCCAAAAGTGTGACGTGTGAGGTGTGACGGACTGACTGACTTGGGGGTCCCCGAGGGAGCTGGGGGTCCCTGGAGCTCCGGGGGTCCTTGGAGGTTGTAGTTTGGCAGGTAAGGAGTGTGTGTGCAAAATCTGGCATGGATCGGGGCAACGGTTGCGGAGATATGAGCAGGGCAAAAGTGTGACGGACAGACGGACACCTGGTGGAGCTTTCTGTAGTAAGTGCGACCTACGGTCGCAATAATACGTCATGTTTCTGTGACGGCAGGATTACAGCGGTGATTGGTCGCCGGAGGAGACAGTGAAGAGAATGCGACAGGGAAAGGTGAGTGTGATCTTATTATTATAAATAATTTTCAATTTACAACTCAGCAGACGCTCTTATCCAGAGAGACTTACAATAAGCAAGGTAAACATAGATAGAATGCAGATAGAGCAATGTAGTGCCTCAAGAAACTAGGATGTCCTGTAAACCACAAACCTAGCATCTGTCTATCTAAATCACATTCTGTATATTGAAACTGTGGTACCAGGTAAGCAAAGAACCTGGCATCTATTTAAACAACATGCTAACTAAGTCACATTATGAATATTTGTGAAACAAAAACATGAGAAAAAGTAACTCGGAAATCACACTACCTGCAGTTCCACCAAAGGGCAATTAACTCCAAAACAACGCTCACAGTGTTGTCCAAAGTAATTTGTAAACCTTTGTTTTACCCGAACAAAAATACAGCTAAAAAGAATACGAAAAATTATGTTTAACTGACGCACGAGCAAAGAACGTGTCTCCAGGTGTTCATTACTTGTCTAACAAAGGTGTGTGTGTGTGCGTGTGCGTGCGTGCGTGTGTAGGTGTATTCTTTGGAGAGGTTTCGTTCCCTACAAGACAAACTGTTCTTATTGGATGAAGCCGTCAGTGCCAACGATGGGAATGTCATCACCGCGGTAACCACACTTATCTTCTGTTATCATAACCGTGATTGGCCGGAGGTGTAAATAATTTACACCTCTGGGCAATCAGAGTCCAGTATTAATGATTTCGATTTACCTTTGAACCAGCTAATTAGCCTCCAAATCATGAATATTATACATATATTTGTATTAACCGTATGTCTTTTTTCTATCTCGATTTTCTATCTAGATGAGGGTACGAAGCATGCAACAATATTTTCACTAAAGTTCGTGTTTTTCTCTTTCAGATTTTAATTTATCTGAAGAGGTCTTTACATAAAGGTAAGCATTAGGACGGCAGATATCCTTTATTCTATAGATTCTATTTTTCGTGATATGTAATAATCAAGAATCCAATTTGTTCATATTCTTTTTTTTATTAACTAACAAATCGAAAAATGTAATAGATATACAGTGTAATGTAATAATATATACAGTAATAGATGTAATAATGCATTCTATGTAGAAGACCTGGCCCCATGAAGTGAACGGGAGTGACGTGACTCTCACTGTATACAAGGCTCTGGTTCATCCTAACAACATCTTGTCTGTTGTCTCATGCAGACATTCTGTTTCGTGAGTTGGAGAACAGAGACATTGCTCTCAGACATTTCGTCCACTATCTGAAGGAGACCGGAGATCAGGAGCTGCTGTTGGAACTGTTCAGGTAAATGTCTATACCTTTATACTAACCAGCGCTGTAAAGTAAGTACATTTACTTAAAGGGATACTGTCACCTAAAGGGGTTGAGGGGCAGATTACACTGTGACATGAGCTTCTCTGAAAACGGTCTGAAACAGTCTGAAGCTCATGTCACAGTGTAATCTGCCCCTCGCTCCCCAACAACAGCTGACCAGTACAGTAAGTAGTCATATAGTCAGGCTATACAGACAGTTAATTTAATTGGCTTATAATTGCGCATGCATATTAACTTGTTTTTTAAGATGATTCTTAAAGTGACAGTAACCCTTTAGGTGACAGGCCCCCTTTAAGTAAAATTCTTTAGGTATTTGTACTTTTACTCCACTACAATTATTTGAAAACTTTAATTAAGAGTTATACTTTTGATTACGGTATTAGTACAAAACATACATTAACAACTTCAGCCCTGGCCTGTACACATTTTGGCCATTAGAAACTAGCAGATCTACAAGCTCTGCTAATTTGTTGATGTGTTGCAGGTCTCTGGGGAGGACAGAAGACGTGGCGGTATGTATGGAACCCATAAACATTACAACTCTTAACACAAAACCACTTGGTCTGGTTGTTGACCTTGTGATTGGTCATCTGTGCCTCTGTCTCCATGGTAACCCGTCTTGTCTCTATGGTAACTGTAGCTGCTCCGGTACAAGGAACATCTCAGTATTAAAGACGAGAACAAGAGGAGGGACTTCCTGAAGAGCTGTCTCAAGTAAACACACACACGCACACACAAACAAACAAGCAAGAATCAAATCTGGGACCTTTCTTTTTCCCCAGTCGGTCTCTCTACACCAGGGGTGCCCACGCTTTTTTGACTGGAGAGCTTTTAAAATTAACAGAGCAACATGATCTACCCACCCCCCAAAAAATTACCTGGGGGAATAGTAGCGGCACTGGGGTTACATATAAGACAAACGCACTTGAAATGGGAAATGGAAGTGATACAAACACGCTTGAAATGGGAAATGGAAGTGATACAAACGCACTTGAAATGGGAAATGGAAGTGATACAAACGCACTTGAAATGGGAAATGGAAGTGATACAAACGCACTTGAAATGGGAAATGTAAGTGATAGGTTTTGGGTTCTTTGTAATGCTACTGACTTGAAAAAAAAAAGCCTTTGTGATCTACTGGTAGATCACGATCTAGCTTTTGGGCACCCCTGCTCTACACATTCAGCTATGGCCGCCCTGGCTCATATCAATGCTTGTTTCATTATTGCCATGTCCTATCTGCCTACAACACAATGCTCTATTGCAGGGGTTCCCAAACTTTTTTGTCTCAGGGCACCCCATAATTATTATTTTTTTAATCCGAGGCACCCCTACATTATGATTTTGACTCCCAGCACCTTATATTTATAGCATATCGTCGTTGTCGGGTGGAAACCTTGTATGTCCAAACCGTTCGTTTTGTATTTATCATCTTAAAAAATGTACTAAACTCCGATCGGCTGTTTTCACTAGTTTTGTGCGATGGTCTTGTATGATGAAGCAGGGCTTTGCTTTACCAAAAGACGTTTGAACCTTGGCACATACAAAGCCATTTTGGTTAGAACTGACTGAAAATAACTTTGTACTTCAAGTTTAAAATGATACTAAGTATTTTTTCAAGTGTCCAAATAAATTCCAAATATTATCAAATGATCTCGCGGCACCCCTGGACTGCCGTCACGGCACCCCAGGGTGCCCCGTCACCCACTTTGAAAACCCCTGCTCTGTTGGATAGAACCAGTGGTTCTCAAAGTGAGGTCCAGGGACCCCGGGTGGTTCCTAGTGGGGGTTCCAAATCGTATCCAGACAACTATTCACAATCTGTCTGACCACGTGAGACTTAACTTATGGGTGTCCTAGAAATGAAAAGGTCTGATAAACTATCCAAGTCTAGTTTCTATTCTGTAATGGTGTTTAGTAGAAATGGAATATCATTACTGTTTTTACAACGTCCATGTGCGTGTGTGTGTGTGTGTGTGTGTGTGTGTGTGTGTGTGTGTGTGTGTGTGTGTGTGTGTGTGTGTGTGTGTGTGTGTGTGTGTGTGTGTGTGTGTGTGTGTGTGTGTGTGTGTGTGTGTGTGTGTGTGTGTGTGTGTGTGTGTGTGTGTTTTTCTCTTTCAGTCTGCCGTTCTCTCCAGAAGATTCTGTTCACGTCCAGGACCACTACACACTGCTTGAGAGACAGATTATTATAGAGGTACAGTATGTCTGTCTGTCTATCTACTTTCTGTCTGTACAGTAAAGGGCTGTCCATACTGTCTCTGGACACCGAACCTTTCGGTCGGAAAGTAATTAGCGTTCGGAAAGTAATTAGCGTTCGGAAAGCTGCACGTTGGAAAGTCGGAACTCTCTGACGAAAAGTTTGGACAGCCCTTTAGTCTACAATTCTTTCTGTCTGTCTGTCAGTTACAAGGTTCCCACGGTCATAAAATTCCTGGAAATATTTTGAAATTAGAAACATTTTTTTCCAGTACTGGAAAAGTTTTGGAATTTATCAAGGGTCCTGGAAGGTCATGGAAAAAAATAGCTATGCATTGTCTTTGGTTATTGATTTTGTTAAAACATTTTGGAAATGACAAATTAACATTGGCCAAATTGTCAAATACTAGAGGCAGAAATTGTGAAAATAGCCGATCTACATGCTCAAAACGCCTCGCAATGAGCATTTTAGATCGGCTATTTTCACAATAGAACCGTGTTATACAAAATTCCTCAACTCTTAGTGCTCGTCGGGGTGCCGGGTCCCCAGTTAAAACATGATTATTTCGGGGGTCACGGCCTGAAAAGGTTGAGAACCACTGGCATACACTACCTGTCTTAGGGCATTGTGCATAGGAGTAAGTGACCTGTTATTGAGCTGAATTATTGTTATATAGTTCTGGAAATTGGGTTAAATATTCTGGAAAAGTTTTGGAAATTAATTGGTAAAAATGTGTGGACTGCAGCATGATCCATAACCAGCACAAACTGTTCGACTTGGCCAACACAATTGTGTCAATACTAGAAGTTCATTCTAGTGCTCACATGTGCTGTCTGTCAGTCTGTCGGTATAATGTGTATGTGTGTTCTGTCCACCAGGCTAATGATAAACAGGCGGAGGCCAAAGGTTATCCAGACATCTTCAAGAAGTTTCCTCGCAAGGCTTCCATCCTCAACATGCCCATCATCACCACCTTCTACTACTCCTGTTTCTACCACTATGGAGAGTCTGATGTAAGTCAACCAGCACAGTGATTATATGGTAAAGGTGCATTTATATAGCACCTTTATCCAAGGCACTTTACATAGATTGTGCATTACATTCACCCATTCACACACACATTCATACACCGATGGCAGAGGAAACCATGCAAGGCACCAACCTGCTCACTGGGAGCAACTATAGGGGTTCAGAGTCTTGCTCAAGGACACTTCGACACTAACTGGGGGATCCTGGGATCGAACTGGGAACCCTCTGTGTTCTAAGACGGCAACTCTACCACTGAGCCACTGCCGATTATCAACCTTTTGTCAGTTCAAGGACCCCCAGTTTGATATGCATTAGACCACGGACCCCCATTTGATCATTTGAATTATCTCAGAGACACCAATCCATACTATTAAAACATCTTAGTTTATTTAACTCTGATTGTGTACATCGATTTACCGGTAATTTTAGTCATACTCTTTTGAATAAACTTTTAGTTTTAGTCACATTTTAGTCAACTGAAACTAACTAAATCTGCAGTTGATTTGGTACAGGGGTTTTCAACAGACCAGCTGGTGGTCTGCCAAGATATTGCATGTGACCTAGGGGGGGTCCCCAAATTATTTTGGGAGGTCCCCAGATGATTAACTTAATGTGCAACATTGTTTTCTCACTCAACAGTAAACAAACCAACATAAAGTGTAAGTGTATAGAGCATACATGGGCAACTTGCGGCCCGGGGGCCACATGCGGCCCCAACCTTCACTTAATGCGGCCCACCGCTTCAATTACTTCAGTTTATATCAGTAGCTAAATGACTAGTATTAAAATGTTATTACATTTGTTATGTCCAATGTATTTGTATTTAAGTTCATAAATTAACATAAGAACATATAAATGCATTTGAAATTAAAACAAAAAGAAGTCACTTTTCAGGATTCCAATTCAAAATTAGCAAAAATAGCTGATCTACGTTTTGAGCTTATAGATCGGCTATTTTTGCTATGTGTATGCATTGTGGCCCTCTGGAGTGAGTGTGAAAATGTAGTGGCCCTCACCATGGTATTGTATCTGCACATTTCTAAAGTGACCATTTAAGGACTCCTTAATACCACTAAAACAAATTAAACATTGGCCAAATTGTCAAATATTAGAGTCATACATTTTGAAAATAGCCTATCTACATGCTCACAACGGTGTTGTGAGCAATAGAGCAATAGAACCATGTTATACAAAATGTAATGCCTCAACTCTTAGTGCTCGTCAGGGTGGGGGTATCCCCGGTTAAAATATGATTATTTTCTGGGTGGCGGCCTGAAAAGGTTGAGAACCACTGCCCTAAATGACCTGGTGACCTACTTACCAGGGAATTCAACAGAACAGGAAGTTTGAATCTCAAGAAGGGAAAGTTTACCAGCTTGCCAGGTTGAGTTATAATTATTAAGAAATGTGCCCATAATCTCACACCTAGCCTATTAATTCAATTATTTTCTTACATTTGATGGAATACCAGTAAGACTCCCTAAACCGGGAGATAAGCAACCGTCAGGTCAAAATTTGGAAGGCGATGGTAGCCAATCAGGAGGGAATATGGAAAATGGGACAGATGCATTTTGATGACATGACTGTAGAGATACTGTGTACCGGTTTGTGTGATTTTAGGGCAAAATCTGTAGGAGCAGTGTCCAAAAATGTGTCTTGCAAGAATGGGCCTCATGGTGGCTCTAGAAGTGGGTCATGTGAGAAATGAGGGGTTGTGGTTTGGCAGCCAAGGAGTGTGTGTACAAAGTTTGGCATGGATCGGGGCAACGGTGGCAGAGATATGAGTAGGAGAAAAGTGTGACGTGTGACGTGACTGACGAGGGTGGAGGTTTTGATAGTAACTGGAATATAATTTAAACATATTTGAATACATTTAACAAAGGTATTTTATTGATGCATAAAAAAGAAATCCCATGGACCACCTGCAGGCCTAATTATGCCATGGACCAGTAGTAGTTTGGTGGACCATTGGATGAGAAACAGTGGGATGTATAGACATGGAGTGGCTCAGGAGGTAGAGTGGCTTGAGGAACCGTAAGGTTCCCAGTTCGATCCCCCAGAGTTAGTGTTGAAGTGTACTTGAGCAAGACTCTGAACCTGTAATTGCTCCCGATTAGGGATGGGACGATAATTGCTATTATCGTTCATCATGATAAGAAAACACTCACAATAATCGTATCGTGGAGATTTCAATTTATCGTGCAATTATCCTCCGTCATGCACTGGGATCAATTCACCTTTTATTTGCTGCATATCCGGTACATTTAAACCCTCTGTGATTTGTAAATCGGACCTGGAGATAACATACTTGATTCAATATTTTTTTTTTTTCACTCTCTACCAAATCTCTTTGCCAAAAAATTGCCACGTTCAGATGTAGCCACAACGGAATGTATTGATTGGTGGTTGATGGTATATTGATTGATGTTCACTGTCTGTCTGTCTGTCTGTCTGTCTGTCTGTCTCTGTCTAGGGGACATACAGTAGTCCGGCCAACATCCGCAAAACCTTCAGGGTGAGAAACGCACGTTAACATTTTTAAATGTTCAAAATAGTGAAAATAGCTGATCTACGAGCACACAACCGCGAGGCGTTGTGTGCTTGTAGATCCGCTATTTTCACTACTTTTGTGCGACACTTTTGTATGATGAAGTAGGGCTTTAATTTACGAGAGAGAACAAAAAAACATGCACATTTGAAACTTAGAGATACAAGGTTTCTGCCCGACAGTGACGATATGTTATGCTGCGTTGTGTCATGTCAGCTGAGTGAGAAGCATGTTATGTTTAGGGCTGGGACTTTAACTGATTCCTTTTGATTAATTAATTACAGAAAATTAACGCGATTAAAAGAATTTACGCATTTTAATCGCACTTAGTTTTTGCACCATGGAACCTTTCTCACTGGCCGAGTTTCAGGCACCAACCAACAGACAACAAACCGCAGTGCACTCAATGGGAGAAGAAGACGATCAGACCCCTTGTTTGCTCGGCCCAGTGGATGAGACCTTTAAAAAGCTCACTCGTATACCAAAATGCGTTTTAATTGAAACAAAATAGCTTCTCAGGTTGCCTGGCTCCAGCCCATAGACCCGCCCACTCTCTGAGCGGACTCGAGCTCCAGCGCAGTGTCTGAAATCAGGCTACTTCTCAGGTCAAATATTTATTTGCGATTAACATGCGATTAATTTCGATGAATTAATTACGTGTAAAGGGAAGACTGTCGCACACCCAGTAGTTCCTCTCAAGCAGGTGCGTAGGTCACAAAGCAGTAGAATTAATTGAGGAAATACACCTGCACACTGCCACTTGCGCGTTCCAAAGGTCAAATTTATTGCAACGTTTCGGTCGTGAGACCTTGAGAAAGGTCTCACGACCGAAACGTTGCAATAAAGTTGACCTTTGGAACGCGCAAGTGGCAGTGTGCGGGTGTATTTCCTCGATGAATTAATTACAAAGCCTCTAATTAATTATTTTTTAGGGTCCCAGCCCTAGTTACTGTATGTTGTGTTGTGTCAGCTGAGTGATAAGCAGTACTTGGTGATATGTCTTATGTTGGGTTGTGTTCTTTCAGCTGAGTGAGAAGCAGTACTTGGTGACGGCGCTGGGAGCCAGGTCCAAGCAGAAGGCCTGGCTGGACGTGGACGCTCTGTTCACCAGCAAGAACTGGCTGGGAGTCAGCAAGAAACGCTCTGCTGTGGCCTTCACCAGAGTGGTGGACATACTGAGCAAGAACAACGCTCCTGTGCTGGTACGCGCGCGCACGCGCACGCGCACACACACACACACACACACACACACACACACACACACACACACACACACACACACACACACACACACACACACACTCAGGAGGTAGAGTGGGTTAGCCAATGATCCATGCATGCGCGCAGGGGGTAGGGGGGGACGGGGGGGATTAACACCTCCACTTTTTTTGGGTGGGGGGGATATCCCCTCCAGTGTTCAGGAGCTCTTTAAATTTTTAAAATCGCTTCATAATTGCCCGATCTATGAGGAATCAATCTGCAGTTTTGCTTTGCTTCATATAGATGCGTGATCGCTGATCGCGATGCGTCATGCCAATTTAGCCAAATAAGAAAAGAAAAAAAGCTCTCGAAGCACTATAGGCTATACATGGCATGTTGACAGCTTTTAAGTCTAAATATGTTTTTTTCCGGACACACACATGTACAGTAGGCCTATGTGCTACAGTTCAAGGACATGCAGCAGCCGTCTGGCTGCCATTACCTAGGCGCTGAATTAAGTAATTAAACAGCCCTATTCTTTTACATCTCTGTCATTTTTGGTCTAATTTTACAAATGTAAATTTCTAAATAATAAATGAAATGTATTTATTATTACTGTACTCAATATCAAACTAAATCAGGTGGGATATGTTTTATTTCGTTTAATTAGGCTACTGGTTCCATCAGATTCCCTTTTTTTTTGGCAGGAGGCCGCCGTTCCGTAGCCTATTAATTAATAGGCCACTATGCGTCCATTGTTCACTCAACAAGGCCAGCCTATGTCACACTGACACGCTGGCATGAGATGAGAGAGACAAATAGATATGTGGACGTGACAAAAAAAAGTATTATATTAATATAGCCTTCTCTCTCTCTCTCTCTCTCTCTCTCTCTCTCTCTCTCTCTCTCTCTCTCTCTCTCTTTCTCACCTTTTTTTCTCTATACGCAAACAATGTCGGTTCTAATAAAACAGACCTTATTGAGTGTGAGATATTTACAAGCATGATATCACTGTGATATGTGAATAAGCATTAGCCCCCCCATCCTCTGGTTTTATGCCAGTTAAATGGAATGACGGACAAGCTTCTGATTGGTGAATCGGTTTCCTCACACGTTTCCATGAAAACACACCCATGAATAATTTTTCACGTGGTGAGCGCACAATTACGATCATCGCAAATCACATAATCAGCTGCTGAGCGTTATTCATGCGTCAAACGCGATCGTCGGCAGTCGGTATCTCCTTAGCACAGGCGTTAATTACCGCCTTCTTAATTGGGCCCTGAGTAGTTCTCATTTCAAGGCGTATTACTGCCCTCTAGAGGCACAGTCCCACCAGTGCAGTGCAGTCAGCTCAGCTCAGCTGTTCTGAATGAGTTTAATTAATGCAACGCGATAGTGACAAGCAGGCAGGCAGTGGCAGAAGGAGACCGTCATTGCAGGTGCTGGACCTGCTGCTGGTGTGTGTAGGCTAGTCTCACATCATTCTCAGTCAAAAAACCAAAAAACGATAACGTCGTTCTTTAAATCAAGCAACAATGTAAGTACCTTTGAACAGATGCATAATGGAAATGCAATTTCGTTTGTCAACACATTTTAAGTTACGTTTCCTCTTGTTACTGTGGGGGGGATACAGTAACAAGAAAAAAAAAGCCTTGAAATCTGCGTAAAACAACTGTGTAATTCAGCTCAAGTGGAGGGGATATGTCCCCAGTGGTGAAAGTGAGCCGGAACCCCCGTTCCGTTAAAACATTTGGGGACGGAACGGCGTTCCGTTAAGAAAAGGAGAAGCCAGCTGTCAAAATCCCATGTTAAATAACCTCCCACAAACGCACGTCCAGGAAGAAAACAATAGCCTATACCAAAGTCAGATTAACATACAGTAGGCTACAAAAGTGTTACTTGTTAGGCTATATTTTCTGATAAAGTGCTTCTAAATTATTCCCGTGGGTTTGTGTAGGTCAGTGTGATCCATTCTGTTCGCGTTTCAGTGTTTGTTTGACACGGAGCGAATAGAGGTGGGACGTTCGCGAACGAGTCGAGTCTTTTGAACGGCTCTTTGAAATGAACGATATGATTCGGTTCACAGTAGGGAGCCGTTCCTTTCTAATGAACAGTGGCCGTCTTTTGAACGGCTCTTTGAAAGGAACGGATCCCAGAGATCCGGCTCACTTCAAAGAGCCATAAATCCCATCTCTAGGAGGACTCGTTGCGTCTGTGCCTGCATGGATGCTATTCTGCATGTGTAGTGGAGTAGAATTAAAAGTATTGGAAATACTCCAGTAAAGTAGGCTAGGCTACACTTAAAACCTGTACTTAAATACACTACTTTAGTAAATGTACTTAGTTTACTTTAGATAACTGGTTATAATAATATTAATAATAATATGTGTAATAATATAATAAATATAATAATAATATATAGATGCTTACCCTTCTGTATGGAACAATGAACAATATGAACAATATGAAGAGGCATGTTTCATGTTACAGTAAGTGTAATGCCGTTGCCTAATTCAGGTGTAGGACCTGTAGTGTTTTTATTGTGTGTAGGCCTATAACTGTTCCAAAATGCAGTTTTCTATGCATTTCAGGGGTTTTGGGGGGTTAGAGCCTCCCAATTTTTTTCGGCCGCGCAGCTTCGCCGCGCGGCCAATTTATGACAGTTCCGGCAAGAATTTCAAACCACTTTCACCCCTGTATGTCCCCCCCTCCTCGGGGCAAAAGTGGGGGGGATATCACCAAAAGTGGGGGGGATACCCCAAAATTTTTCGCGCGCGCTACGCGCGCGCACATACCTCCCAGATGTGTCCCCTTCACTTTTAAAATGCCTCCTGCGCCCCTGGATCCATGGGTTGGCGGTTCAAATCCCAGCTTCTCCTGTCTACATGTCGAAGTGTCCTTGGGCAAGACACTGAACCCCAAGTTGCTCCCGGTGAGCTGGTTGGTGCCTTGCATGGTTTCCACCGCCACCGGTGTATGAATGTGTGTTTGAATGGGTGAATGTAATGCACATTGTAAAGCGCTTTGGATAAAAGCGCTATATAAATGCACCATTTACCATTTACACACACACACACACACACACACACTCATCCCAGGGACCACCTGCAATACCTCAGCAGACCACCGGTTGAAAACCCATGAATTATAGTATGCCCTAAAAAAAATCTAGAACACACCACTGACTGGTGCCATACCTTTGGTTGCTCTGTAGGCCAACATCAGTGTTTTGTACTCTTCAGTAACTGGGAGCCAGTGGAGGGAGCGGTAGAAGGGGGAGACGTGTGAACATTGTGGCCGGTTAAAGACCAAGCGTGCTGCAGCATTTAGGTCTTCAACATCAAAATATTGAATGTAGAAACATGTCTACAGAAAAAGCTGTCTACAAAAACATTACAAAATAGAATGAGAATACAGAGAGGGAGATAGTGAACGGGCCTGCGCGAGAGAGGGGCTTAATTTGTGAAGGTTTGCTCACAGAGAGAGAAAGAGTTTGTGATGATGGGACATATGTTGGTACACACAAAATACTGAGTAAAAGTATATTAAAATAACTTTGTGTGTGTGTGTGTGTGTGTGTGTGTGTGTGTGTGCGTGTGTGTGTGTGTTGTCAGGTCCTACAAGACTATGTGGCCCTGGTTGACGAACCGGAGCTGAGGATCAATCTGGCTATGAAATACAAATGTCACGACATTGTCATTAATGTAAGAACTGTCTGTCTATCTACACAGTATATATCTGCCTGTTATGTGCTTGTCTGTGTTTAATCTGATTGATTGATGGATGTATCGATGGATTGATGTATTGATTGATTGATTGGTATGTGTGTGTTCTGTGTGGTGATCAGACCTACAGGGACCTGAAGGACCGTCAGCAGTTGCTAGGATACCGCTCTAAGGTGGAGAGAGGATCCATGGACGACAGGAAGATAGAAGAACTGCTCTCCAACCCTGTAAGACTGACCTCTATGCTGCCCTACAAAGGCATTCTTTAGTGAAATTCTTGTATGTAGTTACAGCACTCTGCCTTTGTAGGGCAGTATACTGATCTGCCATGTTTTTTTCCTTTTTTATCTAGAACATTTGTGCAAGTCTTTGAATATTTTTGACCCGATTCTATAAATGTCTTCTAAATCCTTCTTCTAAATCAGTGGTTCTCAAACTTTTTCATGTCAAGGACCCCCAAAATTACATGAATTCGGCCGCGGACCGCCGATCTCAAAATATGTTGTTCCAGGGACCCCCAGAAGCAAATATTTGATTTACAAATGTTCGCTTTTGAAAAAGATATATTCAAAGCAAAAAATTGCAAGATTTTTCAAAAATAGCTGATCTACAAGCTCGCAACGCGGCAATCTGTGCCGCGCTGTGAGTTTGTTTGTATATCTGCTATTTTTCAATAGCTAAGTATAAAAGAATTCCAGTTAATGTGTTTAAGTGGTTCGGATTGAATAGGTGAAGTGATATATGTTTTGTCATGTGGTTCTACAGCAGATCAGATGGAAGAACTGACCTCAACACGGAGCCTCAACATGGACATGATTTAGCCAAGCTCTGCCACTGCGTTCCCTCGAGCAAGGCACTACCTGGGCTGTGTGTTGTCAGATCCACACACGACTGGAATGTAAAAAAAGATGTATAGATTTGACTGAACTACAGATATGGCCTGGTAAACCATCCCTGGGTGTGTGAATGTGTCTACTGCAGACCGGTCTGGCCTCGGGCGCTGAGTGGGAGTTTTGCAGAAACCCAAAAAAGGGGAAGAGACAATCTGTGTCAACAGGACACCCAGGGGTTTTCCTAAATGATTTTGGGCGGTTCCCAGATGATTAACCTAATGTGTAACATTATTTTCTCGCTCAACAGTAAATAAACAAACATAACATTTAAGTGTATATAGAGGGTATGTGTACATTTTCTAAGTGATAATTTAAGGACTTTTAATACCTCTAAAATGACAAATTAAACTTTGGCCAAATTGTCAAATATTAGAGGCAAAAACATAAAAGAAATAGCTGATCTACATACTCACAACAAGGCGTTATGAGCATGTAGATCTGCTATTTTCACAATAGAACCATTTTATACAAAATGTAATGCCTCAACTCTAACAACTCCAAGTTGTGCTCGTCAGGGTGGGAGGGTCCCCAGTTCAACTATGATTATTTTGGGGGTCGCGGACTGAAAATGTTGAGAACCACTGAATTACAGGGCCCTGAACGCAAACGTTGATTGGCACTGATTCTAGATGACCCGATGGGATTTTCTACAGAAATAGTACTTCTGTAACCCAGGGGCCTAGCGAAAATGACGTCAGGACAGGGATGTGCTGGGCCCCTGATTCAGCCCGGGAAAAAGTGTTGGGGAGGCCCTCATTGCGCGCTATAGAGAGAGAGAGATCTCTCTCTATAGCGCTGCTGCTACTCAAAGATTTGCCATTTCAGATCATGACAAGTGACAAGCCAGTGGGCCAATTACTGTACATGAGTTATATTTCGTCGTTGTCGGGTGGAAACCTTGTATGTCCAAAACCGTTTGTTTTGTATTTACCATTTTAAAAATGATTTAAACTAGTGAAAACAGCCGATCTACAAGCACACAACGCCTCGCACCGCGAGGCGTTGTGTGCTTGTAGATCTGCTGTTTTCACTACTTTAGTGCAACGGCCTTGTATGATGAAGCAGGGCTTTGCTTTGCGAAAAAAATTATAAATTTGAAACTTGGAGATACAAGGTTTCTGCCCGACAGTGTACTTTGTTGGCCGCCCAGCCCCCAAAATGGAACGAAGGCCGACATTTTATTTTTTATTTTTTCCTAATGGCCGGCCTGGAACGGCCGGGAATGAACCGGCCGTTCGGGAGTTGTCCCGCTTTTCCCAATGGCCAGCACGTCCCTGCGTCAGGACTTCCATAGTCCATACTCTATGGAAGAGTAGGGACAACAACCACAGCACATTGGTTAAAATAAAGTTTTGTTCATCGAAATAAGTCCCCAATTGTCGCGTTGGTAACTTATTCATCTCAACTTGTCAATGCAAAAATCATTTTCATTTCATTTCTGTGATATTTTCAAAATGATATGAATTACGAATAGAAATATTGCATCCGCAAACAAAGAAAATACATATTAATTAAGGACATTTTATTTGTTATAAAAAAGTAATTTATGATCCAAACTACAGTATATTGAATCTCAAGTTCTACAGTTACTGTACTTCCTCAGTTGTCAGTTTATGAATTCATATTTAGAAGTTCAAGTGAACTTTGCCAAATGAGAATGTTAGAAATCATGCCTTATGTTTGTCTATTTTGTTTGTCTTCTCATACCACATTCCTTCTTTTTTTTTCTTTTTCTTTTTTTTTTTAAACATTGTTTATTTAGTTTTTTCTTTTTTTTTTTGACGAAAAAAACAACAACATTCACATGGCAATAAAAAGACTACTTACAGACAAGACATGAAAATAAAAAGAAAAGAATACAACACCGTACAGAAAACAAACACAATACCTGACATTGACACAACACATACAAATATTAAATAATTGTAATACAAAGAGCACATAACATTCACAGTGACACCCAGAGAATTATTATAAACATCTATGTTGTAAAATGTCTGTGTGAAATGTGCCATCATAATAAGGGTTGGATTTATTTGAAAACATTACAGAAACCTGCTGATATATAAGCTCACAGCACATCTGATGCATTGGGAGCTTGTAGGTAGATGGCCTATTTTCACTACTTCACTGCTGCAAGTGTAAAATAGGGCATATGATGGAACAATAAAAATACTGTACAGATGCATGGGTTCTGGTTTCCTGTCACAAACTGTCATGTTATAACTTGTAACCACAGCACGTAGCTCTGAAGGCCTACCTACAGCAAACACTTATACACTCCAGAGCGGAATAGACTAATTGTAAACACACGTCCCTGCAAACTGGTGACAGATAGTCCTTCTAATGAATATATATATATTTTTTGAATTACTTTTTTTTTCTTTTTTTCAGTTTTCATATATACAACACAAACATCACACTCAAACATTCCCTTCCTCCCACCCACCCCGTCCAGAAAACAAAGTTAAGACAGTAGACAAACAGAAACAAAACATAAAAACAAACACAAGCAGTATAGGACAAAATACTACACTTTCGGACCGAGACATTTCTCGCCATTTTCATACAACAGTGTACAGTAGGGTAGGACAATCTGATGAGTTAATTAAAGGGATGTTCCCCAACAAAGTCAATATTATACTCATTGAAAACAATTTACAATTTAGACATTTAGCAGACGCTCTTAATCCAGTGCGATTTACAATAAGCAAAGGTAATACATGAATACATCAACATCAATACAAGGTAAGACATTAAATGCATAGAAGAAATAGTAATCTATGGAAAAACATACAGTAAAGGTAGACCAAGCACATTTTCAGTCACCCTGCTTCTCTTGAAGGATATTGTCCTTCTAATGAATGTTGGACTCATTGAACACACTCGCTGTAACCTCTTTAAAGATTTCTATTATTTCATGTTAACTTTTTTTACTTTATTTTTTATTGCACTTTTCAAGATGTTCTGTCTTATTTTCTAGAGGGTCTAGGGATGGGCATTTTGGACCTTTTTTCTTTTTTTTTAAAGGGGAAAACCACCCATTTTCAATATTGAACTGTGTCATTAATATACCTTAGAGGAGTTGTGTGGAAATACATAAAAAAGTCCCCCCTTTCTGTGTTGGAGGATTGATTTTTGGGTTTGTATTGCAAAGCACACCGTGATGGGTGGTTTTCCCCTTAACGTATTTTCCCCTTGGAATGTAGGCGTTGATCACAGTTAAATGTCATGATATCAATAACTTTATTTGCATCTATGTGTCCTGCTCTGTTTTCTTTCTTTTTTTCTCTTCTTTTCTTCATATATTGTCGTGGAAAATATTGTTTTAGGAACAATTATAAATTATTATTAAAGCTGCGCTATGTAACTTTCCTCTTCTACCTCGGATTTGAACCTGGTTTCCTGCGCCAAGTGCTGAATGTTTTACCATTGAGCTAGTAGAGCCTGACTACTTGATCTGGGGATGAATTGAATCTTGACCATTAGGTCAAGATTTGACCTTTGACAGGATCCAAATGTCTCAATAGAAGAGCAGGGAGACAAAATACAACCACCCCAATAGGCTCAGGGCTGGATTAACCATTGGGCCGAATCGGCCGATGGGGCCGTTGCCAGGGGCCCTTGGCTCTCAGGGGCCCTTGGGGGAACTGGGCCGCGTGGTCATTGACAATTTACTAAAATTAAATGTATATATGATAATTAAAAATCAAATGTGTGGGCCCCTCCTCTGTTGTCTACAGGTGCTTTCTTGGCCCACAGATGATCCTCATGGCTTAAAATCCGAGTTGGATAGTATGCGTTTGGAGGGAGGGGGGTTATGGTGGAGGGTAATAAAAAAATGATAGGCCAGGGGACCTCGCGGGGGTTAATCCGTCCATGAATAGGCTATATGCACAATGGGAGGAATACGTCAATCCGACCTCATCACTCTGACTGGGGTTAGGGTCAAAGTCAGGGTGCAACCCATCCCTATAGCAATTTATAGGCCTAGGTTTGAGGAACTGTAGTAACATTTAAACCTTTCACACAGTTTGCATAAATAGTCAGCCCACATTACCACAACCATCTGTGCTTCCTGAAACTGGGCTCTGAGGTAAAGAGGTTCTCCGCACTGTGATTCTCAAACTTTGTCAAGGAGCCCCAAAATGACCCCACCACTGTTTTTGTGGTCAATCATCATTGATACAACATTTAAATGTAATTGTTTATTTTCATCAACTTCATACAAATGTCTGATTAACCGCTTAAGCCATATTTAATACTTTGTTGCCAATCTACAAACTCAATGCTTGCAATGCGACTCATTGTGAGCTTGTAGATCTGCTACTTTCAAACAGCCATTGTAATTGGTTGAAGTGCCCATTACGTGATTGGGGAATCTTTTTATTCAGCATGGTAACAGTATAGCGCCCCTAGTGGCCATGCTGCTACCTCCACCCAACTGAACCGCACTGCTTTGAACTCATGACCTCACAGAAACTCTAACTCTTCCATAAAAATATGATTTAATATATTACTGGCAAAACTTGACTATTTTATTGTATAATTATCTGTATGCAGGTGTAAATGTTGACCTAATGGTTATGAGGGAATCTGGGAATGAAAAGGAGAGTGGTGTTTTGATAGTATTTTTCTGTCTTTAACTCGTGTATATTTAATGAGGAGGGGCAGCACTAGCAGTGTGATTAATAAATGATGGTCTGGCACTTGTTTATGCGGCACATGGGGTAGTTTATTTTGCCTTGACTTCACTTTATTGCATCACTGAGATGAAGCAATCTAACCCACTGTTTCCCAAACAGATGTGTGTGTCACGGACCAATTTTTATAGGCCACGACAAGTAAAAAACACATTTTAATTTCCTATACTCAAAAAAAGAAAAAGAAAAAACACAACGGAGATATATATTTCAAAATACTTCAATCCACAGCTAATTCAAACCCAAATCTTTGTCTCTCTGTTGAAAAAACAGATGATGCTAGAATGGGCACCTGAGAACTTTTATATATGTATATATATATGGTATCCTTTTTATTGACATTTAAAACATGTCAGGCTTAATATCTCTACAATTGAAACAAATTGCCCTTTCATATTATGTGTGTGTTCAAATTATGTTTTATGTATGTCATGTATTTTCCATAGCATTCTTTCTTTCTTTCTTTCTTTCTTTCTTTCTTTCTATTTGATGATTATGTATTGATGTAGGCCTACTTATTAACATTTGTACCATTTTGGATAACTCACACACACACACACACACACACACACACACACACACACACACACACACACACACACACACACACACACACACACACACACACACACACAAAGCCCTTGGGACAGAAATGTATTTTTGTTTTAATGTGAAAAAAAAGAAAAAAAAATGACATTCTTAGTTGCAATTACTTATTTTACAATGAATCTTCAATTTCAATTGTGTAATTGTGACAGCCCTATCATCAACTATTCCCAGTCTGGAGGAGAAACTAAGGTGTCTTACACAAACGTAGACAAGGCAAAAGAACGCACCCTGTGACTTCATTCACGATGTGAACGGTGTCTGGGGAGCTGATGTGTGCGGGTGTGAGTGAATGGACTTTATCTCATCATCTAAACTCATGCAGGTCAGTCTGTCTTCTTTCTTATCAATATGATTGTGCTGATTTCAATAACTGATTATTGGTTGATATGTATAAAAAAAAATATCGATTATCACCAATTAGAGTTCAGTTGGTAACAGGAAGAGTGTGTGCCTCGATTTTATAATTGCCATTTTCCTCCCAAAGAATGTTAAACAAATACAATATTAGTGTAAAGGCGTTATATGATTAGAACATGATTGAACATTTAGAGTTATGTCCTATTATTTCTAGAATTGCTACACATTGCTACAAAACCTGTATATCCTGATACTGAGTGACAGTTATTGTTGTGGTCATAAACAAGAAGTTAATGTGGGTGTGACTGTGATATGATCTGTAGTAGTAGTAACAGGAGTCTACAGTACTACATGTTGAAACATGTGTGGGTCTACTATTAGTTACATTACTCACTTTCCATTATTATTATTAGTAGGCCTATTAATGTACATTTTGTAAATCAATGTAACATGGAGGTGCAGGCTCTCTCCCTGCAGTCATTCAGTTTATAAGCCTTTTTTTTTATAAGCTTCATCAATGAATTAATATCGATATGATTCACATCTAAATGTGTTTAAACTGTCAATCACTGGTTGGTTGATTGATTGGTTGGTTGATTGATTGACGAACAGAATTGAGCCTGTCAGCCTTTTTGATGTGGATGAAACAAATTCAGCTGACAATACAATATTTTAAATATTTGTAGATTCAATGTCATATATTAATTTTGTTTTCAGCCTCCTATATTCTCTTTTAATAAGTTACTGTTTAGAATTCATTTAAACAGTAGGGCATAGGCCTATAAACAAAGGTATAAATATTTAATGAGCATACTTTATTGTTTAGGCCTACAGTGCATTATGATGACAGACAGGTCTGTAGCGCCACGGATTCTTAAAACATAGACTGTCATTTAATTAGAGGTGCTAATTCTGAGACCTTTGCGCGCGTGCTCGTGTGCGTGTGCGAGTGCGTGTGCGTGTGTGTGTGTGTGTGTGTGTGTGACCTACATACTGTAGCTGCCTACCATCTGTACTAGACATTTAATATTCTATTTTATTTCATTATAGCTTATTGTTGTTTTTGCATTATTTAGGCTATTAATATTAGACATTGATGGAGAGTACACTAGTATAATTTCCATCTTGTATTCTATGTCTAGACATAGTGTCTTCAGGGTGTGTTGTAGCCTACAGAAAGGTCAGATGTGATGTGTCCATTCTAGCCTATATAAAACACCCTAGTGTCCATTGTCCTCCTCTCTCTCCTTCTAATGTCACTGAACTGGAAAAAGCTTTTATTCCTGTATTGATCCTGACCTGCTGTGATCCTGGCAGACACTGATAGTATCTGATCCTTGTATACTGCTTACTGTTGGTTGAATGTATTGTCACTGATCTGGGATCTGAACACGATCTCTCACATGTCAACAAATATGTAAATGTGTGAGTGTGTGCCTATATGTGCGTGCATGCGTGCTTGCGGTATATCAGGCTTCAGACTTGTCCTTCACTAAATGTAAATTAGTCAGCCAAAAGTCAATGTGTCAGCTAGCTAGTCGATTGGTTGATTGATTGATTGATTGATTGATTGATTGATTGATTGATTGAACTGTATTAGAAGTTTGCATTGGAAAAGGTACAGTGCAGCGTCGGCTCCAGATAATTGTGACTGGGGGGGCTATGGGGGAGCTGGCTTTTTTAGAGCAGGGGCTAATGAATTTTGTCAACAAACAGCAATGAATTAATACTAATTTATGCAAAACGAGATTCTCTCGCTTAGAGTATGGATAACTTAACAGACCAGATCATTGGCAGTTTCCAGGTCCAAATCTGTGGACTGAAGGTGATCGGATAGGGTTTTTGTGAGGCCGAAGATGCATAAAAGTTGTGATTTCATTGTATGGTTTACATAGAAGTCAGTCAATTGTCTTTCACATATTCAAATATATTTTATGTATTTATTCCTTAAATATATTTCATCACAATTGGGTTTGTGGGGTGGGGGGGCTTAAGCCTTCACCAGGGGGGCTAAAGCCCCCTCTAGCCCCCCCTGGAGCCGCCACTGAGTGTCATGACAGTACAGTTCACTGGTACAAGGTCAACGAAAAGGATACACCCAAAAAAGCCTATGGCTTGTTTCAATTGAGGTCATTTTTTAACAGAAAGAACACAGCTAGGCCTACTATGCAGGCTTTGTTTTCTTTAATGGGGGGGGGGGGGGGGGGGACAAACTACATATCGATGTCAGGGTCCTTGACAGGTTTGAGAGCCACTGGTTTTAACGGTGATTTCACATTGACATGCTCTGGCTCTGAAAGCTACATCCTGTTACAGGATATTACACGCACGCACGCACGCACGCACGCACACACACACACACACACACACACACACACACACACACACACACACACACACCAGGCCTGGTGGCAGGACTCAATGGCTGAGGGGGCCGTCCGTGAGCTTAAGTTTGCGATCACTATATGCAAATTAGTGTTTCACCATTGTTTTTCCCGAGTATTTGCCGTTTCACTGATGGGGACGGGCGGTCCGAGTGAGGGGGATGGGCCCACACCTATAATGACTCATAGTTCTCAGAAACGTTCAGTGATGCAATTTAGTCAGAAACATTCACGTCAAGTCATTTACCATTTATTGGAAAATGGAATACACAATAAGCAGATTTAACCATTTATTGCATAAATGGAATAGTTAATCTTGGCGTTTAAAGGGCTCCGCGATAGGAGATGCTCCCTGAAATTTTGTGCAAGCTTTTCTGAGCATGCTAAGCAAAATCAGTCAACTTCACAAATCATGTAACTTAATCAGACAATCACAAGTATTTGAGCTTAGCCAGACTGATCGTACAAAGGTGGAGGCTGGGGTGGAAGAGGCAGCTAGCAGCGAATGATTCAGAAGCTTCGGAGACCAAGCATAGGAAGAGAAAGCAAGCCGTATAGAGACACAGGGGCGCCTACAAATCCCCGCTCCCTATTGTGACAGCGACCCCACTTCTGGTAAGGAAGAACGGTGCACTGCAGCTGCAAATGCAATCCCAATGAGAGGCATCGTGAAATATCATAATTTCAGTGGTTGACTACTGAGGCCATAGCGATTTTCTTTTGTGTTCTAATAAAGTGTCCCATGAGTTTAAGTTTGCCTTTTTAAAGTGGCATACCTGTCATCTTGATACACTACCTACAATATACTTTAATATACTTCATCTGTGAGTCAAAAGTGCTAGCATTGAAAATCTTAAGTTTAGATGGTCGTATGGTACACACGTCATGAATGCATCCCTTGAGGTTTTTTCATAAACGCACAGCAGTAAAGACAGTGATGTCACTGAAAAGCGACAGGTTCTGTGTCTGCCGTTTCTCCTCTTCTCTGTTAACATTATGGGTAACTCATTCAAGTGGCAAATTAAACGTGACACACATCATGTATTTAGCCAACAAGAAGATATGTTGTCAGGGTCAGGCCATACATTTGAAAACATATTTTTATTTAAATCAATATAGTCTTCAGTTGGTGTAGGATTCTTTTAATATTAGGCTAACCACAAGTTGAATTGCAATGACTTTCTATGGGCTGGCTTGCAGTTCACCGTTCTCCCTTACCCGAAGTGGGGCCGCTGTCACAATTGGGGGCGTGAATTTGTAGGCGCCCGTGTGTCTCTATTTAAAGGAGCCTTCCCTACTGATTGAGCTTTGATTGAAGTTGGCAGTCATGTGACGTAATGACCAGCAGGTATGATAATGAGGTATGAGAACAGAGCTGACTGACATCTGACTACAGCTGAGCAGCGACTTGACTCCCATTTCCTGCATAAACTAACGCTGACACTTCACTTATGCACTTTTTAACATTTTCACGTCAATGTTAGGGTGACCAGACGTCCCGTTTTGGCCGGGACTGTCCCGTTTCAAGCTGTGTGTCCCGGTTTCCCGACATTGAGAAACAAAACGTTTCTCTGTTTCTAAACAGTTAGGTGAGCTAAATCCCATCGTAACTAAGATACATAGGTCTAGAAACAGTAGATAGAAATTCATAATTGCCAGTTCAAGACAGATTTAGCTACCACATTTGCGAGGGAAGGGGAGTGGTGGAGCGCTTGTTTTCATCACAAGCCCCGCCCAAAGCGCCATAGTCACTTGTGGTCCTATACACGGGCGGTGCTTAGAGGGGAAAAGGAAAACAAGCCTTCCCTCGTCCAGTCAGATACGCTGATACAAAACCTTTTAAGTTTTAGAAGCATAAATGCATGGCTATTTTTTTTTTGCGTGTCATTGTTAATTTCGTCAATTAAAACTGTGTTGCGTTCTGAAAATAGCGGATCAACAAGCTCACAACGCATCGCATCACGACACACTGTGAGCTTGTCTATTTTCAGCATGCAACCAGGTGTAAAATCAGGCATCACAACGCCATCAAGGCACGCCAAAATACATTTTTGTCGACAAAATCAACTAAAATCTTATGATATTTAGTCGACTAAAATGACAAAAAATAGCACATTTCAGATAACTACAACGATATGTCGGCGGCATACAGGTGGCTCAGGCATAGAGAAACCGTCATTAGAACACGGAGGGTTCCCGAAGAGTTCCTGGTTCGATCCCGGTCTCCCCCAGAGTTAGTGTCGAAGTGTCCTTGAGCAAGACTCTGAACCCTTAGTTGCTCCCGATGAGCAGGTTGGTGCCTTGCATGGTTTCCTCTGCCATCGGTGTATGAATGTGTGTATGTAATGCACAATCTCTGTAAAGCGCCTTGGATAAAGGCAAGGCACTATATAAATTATACCATTACATTATTATACCATGTAATTGTATTGGCTATGACTGAAACTAAATCAAAATGTGCTGTAAAAAATAACAGTGTGTGTTGGTGTGTGTGTGTGTGTGCGTGTGTGCGTGCGTGTGTGTGCGTGCGTGCGTGCACACGTGTGTGCGTCGCTGCGTGCGTGTCTGCAGACAACATGCACGACCTGCCCGTGACTCAGAGCGTGCTGCTGGCCAGTTCCAACCAGACTGATCCAGTGTGTATTCCTCCCTACGAGACGGACCGCCTGCCCCTGGTCTTCCTCTACAGCATGGTGCTGGTGATAGGCCTGCCTGCCAACCTGCTCACTGTCTACCTCACCTGGATGCAGGTAAACCTGCTCACTGTCTACCTAGGGGTGGGCGATATGGTGATAATTATCGTGGAGACGATACAATGTCTCCACGATTATGCCTTTTCAGAGATATCGTATATATCGCGATACAATTGAGGGAGCCTTGTAAAAAAAATCCTGTTTAATCATTAATACAGAGATTCATTGCAGAATTCAATTTAAACCTGCATTTTGGTCTAAATCAGTAGTTCTCAAACGTTAAAATGTTATGGTCTCCACTTAACTCAGTTAAGTTTGACAGTATACAAATGAAACCAAATGGACCCGTAAGGGTCCATTTGGTTTCATTTGTATACACTGTATACAGTACTATATATACTATATATACTATACTGTATACTGTCAGAGTTACATACTTGTAAAGTTCAATTTAGACCTCCCAAAAGGAACCCAGAGAGTCTAGTTTTTGTCAAGTAACTTGAAAAATAACCATCAAAACCAACGTGAAAAAGAATATATCGTGATACAGCTTGGGAAAATATTGTGATATTGTATTTTTCCATATCGCCCACATATATGTCTACCTCACCTGGATGCAGGTAAACCTGCTCACTGTCTACCTCACCTGGATGCAGGTACACAGCTAACCCAAGGGGCAGCGACGTGCAGAGAATGTTAGAGATTGCCTGGCTCCTGACCATAGACCCGCCTACTCTCTGAGCGGACTGCTTCTCTTGCGCTGAGTCTGAAATCATGCTATGTTTTAGAGAGCCAGGGGCTGACATTTCTAAAAGGGCCTTTTGGAGAAAATATCGAAAATAGCTCACAATGCGTTGCACTGTGAGCTTGGAGGTCATCTATTTTCGATACTTGATTTATACACAGAGAGGGCATTTCTTTCAACATAAGATGCTGCATTCAAGTTCAGGAGAGTTTGGACAAGGCAATTCTCTTGAATGCTGCCTTTAGGTATGGCATGGAAAGAGGGCATTTGCATTTCTTTCACCATAGAAACTAGAATTGAAATATTTCAATATTGCTTGTTGTTTTCTTTAGCATAACAAAGAATATTACATTCGGCTACACCAATGTAGGGGAGAGCCACCTCATTTGTAACGCTTCATAACCGTGTTGACTACTAGGAAGGTCTACTAGTTTAGCAGTGTCAAGAGAGGGTAAAAGTCAGAGAGTTGAACAGATCCATGCATGGATGGACATGAAACGTGTCAAAGTGAACTCATACAGGGTGTGCCAAATGTAGTTCTAAGAGTGGCCATTTCTTGGGTCAACGCAGCCTTACACAGGTGTTCTGATTGGAGTAGAGCATTAGTTCTATGCAATCAAACAATTGAAACACCTGTGTTTTGACCCAAAATATGGCCGCTAAGGACTACAATTGTGTCACCGTTGGCACACACTATTATCATCAAAATGGGACACAAATTCTGTATTTTTAGTTTTTCCTCCGATAACATTAATGTGTTTGTGTGTGTGTGTGTGTGTGTGTGTGTGTGTGTGTGTGTGTGTGTGTGTGTGTGTGTGTGTGCGTGCATGCGTGCGTGTGTGTGTTGAAAGGCCAATCTTAAACAATTATCCTGTAGTGTTTAATGCTACCCGATTTCATCCCGCCCGATGATCTGCTAGTGTCTGGCCACCTAGAACACAGTAAAGAAATCGCTCTATTCCAATAGCAAATCCCAAATCCACAGGAGGACTCGTCTCAAACAAAAGTGCCCACTCCAGACCATGAATGCAGTTTTTACTATGGTGAAAGAAATGCAAATGCCCCTCTTTCCATGCCATACCCTGAAGGCAGCATTCAAAAGAATTGCCTTGTCCAAACTCTCCTGAACTTGAATGCAGCATCTTATGTTGAAAGAATTGCCCTCTCTGTGTAGAAATCCATGCCGTTACGCCACATCTCCAGTATTGACTAAATGACTACCGGTATATGCTTAGTTCAGTGTGGTGTCAAGAACTGAGAATAGCCGACCTCCAAACTCACAACACGTCGCAGCGTCTGTTATTTTCAATATTTTTAGAAATTTCATCCTCTGCCTCTCTAAGATTCTATGCACGTCCCTGGTCTAGTCCAGCAGAAAGGAGGGAGACAAATCAACTATGGGGGAAAATCTCGCTCGGAGCGCGACATCCAATGTGCTGTGAGCCTATAGCTCCGACCGGCCAAAACGTCTGTCGGAATTTTCGAGCGCTTCATGATGACGTCACTTCAGGACAGTTTTGGAACCTGGTTATTGCCTTTGTCGCTTTGAGCAACAGACGGATAAAAGGGCAGGGGCTCAAGCCCCCTAGATGTTATTTAGTGCGGAGTTAAACCCCATGCAGCATTGCTATTCTGGGGGGAACATTCACCAAAAATAGCCGATCTACAAGTTCACAACTGCTATTGCTGGTGAAGAGACTTGGTGTATACTTGGAGATAAAGAGAAAGAGAAACAGATACACTCCTTTCACTTGTACATATTTTGTTCTGATTGTATTGTATTGTAGTATTGTGTCACTTCTGCTTTGGCAATATAAAGTGTTTTCTCATGCCAATAAAGCCCTCTGCCGGAGGGAGCAGCAGCAGCGGTCAGAAATCATTGAGGGGACAGGCGGTAATGGTTAGAAATCTAAGCGGGCGGTCGGGAGTGGAATATAACCTGCTATGTGCTCTACCACAATGTTTCATTGCCTGCATTTGATGTGGATGCATTCACACCAACAGTGAACCGTATGCTGTAGCAAATCGAAACCACCGTTTTTCTGGGGATTTGCATTCGTTTCTATTCACAAAAGAATACGGATGCGTCTTCACACGTGCCCAATGCACATTTTCCGACTATTAGCCCTATTCACGGCCCGCCCACTCAGCATCCCCCTGGTGCTGAAGTAACGTTTTGAAGGGGAAACCCTACTAGAAGCCCATAGAGTAGAGGACACAGAAATCGCAAATTTAATGCAATTTCCGAATAACAAAGTATAAAATACGGCTAGCATGATCAAGAACACAAGATAGTAAAAGGCACAAAGCATTATAATTTACTTTACCGTTCGAAATAATGATTTGTTGGCTTTAAGTCCAGCTATTTCTGTATTAATCTCCCCTTCTAAACTGACGTCAGCACCAGGAATTTGCTGAGAAATTTGCTGAGTGGAAGGGCCGTGAATAGGGCTAATACGCTACAGGATTAGTTTTAATCGCAATAAAACGTGCCTGTGTGAATGTGGCCTAAGTGGTTAAACTGAAGTGACATTGATACATTCCAAGCATTATCAAAGTATTCTGAGGCACCCCTGGACTTGCGCACCCTATAGGGTGCAGGGTTCCCACGGTCATGAAATTCCTGGAAATGTTTTGAAATTAGAAAAATATTTTTCCAGTACTGGAAAAGTTTTGGAATTGATCAAGGGTCCTGGAAGGTCCTGGAAGAAATAGCTATGCATTGTCTTTGGTTATTGATTTTGTTAATACCTCTGAAATGACAAATTAAACATCGGCCAAATTGTCAAATATTAGAGGCAGAAATTGTGAAAATAGCCGATCTACATGCTCACAACGCCTCGCAATGCGAGGCGTTGTGAGCATGTAGATCGGCTATTTTCGTTTCTATCGGCTATAGAAACGTGTTGTACAGAATTCTCAACTCTTAGTGCTCGTCAGGGTGCCGGGTCCCCAGTTAAAATATGATTATTTAGGGGGTCACAGCCTAAAAAGGTTGAGAACCACTGTCATAGACTACCTGTCTTTGGGCATTGCGCATAGGAGTAAGCCACTTGTTATTGAGCTGAATTATGGTTATATAGTCCTGGAAATTGGGTTAAATATTCTGGAAAAGTTTTGGGAAAGTTTTGGAAATTAATTGGTAAAAATGTGTGGGAACCGTGAGGGTGCCACGGCACCCACTTTGAGAAGCCCTGCTCTGCGGTAAATCAATCTGAATCTGGAAGTCTTGTCTATGTCACCCAGGTGAGGAGTAACAACGTGCTGGGGGTGTACCTGTGGAGCCTGTCGGTGTGTGACCTCATGTACCTGTGCACGCTGCCCCTCTGGGCCCTCTACGTCAGCTGGGGACACAAGTGGCCCTGGAGCTCTGCTGCCTGCAAGGTGTGTACCAGGGGGACGGACATTTGGAGCTTTGTCTTGTTGGTAAACGTTTAACCTTTTGGACTGCGGGCGGTTAATCACGGATAGCCATCTATGACGTCATATTTACATCCCCAGATGATTGGCTTAATGTGCAATATTGTTTTCTCACACTAAACAAACTAACAACATAAAGTGTAAGTGTACAGGGTATCTGCACATTTCCAAAGTGACCATTTAATGACTTTTAAGAGCCCTTTAATACCAAATTGGCCAAATTGTCAAATATCACGTAAAGAATAGGCAAACATTGTGGAAATAGCTGATGTACATTACAAGCTCACCACGCATCGCACAAACTAAATGTAATGACTCAACTCCTACAATTCCAAGTGCTTGTCAGGGTAGGGGTCCCCAGTTAAAATATGATTATTTTGGGACTTGTGTTAAATCCAATATAACTGGTACTGTAGTACATCTGTATGATAGGGCAGTGGTTCTCAACCTGTGGGTCGGGACCCCCAGGGGTTCCCCAAATTATTTTGGGGGGGTCCCCAGATGATTAGCTTAATGTGCAACATTGTTTTCTCACTCAACAGTAAACAAACCAGCATAAAGTTTAAGTGTATAGAGGGTATCTGACCATTTCTAAAGTTTAACACCTCTAAAATGACAAATTAAACATTGGCCAAATTGTCAAATATTAGAGATAGAAATTGTGAAAATAGCAGATCTACATGCTCACAACGCCTCACACTCGGCGTTGTGAGCATGTAGATCTGCTATTTTCACAATACAACCGTGTTATACAAAATATAATTCCTCAACTCTGATAGGTGTGTCATATATGATTGCGGCCTGAAATGTGTACATACATGTCAACAGTGCTGTTGTGATGTGGAGGGGAGGTGTAGTGTGCCACCTAGTGGCTGAATGATATCACAATCAGTGGTTCCCAAACGTTTTTTTTTTGTCTCAAGTCAAGGGCAAGGCACCCATGTTATCATGGCACCCCCGAACGACATTGCTAGTTTACAGCACCTTACATTTATGCCATATTACAGTTATGTAAATGTGTAAATACTGTATGTCATGAGGAACAAGGGGTCAGTTGGGTCTAAGTGGTTAAAGCGTTGCTAGGCGTTGTGAGCATGTAGAACGGCTATTTTCACGATTTCTGCCTCTATTATTTGGCAATTTGACCAATGTTTAATTTGTCATTTTAGAGGTATTAAAAGTCCTTAAATTGGCACTTTAGAAATGTGCAGATACCCTCTATATACTTAAACTTTATGTTGGTTTGTTTACAGTTGAGTGAGAAAACAATGTTTCACATTAAGTTAATCATCTGGGGACCCCCAAAAATAACTGGGGGGTCATGTGTGATGTGATGACGTCATCAAACATTGACTTCAACTCAACTTTTTACTGAGTCGAGCCGACTTGCAAAAATCACAAGTCGTTAATGCCCTAATATATATGCCATATTACAGTTATGTAAATGTGTAAATCTTTCCCCCTAAGTTACTGTATGTCATGAGGAACAAGGGGTCCGTTGGGTCTAAGTGGTTAAACTGAAGTGATTGATGAATTCCAAATATTATCAAAGTTCATTACACAGCTTGGTCGAATGCTCGATTCCTCTCTCCCCGCAGGTGTGCGGCTTCATCTTCTTCAACAACATGTACATCAGCATCTTCCTGCTGTGCTGCGTGTCGGCGGACCGCTACGTGGCCGTGGTCTACGCCATCGAGTCGCGGGGCCGCGGCGTCCGGCGCCGCCGGGTGGCCGCCGCCGTCACGGCCGCCATCGTGGCGGTGGTGGCCGTGGGCCACGTGCCCGTCTTCATCATGGAGGAGGGGGAGGGCGCAGAGGGGCAGAGGAGGTGCTTCGAACCCCACCAGAGCACCCCCAGGTATGGCATGTTTAGTTCTTCTGGATACACATACCAGGGTTCCCACACATTTTTACCAATTCATTTCCAAATCTTTTCCAAAACTTTTCCAGAATATTTAACCCAATTTCCAGGACTATATAACAATAATTCAGCTCAATTGCTTACTCCTATGCGCAATGCCCAAAGACAGGTAGTGTATGCCAGAGGTTCTCAACCTTTTCAGGCTGTGACCCCCGAAATAATCATATTTCAACTGGGGACCCGGGCACCCTGACGTGCAAAAGAGTTGAGGAATTTTGTATAACACGGTTCTATTGTGAAAATTGCGAGGCGTTGTGAGCATGTAGATCTGCTATTTCACAATTTCTGACTCTAATATTTGACAATTTGGCCCATGTTTAATTTGTCATTTCAGAGGTATTAACAAAATCAATAACCAAAGACAATGCATAGCTATTTTTTCCAGGACCTTCCAGGACCCTTGATCAATTCCAAAACTTTTCCAGTACTGGAAAAGTATTTTTCATTTAAAAATATTTCCAGGAATTTCATGACCGTGGGAACCCTGTGTTTAGTTCTTCTGGATACACATACGTCATGTATGAGCGAACAAGCTGGTATGAGCTGATTTTCGTTCATGCCTTGCTTACTCCTTATGCCAGGGGTGTCCAAACATCTTTTAAAGGGGGCCACATCAGAGAATATTAAAACACCCAAGGGCCGACTATGTCGCCTGACATAATGTACTTTCGTCGGACGATAACAAAGTCACATACAGCACATATGCATCGCATTTAAGCGGTTATTTAACTCTCATCATCAATATTTAATATCAATGGTATTTTGTCAGGTGCCTGCTCTGAACAAAACACAAATAATTCAGCCTTATTTCAATAAAATAGACTTTCTTTGACCCCTTCAGAATGAGGCAACAGGGAACAATCCCGACAAATTATACTGTGGGAAAATATTCTTGTTTGAAGGTGCTGGCAGGCCGTTTATAATACACGCGGTATAAAATGTGTCCTCGGGCCGCATTTGGCCCCCGGGCCGCACTTTGGACACCCCTGCCTTATGCCTAACTTCTTTGCACAATTTTTTTCACTATTTTGGAAAACATTTTTAAATAGTTCAAATAGCTGATCTACAAGTTCACACCGTGTCGATGTAGATTGACTATTTGAAGTATTTTTGCTAAAAAAAGAGAGGAAAAAAAACGAATTAGTAAGAAAAAAGGGTTAAGAAGTTTAGGCATGGACGAAAACAGGGGAGTCAATTGGGTATGGCAGGGGTATGCAGCTGCCATACCCTGGGTCCAGGGGGAAAATAAAAGTTACCTTTAAGTATTAATCCACGTGCTGGTTATTGTGTTGTTAAATTACAGTAAAATAACTACAAATGCAAAATGTAACAATATGGCCACTTTAACAAGGTATTATAATTATATTCTCCACACTTGTATTCTCCTCATCTTGACAAAATGGTATATTCCCATACGTTTACTAACATGCCAAGTTTAGCTGCACTTGAACAACCATTCCAGGCTGCCATATCCAGCCCAAGAAACCATAGAAACGGGGGGAAAGAAATGTACCTCTTAAAATAAATGTATCATGCCTGTTGTGCGCGCGTGCAAGACACCAGTCATGTTGCCATACCTTAGCTTTTTCTGAACTGACGCCACTGGACGAAAATATAGCTCAAATGAAACCTGCCTCCCTCCCTTCCTCCCGTCAGGATAACGGGCTTCAACTACGCCCGCTTCGTCATTGGCTTCCTGGCTCCGCTGGTGCTGCTGAGCTGGACCAACCGGGCCATCCTGCGCAGCGTGCGGGCCAGCGTGGGGCTGAGCAGCAGGCAGAAGGAGAGGGTCCGCTACCTGGCGCTGGGCGTGGTGCTGCTGTTCCTGGTGTGCTTTGGACCCTACCACCTGGTGCTGCTGCTACGAGCTCTGCTGTTCCACTTCCCCCAGGTCCTTACTCTACTGCAGTGTTGATTTCGTTGACTTGACGAAAAATGTTTGTCGACTGCATTTTTTTCACTGACGAAAACGAAATCTAAACTAAATAAAAACTCAGCTGTGATGACTAAAACTAGCTAAATATATTGACAATTTCGTCAACAAAATAAAAACTAGACTAAAACGTTAGGGAGGGACTAGTGGAGAAGACAGTCTTTTTATGTTTTGTTGCTCTCAGGTGTTGCATGCTGAAAATAGCAGATCTACAAGCTCACAACGCGTCGCGCTGCGACGCGTTGTGAGCTTGTAGATCTGCTATTTTCAGCACACAACCAAGTGTAAAATTAGTCATCACGATGCCATCAAGGCCTGCCAAAATACATTTCAGTTGACAAACTCAACTGTAGATTTAGTCGCCTAAAATCTTATGATATTTAGTCAACTAAAATTAGACTAAAACTAATACTTTTCAGGTGACTAAATTATGACTAAAACTAAATGACATTTTATTAAAAAGACTATGACTAAAACTAAGTCAAAATTTGTTGTAAAAAACAACACTGCTTTATTGTACTTTACTTTATTTATTTATCTAGGAGGGACTGAGCCTATCGTTGCTTTTCGGCTAAGGTTCCCCATCATTCCCCAGATTTGGTAGACCCCCAGTAGTAACCCTGAGGACCCCCTTGGGGTCCCGGCCGTTGAAGACCACTGCTCTATAGCAATGCATACTATCACAATATAATGCTCAAACCCCGTCAGGGTTTTCTTTCTTATTTTTTAATTGGAATTGTGAAAAGTGCCATTTTTATTTCATTTCAAATGCATTTCCATTTAGTTATACCATTTAGTTATACTTATGTTAACTTCATGAACTTACATACAAATACATTGGACATAAAAAGGCAGTAAAATTGATACTGATATAGACTGAAGAAATTCATACGGGTCATGTTGGCATGGTTGGAATTGTAACAGCTGAAATCAATAATAGCCTATATATCAGCATTCTGATATTAACCTGCTAGCGGAGCGGTTAAGTGCTACGATCTTTCAATTTATGATAAAAGCGTGAAAATTGGCATGAGCAGTCTCCATGGGTCACTTGACAAGAAAATTGGCCGAGGCAATTGAAATTTCAATATGGCGTCCGTTTTTCAAGCTGGCCGACACCTTAGTGCAGCATTTAAGTAATATAATGGTTTATTTGGTGATACAAGCATGAAAATTGGCATGAGCAGTCTCCATGGGTCACTTGACAAGAAAATTGGCCGAGGCAATTGAAATTTCAATATGGCGGCCGTTTTTCAAGATGGCCGACACCTTAGTGCAGTATTTAAGTAATATAATGGTTTATTTGGTGATACAAGCATGAAAATTGGCATGACAGTCTCTGTGGGTCACTTGACAATAAGCCACCCACAGCTACTTGACATTTCAAGATGGCGGCCATTTTTCAAGATGGCCACCACCTTAGAGGAGCAGTTAAGTGATGGTTTATTTGGTGATACAAGCATGAAAATTGCTATGAGCTATCTGAAAGGCTCATTTGACAAAAAACGCCACAGCCACTTGAAATATCAAGATGGCGGCCATTTTTCAAGATTGCCACCACCTAAATGGAGCAGTTAAGCAATATAATTGTTTAGTTAAGTGACACAAGCATGCAAATTGATATGAGCAGTCTTTATGACAAGAAATCACTTCCAGCCACTTGAAATTTCTATTTTCAAGATGGCCCCCTGGATCCTCAAAAGATACATTTTCTCATAGAAATGTATGTATTTTTCATTAAGGACGATTTGACGTCATTTTAGATTATGTTAAATAACAACTTTTAACACATCAAAATACAACTGTGTTGATCATAGATAGATTAGAAAAGTGTGAATATCTGCACTACCAGGGCACACTGGTGATATATCACTGCTGTTAAACTCAGAATGGGGTTCAATGTCAGCGAATTGAAAGTTAGTATTAGCCTGACACTCAGCCTGAATTGACATTTAGTTTCACTCCATTATTCAGTCTGAACTCGCTTCCACCGAAGGCGATTGCAGGGATGGGCGTTGCCAAAAAAGAGGCAGTCTTCAGCGATTGGTTCACCGTCTGACAACACATGAGTTGTGTTGTTATGTGTGGCTGGCTAGTGGCTAGCCTGTTGCTTGCTAGTGCTACTTGCTAACCAAAGAAACAGGCAGAATAGGAGCACTACGAACTAGTAATCAAACACAACATAACATGCTTGCCACTGGTGTTTCATAGCGAGATCGATACGATCGCATTTTACCACATTTTACCACATTTTACCGCGATGCGCGGTACGGTACAGCGTTGGCGCTGGTTTACTTGGAAACGCACATGAGTTCCGGGAAACCCCCACCCACGCTGATCACAAGACGCTGATTCACGACGCTGATTCGCCGTATGGATTTTCGAACGAGGAAGGCCTCTTCAATGAGAGCACTTCTAGACCCCTGAATCGTCAAAACAAAATTTTTAAGGGGTGTGGCTAGCGATTCAGGGTCTGGAACTAGGCTAAGTTAGTATCCCAAATGCTGTCTAATTTACCCCAAAACAGTTAGATAGCTGCACCTGAATTGACAGGTTGTGCCAGTGCGGGAGAGACAAGCCAAGGTTAATGGGGTTTTAGTTAACCGGATGGTGTACAGATCACACAGGATTTAAATGGCATTGGAAGAACGACTGGACTAAGTGTAGGGTTAAGGCATGAACTTAGTTGTATCCCATACATCAAAGTGCTTGGTAAAAGGTGGTAAAAGTATAAACCCTAAGCCTCTGCTAAGACATGGCAGAAGCCATCGTAACAGTTGAGAAAACTAACTGGGACATATGTTTCATTTGTCAGCAGGTCACCAAGGAAAAATTAATTCAGCCAAGTTTATTCAGCAGAGAGCACGATCGTACTGGTTATGATCTCATTGCAAGAAATGTTCCATTATTTCATAACAAAATAACATCGCATGGATGCACCTGGGACGTATCCTCAGTGATGTAGCCCCAAGCTCATCAGTGTTTCAGGTCTAGCAACATCATGCCCCTCACTTGTGTGACCCAGCCGGGGTTGATCAAGTCCCGACTTATGTCCCAGTAGCTACCCTAATTCACTCCACCGCTCCGGAACTACTCTGCAGAGACTGGGAGAGGCAATCTGGCGCATGGAGGGACTAGGCTGAGTGGATTGACTCCTGTCCGGGCCCCTCCTATGTCTCACCAGGTCCAGGACCTGTGCGTTGCACCAGACTCCAGCCCCAGACATTTCACTCAGGAGTGGTAGATTCTTGAGCTGCAGTGGTACTGCAGGCTCCACCTGGCCCAACGGTGGTGCTGCATGCAGGCTCCACTTGCGGCTTGAATGGCCCTCCTAAAGGCCTAACCATGGGTTTGTTGGCTGGGGCGCTAACCCAACCTGCTCCCGGATGCCGTCTACATTCTGGCTGTCACCCGTCTCTCCGGTGGTCACCAGACTATTCCTGGTTGTCACATCGTCTATTCTATGAGTCACTATAAATAAGATCAATGCTCTGCCTATCTTACTTAGTCCAACACGACTAGACGAAGGAGATGCCATAGAAAGCACATTGACAAGACACAGGGCAAAATATCATTCAAGCTGTAAACTTAAGTTCAACAACACAGAGCTGGAAAGGGCCCAAAAGAGAGCATCTACTGCTGCTGAAGACACCAAAGATACCAAAGATATCCATGTCAAGAGGCCAAGAAGATCCCAGCCCTCAAAAGCTTTGTGCTTTATCTGTGAAGATGAGAGTGCAAAGTCCCCCTTACAGGACGCAATGACAATGAAACTTAATTAAAGTTAAAATGAATGTGCCAGGAATCTAAGCGACAAGAAGCTCCTTGCAAAGCTTGTCATTGCGTCCTGTAAAGGGGGCGTTGCACTCTCATCTTCACAGATGAAGCACAAAGCTTTTGAGGACTGGGATCTTCTTGGCCTCTTGAAAAGGATATCTTTGGTATCTTCGGTGTCTTCAGCAGCAGTAGTTTATCCTTTTACCAACTTTTACCAAGCACTTTGATGTATGGTATACAACTAAGTTCATGCCTTAACCCTACAGTTGGTCCGATCGTTCATCCAATGCCATTTAAATCCTGTCTGATCAGTACACCATCCGGTTTGTGCCCTGGTAGTGCAGATATTCACTCTTTTCTAATCTATCTATGATCAACACAGTTGTACTTTTGTGTTAAAAGTTGTTCTTTAGCATTTTGATCTTTTGAGGATCCAGGGGGCAGCCATCTTGAAAATAGAAATGTCAAGTGGCTGAAAGTGATTTCTTGTCATAGAGACTGATCATAACAATTTGCATGCTTGTGTCACTAACTAAACAATTGTATTGCTTAATGCTACATTTAGCTGGCAATCTTAAAAAAAATTCCACCATCTTGAAAGTGGTTGTGGGCATTTTCTTGTCAAAATGAGCCTTTGAGACAGCTCATGGCAATTTTCATGCTTGTATCACCAAATAAACCATTATATCGCTCCACTAAGGTGGTGGCCATCTTGAAAAATGGCCGCCATCTTGAAATTTCAAGTAGCTGTGGGTGGCTTATTGTCAAGTGATCCATGGAGACTGCTCATGCCAATTTTCACGCTTTTATCACAAACTGAAAGATTCTGATGAAAAAAAGCAGTTAGCCGCTCCACTATGCGGGCCACATTAAGTGAACATGTGGGCCGCATGTGGCCCCGGGCCACCAGTTGCCTATGTATGCCCTAATACCATCAGCCAAAATAAGTTAATAACCATGCACTCCCCCCCTCCACCCTGCCGCAGGGCCAGGATGGCTCGTGTCACCTGGAGAAAAGGATCTACACGGCCTACACCATCTCCCTGGGCTTGTCCACCTTCAACAGCGCCATCAACCCCCTGCTCTACGTCTTGTCCAGCGAGAACATCCGCAAGGAGCTCACCAGAGGCCTGGCCACCATGCTGGGCACGGCCAGCGCCTCCCCCCGAGGGACCCGCTGCTCCTCTGACGTCGTCAACAACTGCAAGATGTCTGCAGACACCGCTGCTAACCCTAACGGCGGCACTAACGCTACGTGGAACACAATCCAACGGACCCCAGAATGTTCGGGGCAAGCGGTCACGTTAGCGTTCGTTAAGTCGGATGTTTAATCGCCGATATAAGAATTGGTGTGCGGGGGTTACGCTCAAGTCAGTAGAGAGCTCGTCTTCTCAGTACAACGTTCTGGGTTGAATCCTGGGAACCGTTTATGGGGTGCGGCAAGTCGTGCGGTAGGCTAAGTACTGGGAGCTGATGGTAGTAGGTTTTGCGCTCCACCTCAGCAATCCATCTCCCTAGGGGTCTAGCGCGTTGAAACAGGAGTTCTCGGGGCACGGTGGCGCAGTGGTTAGCGCTTCGCCTCACAGCTAGAAGGTTCTGGGTTCGATTCCCGCCGGGGGACGCTGTGGGTGCTGGGGGCGTGTTTCTCCCTCCGCGTCATCAGCGCACACACCCTAGCAGTAATGGTCTCAATAATGCTTCCCCTTGGCCAGCCGGGGCGCTTGATGGAGGGGAAAGGAACTGGTTGGAAATTGGAATAACGTGTTCCTTCCATGTGCTATGTCCATCCCGGGGAAATCCCCCCTGTCAGGTGAAAAGAAACAACTTGGACTACTCATGCATTGAAGGAAGCATGAGGTCAGTCTGTTGTCTCCCCAGACGCGGCAGAGGGAGAGCAGAGCCCAGGATTACATAGGCAATTGGCACTGGGTGAAAATGGGTTGCAAAATCGTGGGATAAAAATTCAAAAAAAGAAACAGGAGTTCTCGGCTGATATACCGACAGTAAGCCT
Source organism: Nannobrachium achirus (assembly GCF_963921795.1). Lineage (NCBI taxonomy): Eukaryota > Metazoa > Chordata > Actinopteri > Myctophiformes > Myctophidae > Nannobrachium > Nannobrachium achirus. Next base: position 19,161,948 of record NC_137823.1, on the reverse strand, counting down.
AACTCCAACCATGGACAGGTGGTGTCTGGTCTGTTTGGTGGCTGCATTACACAGATGGATCCACTGGACATGCCCAGCGCCAGTGCAAATCAGCATATTATGATGATATGCCCAAGATTGTCCACATAGGCCTATGGCTTAGACAAGTCTGACGTCAGCGCAATCAGAGAGAGAGAGAGAGAGAGAGAGAGAGAGAGAGAGAGAGAGAGAGAGAGAGAGAGAGAGAGAGAGAGAGAGAGAGAGAGAGAGAGAGAGAGAGAGAGAGAGAGAGAGAGAGAGAGAGAGAGAGAGAGAGAGAGAGAGAGAGAGACCATTTCAGCCATGCTATATAGGCTCTATGCCCAGCAGCCATATTGGAAAGAAATTGGGCCTCTTCCTTACTTCCCTAATAAGTGTTACCAATGTGATAATAATGAAAGCTCTGTTCCATTCTGGTCAAACAGAGTCAGGGTGCTGATGTGTATGTTGACTCACCTGCGAAGGACAAGGAAGAGGCCTGGCCATTGTTGGGTAAAACCTCAACCCGTCAATTGACATGTAGCGACCCCGGCCATAACCCCAGCAAGTTGCTTGTTATCAGTAATTTTGTACTTTTACTCAAGCAAGTTTTTACTGCACATTGCAGTAAAAACATTGAGTACTTTTCCCACCACTGCGTTTACCGTCGCTGCATGTCGGTATGGGAAAGTCCTGTTCTGGCGAAGCCCGAACTGGCGAAGTGGGGATTTGTCTCCTACCGTAGCGATCTGGCGAATCGATTGTCCACGACATTGCAAGCGGCGCGAAGGCCAGCGGACCTTTGAAGAGCGGGCCAGGGCCGCGCGGCCGGCGGAGCGCCGCGCGAGTTACGAAGCCGTGGTGAATGCAATCGTTATATTTATGCCCAGGCCGTAAGGCCTGGGCAAGCGCACGATAAACGCCCTGTCCAGAAGACGTTCGCCAGATCGCTACGGTATCGGACATTTCCCCACTTCGCCAGTTCGGGCTTCGCCTAAAAGGTACGTGCCCGTCGGTATGACCAAAAACATTTTCAGGAATTGTTGACAAAGACCCTGTGTTGAGTTTGTTCCAATGGATTAATGCAGTTTAGTCACAAGCATGTTAATACTTTTCATTGGTCAAATATTTATAAACCACACACACCAGTTTCACTTTCACTATCAAACACTTTTTTCCCCCCTTTCTTTTAAAAAGAGAACATTACCCACATTGGAGATTGGCTACTTTCGTGCGTCATTCATGTATGACGACGAATTAAAAAAAGAAAAAAAGTTTAAATATGGAGATGAAAGGTTTCTACCTGACAGCAATATTTTTTGTTTAATAATGCAAACTGTTTCTTTGATGCCACTGTGTTTTATAGGCCTACTGTTGGTTCTCAAATATTTCTGGTCAGCTAAAAGGAGATATCCTAGTAAGCTCTTCAGCTTTTAAGGAAGAAAAGCAAAAGGGTTAGGGTTATTTACAGTGGAAAGGGGGAGGTATAAGTATGGGCTTAGTCTACAGTGTAGAAGGGGAGTTGACACAGTAATGGTCTTGTTTTTTGTTTGATTTTTTTAGAGGTCCTTAAATCGTCACTTTAGAAATGTGCAGATTTCCTGTATACACTCTATGTTAGTTACAATGTTGCACAAATCAGAGCCATAATTGCTGTATAGTGTGTTTATGTATGTACTGTTTCATCTCAATGATTTTGTACAATGAAATGTCTTTGGTAAAAAAACGTTTATATTAGTAACTCCTGTCAGATTTATACAGTTTCAGCACATTGAATTGAATTAACACCGTTTAAAATTAAAACTAAAATGTGGGGTTTGTTGGTGCTATGTGATATGTGTTTTGGTTAAAGGAAATAGTGTTTATCTAAAAGCTTAGAGCGTCGCTTTGCGCATTATCTCGTCTTTGCATTGACCTTGTAAGTAATCGCGCCGCTCAAACGATCCAGGTCGGAACGCAGACTAGGCCTAGATGGATTTCCTGTGTTTAGGAATTTTGTGATTTTGATCATTTTCAGGCTTGCTTACTCGCATTGGAAAATTTCAGCCATTAAAACACAAATTGATTTGATAACTGAAGCAATACCCATGTGTAATAATAACCATTCACTACTTAGAGGAGTAGTTCACCCCCAAAATGACCTTTTTTCTATTGATTACTCACAACATGGAGACTAGAGTTCAATAATATTTTTTGTTTTATGTCCCATTCCTTAGACAAAATTTGATTACAATAAATATGCCCCCATTGATTCCGGATGGGGACCCAAATGCATTCAGGTCCCCATCCGGAATCAATGTGGGTAAATTTACTATAATCAAATGTTTAGGAATGTGACAAATACAAAAAGAATATTGTGAAAAAAAGTCATTTTGGGAGTGAACTACTCCTTTAAGAGAATATAATGATTGCATGCACTTCCCACAATCCCAAAGCGGGGGTTCTGGGGGTCCTCCCCCAGAAAGATTTTAACATCGTAGATGTAATATCCTGTTTTCTGGTGAATTTTGGGAGTTTGATACCAAATCTAGGAGGAATTCAGGAGAAATGACAATTCAGGAGCACCGCAGGAGATGGGGTCAAAATTCAGGAGAGTCCTGGCCGATTCAGGATTGTTGGCGCACACACACACACACACACACACACACACACACACACACACACACACACACACACACACACACACACACACACACACACACACACACACACACACACACACACACACACACACCACTATCTACAACCAACGACACTGTCCTACTGCGGAGTATAAATAGGCCTTTGTTTTGTTCTCTTTTTGTCCGTCCCCCCCGCCTGTCAATCAAGCGGGATGGTCCCGCCCCTCCCCCTTCCTCTGCCGCAGCAGCCGGCCCCTGCGTCACACCCAAGCTAGTGACCCTATCGAATTACGTGAATTCTAAAACACCGGACCCCTAGAGTCACATTATTATACAGGTCACCGGTTTCGGTATAACAATAACATTGGTTGCGAGAGAGAGAGAGAGAGAGAGAGAGAGAGAGAGAGAGAGAGAGAGTCACTCACATCGAGAGGGGGAAGGAAGGGACAGACGGCGAATGTTTCTTCATAACAGCAGAAGGTGAATAAAGAAGGTTCTGATTATAAAAGGTAAGTTTGAGCTTTTTTTCCCTTTTTAAAAAATGTCTCCGTTTCGCTCTTTAAAACAAAAACTGAAGAAAAAGAAGGAGAAAAACGAAAATCTCCGACTCGCGCCCGATTCGGAACGTAAAAGCACGACCGCTACGCTTCGTCCGTACGGCGGCGTCGCGCGGCCGGAAATAGCAGACCTACAAGCTCACGACTCTTGTAGTTCGTGGAATGTAGTGAGCTTGTAGATCCGCGTTTTTCGGCCACGGAATACGCGGAAGTGGGTCTTCGCTCGCGCTGAGTAATTTACGCCGTTGTCGTATCCTTTTCTCACCGTTACATCGCAACGCGTTTATAGTTGAACTAACCTCACATTGTAGCGTTATAATGTAACATTTGCCACTTATGGAGTGGACTCTTGATATTTTATGAATATTATTTACAGTTATTACATACTTTTATTGTTATATATTTAATAAGTAACCGGACGTTCCACCAAAAAAATGGCCCGTTTCTGTCGCCGTCGCCGCTTTGAGCGTCGATTTGAGCGCTTTAAAGTTTAAAAGTCTCAAATGTAAAAACCTGTTTAATGTGACAATAACGAACGCGTTTCCTAAACAGTGATTCGCACGTTTCGTGAAGTGTGTGTTATATATTTTATAAACGTGTTAAGACAAGTTGTCTTTTGTTACTACTGCAGTCATGAAGTCATGCCTGTCTGCCTACGTCACTGTGAGTCATACAGTAGAGATGTGTCCCAATGTAGGCGGGGTTTACTATGTGTCCTTTTAAATTCATTACTATTCATTGTAACGCGCGTGTTAAACATCTTTTGAGTGTAGAAGAATAGTAGTAGTGGTTGTAGCAGTAATAATAATATTATTATTAATAATAATAGTAATAGTAATGATACTACTACTACTACTACTATTAGTACTAATAACGTAGCTGTAGAGATTTAGTGTATAGATTTTGAGAGTCATTATAGATTATATTATTTCTTTTTTTTTTAACAGTGGTAAACCGCTCCATAGAGTGGCTGTGCGTGTGTCTGTAGCCACTTTTCTTCAGCGTTTTGCCATAGCAATGTGTTTTCCTCAGTGTTTTGCCATAGCAATATGTGTGTGTGTATGTGTGTAGCCATATTACATCACATTACATCACCAATTACATCCTAGACCTATCTGTAGCCACTTTTCCTCAGCGTTTTGCCATAGCAATGTGTTTTCCTCAGCGTTTTGCCGTAGCAATATGTGTGTGTGTGTGTGTGTGTGTGTGTGTGTGTGTGTGTGTGTGTGTGTGTGTGTGTGTGTGTGTGTGTGTGTGTGTAGCCATATTACATCACCAATTACATCCTAGACCACCTATACCTATATCCTAGTCTTTTTCCTTAGCGTTTTGCCATAGCAATGTGTGTGTGTGTGTGTAGCCTGTATTACATCACCAATTACCAATTGAAGACGTTATGCAAGCACGACCACCGCTCACTTCACATTGGGTGTGATTTTTACATTCAGTTGAAGTATTAATGGCAGGTACCGTCTAATTTGGCTGTTCGGTGCTTCAAAGATTTTGTGACTCCCCTAACTGACCCTAACTGACAGCACATGGTAATACACCAAACTAAACCACCTGAAACTAAATGACATGTCAGGTGAGAAGAAGCGACTTGGACTCCTCATGCATTGAAGGAAGCATGAGGTCAGTCTGTTGTCTCCTCAGGTTGGCAGAGGGAGTGTAGCTCCCAGGATTAGGGTTAAAAAAAATGGGTTACAAAAAAGTGGGATAAAATTAAAGCAATAAAATAAATGACCTCTCTCTCTCTCTCTGGCAGAGCGACATGCACTCCAGGGGCATCAAGCGTAAGCTGTGCGACAGCGGCGTGGCGGCGGTGGTGGTGGGCGAGGAGCGCGTGCAGCGGCAGTGCCTGCTGGACATGTCCCTGGTGAAGCTGCAACACTGCCACACGCTGGCCGAGCCGGACCTCTGCCGTTCCGTGCTCATCGCCAACACCGTGAGGCAGATCCAAGAGGACATGGACCAGGAGCACGGGAGCTGCCAGGTAGAACACCCAGGATCTGACTAGCTCTGCTATGTGTTCACACCATTAACACATTAAAGAGGTAGTTCAACCAAAAGAATCGATTACTCACCCCATGGAGACTTGAATTCAAGGATAATTCTTTCGTTTTTGTCGCATTCCTAAGCCAATAATTTGATTACCAGCAGTGGCTCCCTATGGAGACTCCTTGATGTATTGGATTAGGTATGCGCCAAAAACAAACAAATATCCGTGAATTCAAGGGATGGGATGAGAAATCATTAGGAAAATGCCATTTTGAGGGTAAATCTGATTTTGAGGGTAATCTGATAAATACTTTCTATCCGGGGCGCCACAAAATGGCCGCCACTGCTGTGCCTTGTTGGGGTAGTTCACTCCCCAAAAATGTGGAAGTCAGTCCTAAAGATCAGAATTAACTAAGATTGTGTTCCTGAAGAAACAGCTGTCCTATTGTCTGTCTCTCCTACACTGTCTCCCTCTCAGCTGTCCTACTGTCTGTCTCTCCTACACTGTCTCCCTCTCAGCTGTCCTACTGTCTGTCTCTCTCAGCTGTCCTACTGTCTGTCTCTCCTACACTGTCTCCCTCTCAGCTGTCCTACTGTCTGTCTCTCCTACACTGTCTCCCTCTCAGCTGTCCTACTGTCTGTCTCTCTCAGCTGTCCTACTGTCTGTCTCTCCTACACTGTCTCCCTCTCAGCTGTCCTACTGCCTGTCTCTCTCAGCTGTCCTACTGTCTGTCTCTCCTACACTCTCTCCCTCTCAGCTGTCCTACTGTCTGTCTCTCCTACACTGTCTCCCTCTCAGCTGTCCTACTGTCTGTCTCTCTCAGCTGTCCTACTGTCTGTCTCTCCTACACTCTCTCCCTCTCAGCTGTCCTACTGTCTCTCGATACACTGTCTCCCTCTCAGCTGTCCTACTGTCTGTCTGTCTCTCTCTCTCTCTCTCTCTCTCTCTCTCAGAATTATTGAATTAAACATTCAACCATTAACAATAATTAAACTTTTTCTTCACCCCCAGGTGGTTCCGGACCCCTTCATGGTGTCCTGTGTTCCAGAGTCGCCCCCGCCGCTCCTCGAACCCCACGTGTTGTGCCAGAACGGCCACGTTTTGGGCCAAAACGGCAGCCTTTCGTGTCAAAACGGCAACCTTTCGTGTCAAAACGGCAACGCTCTGTGTCAAAACGGCAACGTTTCGTATCAAAACGGCAACATCTCGTGTCAAGACAACAGCGACCCCTCGTGTCTGAACAGAGACGTGCTGTGTCCGAGCGGCGGCGTCTCGTGCCGGCCGCCGTGCGGCGCCGCCGAGGACCACCAGAACCCGACGACGACCTACGACCTCTGCCCCGAGGAGGAGGAGTCGTCCTACTGCTGGGGGAGGGCGGAGCTAAAGATGATGGGCCACGCCCTCCTGGAGGAGGCCGAGGCGGCGGCCCTGAGGCCCCGCTGCATTCTGGGACGGGGGGACGAGGAGGAGGACGAGGACGACGAGGTGTTCCTGGGGAAGTCTTCTTCTCCTTCTTCTTCTTCGTCTTCCTCTCCGTCGTCGGGCGGAGGTTCGAACCCCGGCCTGGAGGAGTTCCTGTCGGACGTGGAGGCGTCCTACTACGACCTGGACACCATGGCCATCGGCATGGCCACGCCCACAACGCTGACGGAGCTGGACCACATCATGGAGATCATAGTGGGCTCCTGAGTCCAAAACAATGACTTATCTTCTGTCAATTACTCACCCCATGAAGCCTTGAATACCGATGAAGATCCTTTCTTTTTTTTCGCCTTCCTGAGCCAATAATTCAGTTATTATTGATGATGACTCTGCATTGGTAGGAGACCAATGCAGATATTATTTTGCATTGGTCTAGCCAATCAGAAGGGCGCCCAATGGGAAAACCCTTGAAATAACACAGAGTGACGTCATCAACTGGGTGATGACGCCAATCAGAGAGGGGGAAAGGGTGATGTCATAATATCGAGAAATATCTAAGTGCCACGAGAGGGGCCATCTATGCCCGTAGCCAATCATATGGACATAAACTGGCATATGTCCAAACATCTTCAGGATTGGTGGATTGGTGAGCTTCACGTGACATTTCAGCCAACCATGATTGATCAAGTTTCCATGACATCATAATATCTTCAATAAAATCGTAATATCAATAAAACGGCCAGAGCGGGCACAAACCTCTAGTTAAAATAATAACATAATCTCAAATACAACGCTCACTGATAAGCCTATACAGGTTCAAAGAGAATGTTTTAAATATGGTTTTGTTCTTGAAAGAGACAAGAGCAAAGACAGAAATCTCCATGAAATGCATTTTTTGGGGGCGAAGTATTCCTTTAACGACGGTTCTCAACGTAGGGCTTGGGGACCACCGGGAAGTACAAATGGGACCCCTTACGGGGGTCTGTAACTCTGTGAGGATCAATTTCACAACCGGACCAGTACAGGGACCGGGAATGGAGGACAATTGCTCTTAGACACACACAGTAAATGGACATTATAATGTTTTCAATTGGTTACAGATTTCTGCATGTTTTTATACACGTTTTATTTGTTTATTTTCTCTACAATCCTTTTTATATGATCTAATTTATTATGAATTGTGACACTACATGAATTCATGGGCTCAGAACAAATGTTTTTTTTTATATATAATGTATATACACCTATATTCACATAAACATTTATACAACGTATTTATCTCGAGCAGCCTTTATTTTTTACCGTGGGAGAGAAGCCATTACAGGATCATTGGGGTGATCAGTGCTGATTGGTCAGTTGCTGCGTCATACTTAAAGGTGGTGTACGTGATATTTCTTGGTTAAAATAAGTATTACATATCTATTGTGATGGTAATCATTGCTATAGAGTGTTTGTTAGGTCTCTACAGCTCATAAATTAATGAATAAATGAAATTGGAAGTGATGACGGAAAAGAAATGAGCAGATATGGTTTATGGAAGATATGGGTTGTCATTCCTGATTGGGTGAAATTGACGACCCACCTGAAAATGTATTTTCTGTTTGTTAAAGAGCCAGAGAGAGAGAGAGACAACGTTTTTCATCTTAGTCCAACAAATATCACAATAGCACCCCTTTAACCCCTTCAAGCCACACTGTGTAGCATTCATTTTGGTGGTCTTTTTGGAGTGTCTTGGAGGACACTCGCAACTGAAAATGGTGTTTAGAGTAATAACATGTATGCAGAATATCAGTCAAAGAAATATAAAAAACGTTTAATTGAAAAAGTTACACCACATGTGACCGCGAGCCACGTATATTTTGTCGTAGGACGAATAGCAACGAGCTCAGAAAATGTTGTACAGTCAGTTTTCCCATGCTATAAGTCGGAGAAAACCTTTGCCTATAATGACTTGTCCAAAATGGGGGGCGCCAGTGTTGAGGTGGACAACTTAAAACCAGTGGCCCCCCCCAAACGGTGCCTTGGACTTAGTGACAGCCATTATTAGTACTATGCAAAAACTGTTATTTCTACTTTATTATTTTTTATTCATTTACGACATCAGTACTTAGTGCATACTCATTTCGGGCAGAAACCTCTTATCTCCAAATTCAAAGTTGTTTTTTCTCATAAAAGATAAGGCCCATAGGCTACTACAGAAGTAGCAGATCCACAAGCTCAAAGCGCAAAGTGACAGTTTTTGACGTATGAGAGGTTTACACCCGACAGAGACCATATACAGTATATTTTAACCACGGTTGAGCTAACCATGCTATTTTGGGGGGCATGTCGTTGTGGGCGATTTTCTCTCCGCTACACATTTTCAAAAATAGCGGATGTTCAAAGCTCACGCCGCATCGCACCGCTTTGTGAGTTTGTACGTCGGCTGTTTTCACTAGGGATAAAGGTGTCGCCTTGGGATTTTGTCTTGCCCGTTGGTGTGCCTGGGGAGACAAAACATTTATAACACCACTGACAGAAAGTGTTGACCAGATGCAATGTTCTTGTTGTTTTTTGTACATAAATGATACTGTATATCGACAAATGATCAGACTGCATTCCTCTCGGTCAGTTTAGGATGCCCTTGGTCGGATATTTACGTATACTGATATACAGTATATATATTTTCATGGTAGAGAGATATCTTTTACAAGAAATGTTTTCTTATGCCTTTTGTTTATTTTGTAGATAGTATGAAAGATGGTATTAGAAGTGGGACAAAACGGCAGCAGTTGGGAAGTTTAACTACATTAAAACTGGGGGAAATCATCTGTGTACATTTTTGGATTTTTGTGTTGGCTATTCAAACATATAGCAGATGTACAACCTTGCATTGCAGCATGTCATGCTGCGAGCTTGTACATTTTGGAACATTTCTGAAAAAAATAAAGAATCATTTTTGAATTTTTCACAAATCTTCTCTTCTGGGGGGTTCCTTGGCTTTCAGGGTCCCCGGTGAAACATACATCAATCTGGGTGTCCTTGTCATGGAAAAAGACTGAGAACTACTTTGTAGAATCAGCCTCCGGTCTTTCATAATGGGTTAAATGTCACCGCAACTGGTTGTTCCTGTTTGAGCCTGTGTCACCTCTGTCATTTGATCTTCTCAAGTCAACGCCAGAGCCATTGACAGAGAGAGAGTGTTACCACACTCCCATAGACTCCTGTTGTATAAGGAGTATGTTAGTGTAATATTCAATATTCACCAATAGTTAGTATTAATAGTTCCAACCTTGTGATCAAAGAGTGTCGTAACTCTCTGTTTCGACTGCTCTGGTTAAAATAAAGCCATTTAACCATCACAATGTTTACATGCACATCCTACTATAACTATACCCTGTCCACCACTTATGCCCTCTCCCCCCCCCCCCCCTACCTCCCCCCCCAAAAAAAAGAAGATCTACAACTCACAATGCATTGCAATGTGCCTCGTTGTGAGCTTGTAGATTTGGATTTCTTTGGATCTCCTTCTTTTTTTTTTACAACATTCCTATTTTTATTGCCTTTCTTTCTCTCTTTTTCCAGAAAAAACTTTTATTTTATTTTTTATGTTCGGCTTATAATAACATTCCCCAAATAGTGAGGCCAGGGTGAAAGTGAAAAGTTCATGACAATCAAGTTGTGAAGAATATGGTGTTTACATTACATGTGAGATTGCAATAATCTACTTGTTACTGTTGTTGTTGTCGATCTCAGTGCAGCTATGTTTACACGATGCACACAGACAGGACCATCTGGGGATGTTACAGTTCCACAACCGTGCTTGTACACGCTCATTGTGACCTCCTGTAAGTTATTCTATTTATTAACTGCCAACACGTTGTAGCAAGAAAAGAAATCATGATGTCACTGACACTTTGAATGAGGTCAAACTGCAGGGCTTGTTATTTTTGTTTTATTACAAATATGTCATTTTATATCATTTTAATAAAACATCAATTATCAGTAATGGTTTTCTGACCGTGTCTTGTGTGTGTGTGTGTGTGTGTGTGTGAGTGAGTGAGTGAGTGAGAGATACCAGTAACCCACTAGTGGTGCAGTGGGAGTGTTTCAGTCTTTTGTCTAGAAATGGGTTGTTTTTTCCCTGCTTATGTAACATGAAAACCAGTGCATAGACATGCATAATATACAGAAATTCCACTTGAAGGGTTTTGTTGCACAAGCACTGCAGTGTTTCTCAAACTTTGAAATTTCAAGGTCTCCCCTTAAACTCTGACAGTGTACAAATGGAACCAAATGGACCCGTTCGGGTCAATTTAGACCCCTTTAAAGGAACCCACAGAGTCCTTAGAATCCACTTTGAGAACCACTGCTGTACTGCACCCAAACCAGTTTGATTGATTGTGGATGGACAGTACTGAACTTTTTTGTGTGGAAATTAGACAAGAAAACATGCTTAAAATAATTAATAATAATTGCGACCGAAGGTCGCATTATACCCTGAGAAATCTCGTAGCTTGTCTGACTGTCAGTATTGTCTGACTGTCAGTACAGGAAGTGATGTCACGTGATGTCAGTGAGTCACAGTGATGTGGTACAGAATGACTCATATATGGGCATAAAAAGGATCACTTCCTGTACTGACAGTCAGACAAGCTACGAGATTTCTCAGGGTATAAAAGTCCATATATGGTCATTCCCCAAAAAAAACAAAACAAACATTGTATGCCCATTCATGGAGATTTCTGATGTCATAAATCCCAGGCCAAAAATGAGAATGTTAGGGTACCCTCATATATGGAGATCTTGAGAGACGTCTGTCGTGAGTGTGCCAAAACTGAATTCTGACCAAGATATGACTGAGGCTTGTTTACAAAAGGTCAATGATGTCATAGTGATGACATCATATATGTCACATATATGGAGATTCCTATAGTCAATATTAAGGACATTATTAAGGATATTATGTTATCAATATTAAGGAGATATATGGGAATGCCCATATTTGGTAATGTCCATATATGGGCATGTTTTGACATAACAAAACTATCATGAAGGGGTCTCCATATATGAGTAACTGGTCCCATATACATCACTGGCCAGATGGCCAAGAATTGGCGCGGGGCGAGGTCGCATGTCACCCTGAGGTCGCAAGTCACCCTGAGGTGTCTTACTAGTAATAATAATAAACATGCCAATAAAACACATTCATTAGATGAGAGAACATAAGAGGCAGCCAATAAAGACTTGGACACCGGGGTCATCAGATATTCTTTTATTTGTCCGCTTATGTCTCTAACAATAATTCAATAATTACAAACAGAAATAAAAACAAGTTTATTTTTTAAAATTTTCAATTCAACCAGAAAAAAAAAGTCTTAAAGTCTGGGTGCATTTGGGTGGGGGGTATTTGGGTGGAGCTGGGGGTAGTAGGGGTATTTGAGTGAGCGAGGGAGGGGTAGTTGGGGTATTTAGACGTCATGGCGGGACGTTGGGTGTGGGGGAAGTTGGGTATTTGGGTGGGGGTATTTGTGTGGAGGGGTGTGTGTGTGGGGGGGCGGGGCGGGGGTAGTTGGCATTATTTAGGTGGATGAAGGCTATAATAGGGGGATAAAACAGGAAATACCAGCGACATAAAATCAAAAACAAAAAAAGAAAAGATTATTAATATTATTCTTTTTATCTGGAATATAAAGGATGTGCAACTTTCTTTCTCTTTTAATACAGTGTTTTTTATTTATTTTATTAAGAACTCCAACAGATATGGCATAGTGTCACCTGTCTGTCTGTCTGTCTGTCTGTCTGTCTGTCTGGTCTGTCTGTCTAGAAGCTTCATTCATCAACATTGCATAGAAAATCGTCTAAATCCCATCCTATATACAACGTTGAGTACAAAATACTTGGCATCAAAAGGTGAGCGCACGCACACACACACACTCACACTCACAGCTATTTGTACAATGCTCCAGTGGCTCTCAGGGGCATTTCCACCGACAAAGAACCGGTTCGGGTTCTTTCCCCAGCCTATGGGATGGCAACTTTCTTGGAACCTTGGTACCTTCTTGCGTACTGGCCGCGAACCAACTCTTACGGTTCGGAAACCAACTCGGTTCTCGGTGGAAAAGCTCACCTCTGGTTCATCCAATAGGCGGGAGAAAGAACTCGAACCGGTTCTTTGCCGGTGGGAAAGGCCCCTCAGAGAATGGACCCTTACGGGTCCATTTGGTTCCATTTGTTACACTCTCAGAGTTATGGGGCTCCTTGAAATGACATAAGAACCCCAGCGTCAGGTTGGCAGCTGCTAAGAGTTCCATCTGAACAAGTTGCACCAATTCTCTGTTCTCTGCACTGGCTCTCAGTGAGTCATAGAATAGATTTCCTTTTTTTTTTTTATATTGGTGATCGAACGCAATTTATATCACTCAATGGTGTACAGGTGTGATCCGCTTCGGACCCTCAAAGTGTCAGCTGGTCTACGATTTCCAAATAAAGCGTGATGAGTTATCATTTATTTTCTATTCTTTTTTTTTATGTCCCATGCTTTTAAATCCAGGATAAAGAAATTCATTTTTTAACGTTCTCCAGTGTCTCATATAAAATGTCAGCCTATAGCTAAATACCGATTGATTTAATCAACAATTGTTTCTTTTGATACAAAATGTGCCGGTGCTGAATTTTAAGTTGAGGCTCTTTCATTTGTATTTGCCTTTTTTTTCTTTTTTTTGTGTGAACAAAACATTATTTTAACCAATATGTGTGGTAGAGTGTATGTTAATACAATATAACTTTGGTCTCTCTGCTCTTCTGTTGAGACATTTAAATGAGATCAGTGGTTCTCAACGTGGGCTCAGGGAACCCCAGAGGGGTCCTCGAGGGGGTCCCCAGCAATCCTTCTTTAATACTGCATTTCAATGATTTTTTACCACTTGATCCAATATTTTATACAAAGGCATTCAAAAATAGCACATGTACAAAGCTTGTAATATTGGAACATTTTGATTAATTTAGCTTTTTAATTTTTACACCAATCTCCTCTCCTGGGGATCCTGTGGTCTGGTGAGACACCTATTGGTTGACAAGCGTAATTGCATGAAGGCCAATATTGCATCAGTGTTTCTCAAACTTTAAAATGTCAGGTCTCCCTGACGGGTTCATTTGGTTCCATTTGTACACTGTCAGAGGTACAGACTTGTATGGGTCAATTTAGACCCCCAAGGAACCCACATGAACTTGCCACACATAGCACAGTGGGTCTCAGAAAACATAGTATTTTTATTTTATGTACAGATGTTTATTGAGCACGGAGGAAACTTAAAACCTTTTTAGAAAGGTACTGTAGCTGACACTTGGAGACTCATTGTCTTTTTTTGTATTTCTGCAATTATGATTTGCATTGATTTATACACATTTCACTTTCACTGAATACTTGCTGTGAGTTTAAGATGAATTTTGTTCTATTATAGACTACTAATGTGTGACTTTCATCTTAGCCAATTGAACTGTCAGTAAGCAATGAGCAAAAAATAAATGGTATCTGGCACAGAAGTCAAGGTTCTTTGATCATATTCGAATCATAGAGAACCTTGAGGCATATGATTCTACAAGCTCACAACGCGTCACCCTGTGAGCTTGTAGATCGTATTGTTTTTGGCCAAATAGATTTGATAGAGACAGGGGGGAAAAGCAGTGAAAGTACAGTTGTAGCTCAAGTTGTTTGACTAAGAGTAGAGGGTTTAAGAATGGTTTGAGTTTGTACACAATGTTGACGAATGAATCCCTGGTTTTAGCACGACGACATATAAGATGGCGTGTGTGTGTGTGTGTGCGAGCGTGTATGTGTGCGTGTGTGCGTGTCTTTAGAGTGATATCCTTACCCTGAAAAACAACAAACCAAATCTTAAAAAGGTAAAAAGTGAAACAATTTTCGTCTTTCAGTTAAAACAGGAAAAAAAAGTCATTGCGTCTCGAGCCCGATTTTCATAATGCTTCCGTCGAACGACGGCATCGCGTGGTCGAAAAACACAGCCGGTCTGACGTTACTGTATGTTTCAGAGGCTGAAAACAACCGATCTACAAGACCACACAACAACCCGGGTTTGGTTGTTTCCGGCGCGAGAGATACCGTCGTGCGACGGAGCGAAAAAAATAATAATAAAGTAGACGTCAAGTAGGGCTCTTTCTTCTAAATCGTTCTGGTTCTGTACACAAACACCTTTTATCAAACAAACAACCTTGTGAAAAAAAGAAAAGAAAAGATAAGTGAGATTTCATAATTTCTTATTTTTAAATTAAAAGACTTCTCCGATCCTAGACCCCATGTTAGCATCTGATTTCTGTCCTGTCATTGGCTAATAGTGTGTGTGTGTGTGTGTGTGTGTGTGTGCGTTAGTCCAGGCTGTCCAGTGTTGTTTGGCTGCGATGTGGCGAGGTGGGGGAGGGGGGCGAGCTGAGATTACTGCTGTTACTGTCAGGCTGGGGGGAGGGAGAGAGAGAGAGAGAGAGAGAGAGAGAGAGAAAATAATTATGTTTAATTTTAATACACTTGTTTTAGGAAAGAACAAACATTAATAACGTTGTTATTGGAGATTTTCTCTGTAAATGAATGTCCAACTTTATCATACTACAGCGTCACACAAAAGCAGGGGCTGACACTATGGTGGTCTCAGGGGCACTTGCCCGTCAGGCAAGTCTAGGTCACGTTCTACTTGCCCAAAGGTCATGCCTGCTTGCTCGAAAAGTTCATAACACTTAATTTTTTCTTGTTTCTTCTTTTTACTTTCTGGGGCTGTGCAATGAAAAATGTCATAACTAATGTTTTATGCCAAATACCTACATACATGTAGCTATGAATATGACTATAGGTTCACACTTATTATTTTAAATTTTTAAGTGTAGAACTAGAAACAGTGAAAACAGCATATCATAGGTCAACGTTTCCACCAGATTGAACCAGAGCCAAGGATTTGGCTCTGGAACCACAAAAAACAAGGGTTTTGTGGTTCCGGTTCCAAACCAACTTTTACGGTTCTGAACCAACTCCGGTTCTCGGTGGAAAAGCACACCTCTGGTTCATCCCATAGGCGGGAGAAAGAACCGGAACCGGTTCTTTGCCGGTGGAAAAGGCCCCTTAGTGTCAAGGCCTGCAAAACAGGCATGAACAGATGCGTTTCGAGCTTGTCGATCTGTTACTTTTGCAGTTTTATAATTTGAATCCTGAAAAGTAACAGTTTTGGATGTTTTCAATTTGTTTGGAGAATATTGAATCATTTTGATAATCTTTTAAAGGATTTATAATAGAGAAATGTCAACCTTCTGAAGTCAGAGTTGCTTGAAGTCCAGAGGGAAGTTTCGGAAATCAGTTATGATTTGGGGTGCTATGGCATCTGCAGTGCTGTTTTACCAAATATTCTAATTTTCTGAGATTGATCTGTACTTGTGTGTGTCTGGGATAGTGTTGTTCTGCATGTACCTCTTTATCAAAGTCCTGGTCCAGGTCTGAGATGTTCCTGGATGACCCTGCTGCGCCAAAGTCTGACACACACACACACACACACACACACACACACACACACACACACACACACACACACACACACACACACACACACACACACACACACACACACACACACACACACACACACACACACACACACACACACACACACACACACACACACACGCACACGAACACACACACAGGTATTGAGCATGGGAAGTCGGGATATGATGATATGTTCGGAAATGTCACAGCTACAGACACACTCGACTGATTAAACACACAAACATAGCGGTATATAGAGAGAGAGTGTGAGTGTGTGTGGTACCTGAGGCTGTTCTAGTAATGTGTGTTCTGCTTCTCTGTTGGCGGGAGATACTGGACAGTGGGCGGGGCCTGTCTTTCACCGAGTCCTCCTGATTGGCCGCCGCACTCTGAACACACACGCACGCACACCAGTTAAAACCAGCCCGTAGACGCTCCAGTGAACACAGGTGAGTGATGATTGGACGGCGAGACGGGAGGTTAATCGGCCACACAGGAGAGTGAGGTGGGAAGCAAAGAGTTAAGAGAGAGAGGGAAGGAGAGGCGGACGACGACGTCAAATAAAAATACAAATAAAATAATAAATAGAAACAAATAAAAGAACGACAAGTTGTTAGGAAAAAACAGGAGACAGGAGAGAGAGTGAAAAAGGGATGAACGCCATGGAGAGATAAAAGAGAGAGAAGCCACATCCCAATACTCTGGTTTCTGCCTCCTCCACTCCTCCACTGTGAAACGGAAAGCGTTCGCGTCCCAAATGCTGTCCACTTCAACCCCGTGCGATGGTTAGTGGAGTGCCTCAGGGCTCTATACTAGTGTCTTCTCTGTTTTTGCTCTACGTTAAATATCTTCACTGAAAACAGACGATCTATCGAGCTTTCTGCGAACGTTCTCCCCGGGCATACGGACGCTGGGGTTTCAGTGGTGTTCATTTGCTTCTGGAGGAGAGCGAGGATTCATTGAGGATATTCTATGTCGGGCAGAAAGCTAATATCTCCAAATGTTACCTTCTTTATGTTGTTTCGTCACGTAATGCCCCAGTTCGTCGAACCAGTGTCAAGGCAAAGTACACAATGCATTCTGAGCTTGTAGATCGACAAGTAACGGTTAGGATCCACGTGGCAATTCCTTTGCAAAAGTGTCTTCTTTGGAGTACGTGTTTTTAACCGACATTAAGTCGTCCGTTCGGTGCTCCCGAGATCTTGCGACTCCCCGAACAGAACCGATTTAAACTCGGCTCTAAAAGTGGAATATGCATCGGCCCTTAGTGTCACCCCTGCCCCTCATCTCCTTGCTTGGAGGCGGGGCTAAGGCACGGGGAAACAAGTGAAAGATGCGAGGAGGGACATTTGAGCATTGGGACGAGGCTCCAGTGAGAGAGAGACAGAGAGAGAGGGAGAGAGAGGGAGAGACAGAAAGAGAGAGAGGGAGAGGCCTACCCTGCCCAGAGAGGAAGAGGAGGGGGAGGAGGAGCAGGAGGAGGAGTCCGTCTGCAGGAAGACCCCGGCGGACAGAGGAGTCATGTGATACACATGTTCAAAGTTGGAGGGAGGGGAGATGAGAGGGGGGCGGGGGGAGGAAGTGACATCACTGGACTGGAAGGAGAGGAGAAGAAAGGAAAGAGGAGAGGAAGGCCTCATTTATTCTCCGTCGCGCGGGGGTGTCGCCGAGCCAAAAAAAAATTTACTCGCATAAAAACTGTCAACCTTTCAAAAACAAACAGATAAGATTAGAGGTAAACTTCCGCACCCGGGACAGACCTAACTCTACAGCTCACTTTGCTATAGGCTGGGATGGCTCAAGGTGGAAGACAGAGTACAGCTACTTGCAATGGCTCTGGTCTTTAAAGATACTCAGAGGAACAGTGCCCATGTGTCTGTCAAACTTCTTCTCTAGAGCAGTGGTTCCCAAACGTTTCAGGTCGAGACCCATTCTACTAAACTGCCACCAACATGTGGAATGACCTACCAACAGCCAACCATTAAACTTCTCAATTCCCCAACCGCTTTTAGAACACCTAAAAAAAAGAACAGGACGGTCCTCAAATTATAATTGGACTTGGATAATTGCACCCAGAGAGTCAAACAACGCACCCCGAACTCAACGGCGGCAGCTATGTGGGAGTGGCATCCTCTAGCCCCCACCCCACTTTTTTTGTCTGTAAATTATGTCTAGTGTTGCCTTTAGCGTTCTTGCTGATAAGTATTTCATTGTAAGTATTGTGTATCCCGGTCGCGTGTATGTCTTGATAATTTATTGAGTACAATGGCGCACAATGGGCCTCACTGTTTTTAGTCTTGCTTTTTTAAACTATACTGACATAATGTTTTTCAACTTGGCTAATTAAGTAATCAATCAATCAATCAATCAAACTCACTTACAAGCCAACAACACATCGTCAGCTCATAGACTACTTCTCTTTTTTTGGCCCAGCGACACCGCCGTGCTACGAAGTATAAATCAGGCTAAGAGTATTTTTGAAGGAAAATTCACCAGTAGAATTTTCAAAAAAGAGAGAGATTTACAGGTCAGTTCATGCACATAATCCCTAAAAGAACCCTTATAAAGAGAGAGGAGTTGATGGGTGGAGAGGAAAGGATAGATTCTATCCCTCTGTCGAGATTAGATTGTAAAACTCATGGCATCATGCTGAGAAACACAAGAGTACAGATCAGATTATTTTACAACGGTACCACATGCAAGTACATTAGTAGAACAACACGGGAGTTTAGAATGTACTACCGTGCAACACAGTAAAACACAAGGTTGCAGCAGAATAGATAATATAATAGAATAAACTATAGACTAAAGTAGCATATTCTTATATGAGGCAAAGATTCTCCTATGGGATTTTCAAAAGAAAAGATAACAGCTGTGACTCAGGGGTATAGCGCCCTCTAGTGGCAGTGAGGTCAAGACTACAGTTAATAGTGGACTACAGAAGTATTATATTAAAATAGATAATATATATATATATATATATATATATATATATATAAATATATAATACTACAATAAATGCACAACATCTCAGTTCGGGTGTTTGTTCAGTAACAGGGCTCTCCCCGTTTCTCCAGCTCTTTAATAGACAGAAAATACATGTTCAGGTGGGTTGACAATTTCAGCCAATTAGGAGAGAGTACCCATTCATAGCTTAAATGTCTGCGTTGTTTCATATCTTCCAGTTTCGCTTGTTTAACCTGTATCCTGTTTGAGTTCTCCCTCCTGATAGGATGACTTTGATATCCTGACCTGAACAGTTATTTTCTGTAAATTAATTAAAGTGCTGGAGAGACAGAGGGGCCTTTTCTACCAAAAGAACCTTGGTTCAAGAACCAGTGCCGTTCAACTTTCTTGGAACCTTGGTTCGTTCTTGCGAACCGGCCGCGAACCGGCTTGAGTTTCCACCAGATTGAACCAGAGGAATCAAGGATTTTGTGGTTCCTGTTCCGAACCAACTTTTACGGTTCGGAACCAACTCGGTTCTCGTGGAAAAGCTCACCTCTGGTTCATCCCATATGCGGGAGAAAGAACCTGAACCGGTTCTTTGCTGGTCGAAAAGCGCCCTTGCTGAACACTCAATACACGCAATGATTACTATCACAATATAGTGAGTTAACCTTTTAACATTAAATCTTTTGTTTACACCAGAAAATATCACTTACTCTACCTTTAAAATAAACTACGTAGACTACAGTAAAATAATATTTAAACAGAAAAGACTACAATAGAATGTATTCAAACAGAACAGTCTACAGTAGAATGTATTCACATAGATCAGACTGCAGTACAACATATTGAATGAGAGCAGAGGACAGTACCAGAGGCAGATCCATCAGAACCTGCATTCCATCTCCTGGTCCCATGTGAGCAACGTGGTTGAAGTTTGTGGGGTGAGAAATCATCTTGGACCTCAACTCTGGGTCCCTTAACATCTCTCTGTACACACACAAGCACATGCACACGTTACATATGAATATATACTAATACTTATGGGACAATTTGCAGTTTGATTCGTCAAATGAATACGCTCTTTAAAAACTACTGCACAGTGATGTTAACTGTATAACATTAGACCTGATCCACTCTTTTAAAATGCCTTTCACCCCTTATAAATAATAACAAGACTAAAGCCAGGCCGTTTTTCAGGGCAAGGAGAGAGAGAGAGAGAGCAAGGGAATCAGTGGTCTGAAAATAAATACGAAACGGGTGGCAGTGTGAAAACGTTATGATTGACATAACACGAGGTCGATTTCTTTATTTACATGCGCCGAAACTCGCTCCTATATTCAGCCGCAGCAGTGTGCAACGACCTTAAGAGTCTAAAAGCCCCTATATGCCCCATGCTACATAACTGACATTGCCATTAGCCCTATTCACGGCCCGCCCACTCCGCAACTTCCTGGTGCTGAAGTCACGTTTTGAAGGGTATAACCCAAGCCCCCAGAACCCTGGGGGCGCTTTGAAGCAAAAAGTACATGGTGGCCGTTTGAGGTACTGCAGTTGGGTCAACTATTCATACAGTTAGTTCAGTTGAGGCAGATAGCCCCCCGCTGCCCCCGCCTCCCCGTTTCTCGCTCCCCGACCGTCGTGATTGGCTCAGAAGCCAAACAGTCGACCCAATACGTCACTTTTCAGAGGCTTTTCAAACGCGGAAGTACGCTTCATGCGCTGGGTGAGCAACTCAATGCAAGTGGACGGGCGGGGATATCAGTTGCCCTCTCTATTCTTATTATAACTCTATGGTATAACCCTGCTAAAAAAAAGCCCATAGAGTTAACACAGAAATCGCAAATTTAATGCAATTTCCGAATAGTGAAGTATAAAATACGGCTAGCATGATCAAGAACACAAGATAGTAAAAGGCACAAAGCATTATAATTCACAAAATAATGATTTGTTGGCTTTTAAGTCCAGCAATTTCTGTGTTATTTTACCCTTCAAAGCTGACGTCAGCACCAGGAAGTTGCTGAGAGGGCGGGCCGTGAATAGGGCTTATTGGACTGAATGCTATATTATAAGCAGGCAATATAAAGGGGAAGTACCTCCTCTGCTGGAGCCTCTCCTCCTCTGGAACCTTGAACAGGAACTTCCTCTTACTGCGCGTTCGAACCATCAACTTCTTGCTGTGTTCCGACAGCTCTGGAATAGACAGCTCGCCCTCTGGAGGGAGGACAGAACAGCATGGAGAGAGAAGACAAAAAAAGGTGGATGATGGATGGTTAGTTTTCACAGATTACAGGAAAGACAATAATGAATGAATTCAGGCATTTTGCCACTGTCTCTGTGTGGTATAACATGGAGATATTTCAAATCAAATCAACAATCATGAATCGATAATTCATTTATAAAGCATGTTTACAACAGCCGAGCTGAACCAAAGTGCTGTACATGGTTAACACAAAAGCATCAACAGACAATATGCATTAACACATAGAAAAATGTGAAAAAGTTCAAAACAAATTAGGTAAACTCAAATAACATTAAATGCAATTAAAATCCATGGAAAACAGATGGGTTTTAAGTAGGGCTTTGGGCACATCTGATGGGGAGGGGCGGTGAATTGCAGTTCATATTTTTAGTCTCTTGCATATACACAGTTCTTATAATAACTGATATAACATTTCTTTTTTAAAGTCAATGGGGTGTTTAAATGACCCAGGGGGATTTGATGTCAGGACATTGGTACTCTATTGCAGTGCTTTTCTAAACCTTTCCTCACACAAGGCACAGCTGTATTAATTTAACACCTTCTCAGCCTGGCCGTACTTGCTCGGACTTCCTAATTGGTCCAATCAGCCGGTCGTCTATTCCCGTACTTTTGATATAAATGATAATAATCAAAAAAAAAACGATCGGCCATTCTTCTCTGTGTCTTTTTGGAGCCATCTGAAACGGTTAAGATCCTCTCTCAATCATTTTCTGGGAGTGGGTGTGATACTCGTAGCATCCAGCAGGCCACGCCGTTGACTTACATTCTGGATGGATGGTTGGCTCAAGAGCCACTCCCTACCCTCCACGTTGTTGAAACTCGACAAGAAGCTCAAACAACATGGCTGGTCTTTGTCTCTGTTCGTGGATCGCGGTCTCAATCATGTTCGGGCGCCGCTTCTCTATCGCTCCTTTCCCTGCTTCGCCGCACGTAAACGAATGGAAGAGATCTCCCCTCCGCGTCGCCAAAGTAAGATCGCCGACCTCTGCAGCATGAATATACACGCTGTGCCGAGCACTCCATTACGTGTTGTTATCATGTGGGCTTTGTTTTTTTAAAACATGTTTGTAAATAAATAGCTTATTTCTTCGGCGCTACCTCTGTTCAGAGGGTTCTGCCGCGGCTTGCAAGGTGTTGTGCCACACTAGAAAGTGGAGTCTCTTCGGGTTCCCAAAAACGATCCAACGCAGTCAACCACTTTAATGTCCAAGGACACCGTGTGAGTTTGTGAGGTTTGTACCTGAGGACTCGTTGCTGAAGTAGATGAGTCTGGGTTGTTCTGATCCCATCAGGTTCAACGTTCCCTCCAAGTTCAGAGGCCTGATCTACACACACACAGACAGACGGACGGACAGACAGAGTTTAGGCTCATTATCATGTTAAATAAGTCAGTGGTTCTCAATCCTTTTCATCTGAAATATTTTGTGCCAGTAACCCCCCCATAGATACAAGATTTGTGTTGTTAAATGTTTCCAAGAAGAAATGTCACACTTTTTCGATGATCCCCCTTCAAAATAGCAGCTCTACAAGCTCACCTCGGGTCACAATGTGACCCGTAGTGAGCTTCTTAGATCTGCTACTTTCAAATAGCTGACGCAATGTAAATAGGTTTAAGGTGGATAAACTACTTCGGTAGGTAGCAACCTACGGTACGGTAGCAGCATTGTTGCTACCGTACATGCAGTCATTTAGCAGGGGACCCCCTGAAAGCCCCCTGGGGGTCCCCCAAAGACCCCACTTTAGCCCCTTTTCGACTGCAGCTTTAGCACCACACCACACCACACTACACCACACCACACCGCACCAGATAAAAATATCTACATTTTCCATTACACAATAGTACCCCTATCTGTAAGAAACAAATTTACCCTTTTAACTGTGATTATAATACAATATAAATTTGTATTACAACTATCCTAAATTATAATACACTATAATGGATTATAACTGTGATTATAATACACTATAAAGTATTAATGTATTACTATCGTAATTATAATACACTATAATAGATTATAATAGTGGTTATAACACAATAAAATCTATTCTCATGTATTACAACTATATCCTGGTGGTCTAAATGAAAAGTCAGTGAGTGATCAGTCATTATGAAGTGTTTGGCCCTGTTTGGCCTAGCTCAGACCTACTCTGGATTGGATACTTTTTAGTACCACGTTTAGTACCACTTTCACACCACTCTACCCAGGTCCTTGTAGTGGAAAACCTGGCACAAGTGGGCGGTGTGGTGTGGAGTGGTGTGGTGTTGGGCATGTGGAAAAGGGGCTTTAGAGAACCACAGAGTTAAAGATGTACTGTCCATGTCAAGAAGCATGTACTAGAAGGTTGCTGGTGGAATACCTTCCTGAGGGAGACGGTCTGGACCCAGGCTGTGGTGTGGATGTCAAACACGTCCACTCCGTACTCACTGTACACCGTTAGATAGGACGAGTTGGAGCCTGTACACACACACACACACGTTTGTATTACTACACTTCTGAGGACATAAAACATTTTAGGACGTCAATTTTACGATTTTTAGTTTTATTACCATCTTTAACCACAAGCCTAGAAATGTAAAATAGCAGCTATAAAGCTCAGTCTCCAAAAAAATATAGAATATTGTGTTATTCATATTCATTATGTTCCGTAAAATTCGAGATTAAACACCTGGGTCTCCCGCGTGAAATTCTAACATCTTAACCACTAAACCAAATGGACCGGGGGAGATATTAGACTTTTGAGGCCATCAGGCTGAGGTAGTGAGTCACTCTGCTACATCATTTTTTTATTTGGATTTTTATGGCATACAGCTGATGAAAATCTAAATTCCATAAGGACCATATCCGAGAATGTTTTACCAGCAAAGTGAACCTGCTTTTTGTAATCTTTTTGATTAATGTTATCCGGGTTGTAAGGCCGGATATCTTGGACAATAATAATGTCCAATCAGACAGGAATTGCACCTTTCTAGTTATCATTATTATGAAGTGATACGTACTGCATGCTACGGGCGTGGCGGGCCACATCAGCTCCTGTGTGCGTGAGCGTCGGCCCTGGGGGTCCACGTAGATGCCCAGCTGGCTGAAGCAGAGCAGCAGCTCCTCCGTGCCCACCTCCAGGGCATGCAGCGCGTCCAGGGGCTGCTGGGACAGGAAGGCCAGCGACGGGTCCCCGGGACTCACCAGGCTGACCGGGGACGACTCCCCCTGCAGATGGGGGGGGTCACAATCAGTGTTATTTTGATTGGCTCAGCAGCAGATGTGACCCAGAAACACATGAAGAAGTCAACTGTGTTTCCACACAGATATAAAAATCTCTGTCGCTGCAGTTCATTGGCGCTACCTGTAAAAAACTATTGGCGCAAGTCACTCATAGTGACTACTGGCCAATCACAACGCTTCTTTTCGGTGACATCAATTCAATTAAAAGGAGCTTTATTGGCATGAGGATACAAAATATTACATTGCCAAAGCAAAGTGCCTCTAGGAAAGAGGGAGTCCCGCAACTGATTGGCCTACCAAATGTCCCCTTCTGTGACGCATGCAGAAGTGTGCTTCAGAATTCTAGAAGCTTGCCTTAAAAATTGCCAATACTTTTTACAGACGCCCCAGAGCCGTAGGAGGCGTCTAGTCTACCTTTCTATGTCTATGGTGTTTCCAGTTCAAATCTGCTTCTGCTGAGCCAATCAAACGAAGCTACAGTATGAGAAACTGACCCAGAAAAGCAAATATTCCGGCTACCTTCTGGAAAAGGGAACTACAGTTATGAACAGAGTCTATTGCTGAGTTTAACAATTTCATGGTATTTTGGGGCATTAAACATAACTAAAAAGTACACTTCTGCTTGGCTTTTAGGCTTAGTAAACCACAAATTCCACAAGCAGTC
Organism: Nannobrachium achirus; assembly: GCF_963921795.1. NCBI lineage: Eukaryota > Metazoa > Chordata > Actinopteri > Myctophiformes > Myctophidae > Nannobrachium > Nannobrachium achirus. The sequence continues at coordinate 19,136,732 of NC_137823.1, read as the reverse complement.
ATGACAAATAACTTCAATATACGAAGAAATTACACATTTAATAAAAAAAATTATAACAAATGGGAAATAGACAATCAACAAGCTGACAACGCATTGCGCCCGTTGTGCCCTTGTAGATCAGCAATTTCCCCTAGTTTTGGATGATGTTTGAAAAATCCTAATTTCTACATGGAAACAAATATGATTATAATTTTAATCCACGAATTGTGTAATAGTTGTGGAGCAGTCGTACCTGCAGGGCCAGCAGGGCGAAGCCGGATGGGTACCCCACACACAGCCTGTCCCTCACCATGCCCAGCCACTGAGCGATGCCTGGAGCCTGCACCTCCCACAGCTTACGGTAGTGAGGCTTAGACCTGGTGATCTCATAGCACTGCACCTGGAACGCAACACACACAGGGGGTCATCAATATGCAAGTCATGTCTGACCGTGGCAAATTTTTGGTTTTACACACCATTATAATGTTCTATTTCTTTTATTTAATACCCAATTACTGAACAGAACAATCAGAATATGAACAACACTGATTTACTATGGCACATTATGAGTCCACTACCAGCGGTTTCCAATGTTTTATTTGCAAGGACCCCCTTAACTCTATGAGACTTACAGACCTGTTATGGTCATTCAGGGATATCTCTTTATGGTAATATTATTGTACGTTCATTTTGTATGTCCGTGGCAAAAAAAATATTGAATTTTGACAAAAGTGTCCACCAGGGCATTACATTAAGGCTTGTTCCATGAACAAGTAATAAATCCTTCCGGGCAAGTTCATTAAAAAAGTACTTTGTGTGTTTCTTGGTTTCACTTTTTCTGTGACACTCCTGGCAGCTTTGTGCTGTATGCAGACTATGTACAGTACTGCCTGCCCATACTATGGAGCAGAGGGTGGAGGAGGGAGCAAGGGGGTCGTTAAAGTCCTTTTGTTATTCATTCTATTTCAATGTCTGACTCTTATGCATGCATTTAAGAAAGAAATTACTGTGAAATGTCTATCTGGACAAGTGACCTTTGTGCCCGGAGTGAATGGGAAATGTGAATGGGAAATGTACTCAAAAAGTTTAACTCATTTGCTGCCAAAAACGAGGAACCCGAGAATTTCGCGATGTACCACCCTGCCACGCCCGAGGAACCCGAGAATTTTTGAAAAAAAAAAGAAAAAAAAAAATCTTTTTTTTTCAAAAGTTTTTTTTTTTCAAAAAACATTTTTTGACCCCAAAACATTTAGTAGGCATGATAGCGATCGCGAAATTGCATGTTTAACCCCCATAGCAACCCCATCTTTCAAACATGGCAGCCATCTTTGTTTACATTTTAGGAAAACATAATGGCTGCTATCTCATGAATGCCTGAACGGATTTCCATTCTGATTTCTTTGTTTGAAAGCTGTGAGCAATGTGGACACACGTGGTGCATTATCTAGGCATGGGTGTGCATGATCCGTGCACTATGAATTACATGGAAGTCTATGGAGACAGTTTGGCAGAATTAGAGTACGAAGGTATTGTTAAATGGCAGCAGATGAGTTAATGTCAAACCCTGTCCACTACAAGCCAAGACAGACAGCCAGACAGACAGCCAGACAGACAGACAGACAGACAGACAGACAGACAGACAGACAGACAGACGGGTACCTGTCTCTTGACGGCGGCCAGCAGACAGCTGGGTCCCCCGGGTCTCAGCTGGCCGGTGGTGAGGGCCTGGCAGCCCTTGGTGTCGGTCAGCTTCATGTCGTAGGACTCCGCCCCCTCCAGCACCCCCCACGGGTAGAGGTGCACGTGCCGGCTCCGCCCGCACAGCAGCGCCACCAGCCTCTCCCTGGGAATCAGGTCGATCTGCACCACCTTCTTACAGTCTGCGGCACGCACGATCACTGCACGCACACACACACAGACAAAGAAGACCTCAGTATTAGTAAAGCCACTTGTTCTCAATATTTTCAGCCCGCAACGCCCAAAATAACCACATTTTAACATGGGACCCCACACCCTGACGAGCACTAAGAGTTGAGGCATTACATTTTGTATAACATGGTTCTATTGTGAAAATAGCAAATCTACACGCTCACAACGCCTTTTCACAATTTCTGCCTCTAATATTTGACAATTTGTCCAATGTTTAATTTGTCATTTTAGGTATTAAAAAGTCCTTAAATTGTCACTTTAGAAATGTGCATATACCCTTTAACACTTACACTTTATGTTGGTTTGTTAGTTAATCATCTGGGGACCCCACCAAAATAATTTTGGGAACTCTGAGTTAAGCTACTAGAAGAAGTGTCTTCGCGCATGTGTGTGTGTGTGTGTGTGTGTGTGTGTGTGTGTGTGTGTGTCTCTCACCGTCTCTGGTAACCTCTACAACAAACAGCCCCTCCTCTGTCCCAAGAGCGATACGCTCCCGATCTGTGAGAGAGAGAGAGAGAGAGAGAGAGAGAGAGAGAGAGAGAGAGAGAGAGAGAGAGAGAGAGAGAGAGAGAGAGAGAGAATAGTTAGATAAATGAATCAATTTGGTTTAGTTGGCTTTAATGAAGGTTGTGTTTTAATCCCCAATTGAGGTCACATCATGGCTCACAGAGTGATACACAAAGCTTATACAGTACATGTCCAGTAGGCAGCTAGAATCCATATACATAGCCGGTAAAATAGTGTCTCAATCTCAATTTATGTCGTTTTTAGTTTTTCCACATGAGACATGTCGTTATAACGACGTAAAAACAGAAGACTTCTTCATCTTTTCTATTGCTATGACCACTTCCAAATACTCTTCAATCTTAATACAACAAACAACCACAAACCGCTTGTTGACCGCAAACAGCTGATCAACAAGCTCACAACATGTCGCCCCTTGTTCATCAGCTGTTCGCGGTGTGATTCCATGGAAGACATGCTGCCATCCAAACGACTGAAATCAGTCGTAGAGACTGAGAACTTTACTGTGTGTGTGTGTGCGCGTGCGTGCGTGCGTGCGTGGCCCTCACCCAGTATAGCAGCAGACAGGGTGCTCTTGATAGCGGGCAGAGAGGAGTCGTAGGCCTCGTGCAGGACGTGCACGGAGGGGCTCTTCAGACGGTTCTTGGTCAGGATGTTCTGCAGGCCCTCCAGGATGCCCACCCACTTCCTCTTCTCCGCCTCGCTCTCCGCCAGCACCAGCAGAGACACCACCCGCGCTGGAGAGCTGAGCAGCAGCGACGTCACCTGCACCACCACATGATGACAAAAATGTTGAAGACAAGTTAGTTTGGTTTATTTCGATCCTCTAGAACAGCGTTTCTCAAACTGTCAAATGTCAAGGTCTCCCCTTAACTCTGACAGGGTACAAATGGAACCAAATGGACCCGTTAGGGTTCATTTGGTTCCATTTGTATAATGTTAGAGTTACATACCTGTATGGGTCAATTTAGACCCCCATAAAGTACCGGGTAAGTAACCCACAAAGTCGCTGGAATCCACTTTGAGAACCACTGCTCTAGAACAGCGTTTCCCGATTTTTATGGGTCCCTTGTTTTTTTTTGCTTCCTGCATTTGGTTTTTAATTATTATTATTATTTCAAAACAATTTCAAAAAACATTTCCCAAAAAGTTAAGATTTTCATGAATGGTCACACATCACAAATCTGTCCTTTTTTTGAGCGGTGCTCCTGGAACAGGAGCTATACAGTAGCTCCAACATTTGTCTTTGTCCGGTCAAAAACCAAGGGGAAAAACCTGTTCAAAAATGTCCGGGGTTTAAGTAAACTGAAGCACAGCTACATCAGGCTTAGATATGGCCTCCATCCTGGCACAAACGGCTAAAAGTATGTTGTGTATAATGCCATTTTTTTGGGTGGAAAAACATGTTCAAGAATGTTCAAAGTTTGTTGTACGCCAGGGTTCCATGGGCTAAGCTTAGCACGATGCGCTGTGAAAGTCTAGCGGGACGCTTGATGAAATTAACTCATAAATAGCACCGCTCACTTCACACTAGGTGTGATTTTCATATTTTATTTAACAAAAAGAGAAGATTTGTGAAGAAATAAACAAGCCAAGGGGTTAGGATTAGGGTCAGGGCTTATTTTAAAGGTCAGTGTTAAAAGGTCAAAGGTCAGGTCATACCCTGAAGATACAGGGGACATCTTTCCTGGTGGCGTGGATGACGTCAGAGGCCAGAACCGAACTGACCGAGAACTCATCATCTCTGCAGGAAAAAAAAAGAACAGCATCAGTACACACACGTACGTCGTACGCACACACTTCTGTGTAATGGACAGTCACTATTCCTATTTTGAGCATCGTATTTATGTTATTTGCTGCTGGATCCTGTAACGTGCTTTATTCTCTAATACTGCATGCCGTGGCATGCTGCTCATGTTATCTCCACATGGAGACACTAGGCCTGTGACGATTCACTTTTTCCCGATTCGATTCGATTTCGATTCATTGGGTGACGATTCGATTATATCACAATTAATTGCGCTTTCCTGCGATTTGCGATTCGAATCACGATTATTGCGATTTTTCCCCAAAACTTACAGCTTTTTTATATTGAAACATTTTAAAACAATTCTAAACAATATAAAACATTAAAATTTGAATCATATACTTCAAAATCAATGCAGCCAAATAAAGTCAGTCAATCTTTCTGACATTTATTTCAGCCAAAGTGCCAGTGGTACAACATTACAACATGTTCCTGGTCAAGATGCCAGAAAACACAGAACACAACAGTCATAAATAAAAGATAAAAGAAAAATCGCTGTGCTGCAGGCACCGATCGATCACAGCATGAAATCCATAAATTCTTCTAATTTGTCACTGTAGCAGCATTTATATATTTAATGATTCCTCTTACTCAACATTGACATTGTATATATTAATTCAATTCAACTTTCGATTCTAGTCCTAGTCCTAGGAAAATTCCTCCAAAAGAAAAAAAGAAAAACGTTTTACTATAAACACAGTGGCAATATTGTCTGCCCTTCATTATGTTCAAGGTTACTTGGTTATAATGGTTAATAACATATTCCTTTAAAAGTAGAATCAATAATAGGCCAAAGCCCTTAAGATTGTTTTTCTGTACACTATATTACACATTTGGGATCCTTGCTCTTGGCATGAAAATGTTTGAGAACCACTGTTCTTAAACAATATCAGACAGCAACATTTCTGTTTGACTGACATTCCCCGTTTTTTTTTTTTTTTATAGACCTGTTTGCTCGCAAAAACAGGATCTGGCAACACCTTTTTATAGACCTGTTTGCTTGTTTCTGTGTCAGAAACTGAATGGCAACGCTTCATCCTCCTTTTTAGCTGCTAAACGTTAGCTCCTATGGAAATGACTGTTTTAAACTCTATAAGGGAATTACAAACTTTATCCTTCGATCAACAACAACTGTTGTCCATATCTACTCCAATGGCTTTGGAATTATGTTTTTTTTTTTGGGAAGTTTTACAGCAACGTGACTGAGTAGTTATCTCTCATGTCGCACACAGAGAGGGAAGGAGAGAGACGTTAACTGGAGCCTGCACGCACACACACACACGCACAGACACACACACACTCACACACTATGTCAAATTAGGGTCATTCTAAACGAGCCTCGTTAAACACCGCTGGCTGGCAATAGTGTTGAAAACGCATCGTGTTCACTTCCAAGCAACTTGGAGCATAACATTGTGGATTTTACTTTGAGATGACAACAGCTACAAAGGTAAAAGTAAGCTACTTATATTATGATCTATGATGAATTATTCCAGTGTCAGTGGTGTATGTATCCAAGAGCAGAGCAGTTTTCTCTCTACTCTGTGTGCGTGTGTGTAGAGGGGAGAAACGTGGCTCACAGAGAAGTGAACTGCCGCACGCATGCACATTGCACACACACACACACACACACACACACACACACACACACACACACACACACACACACACACACACACACACACACACACACACACACACACACACACACACACAGAGAGAGAGAGGGGGAGAGAGAGAGAGAGAGAGAGAGGGGAGAATAACGGCTCTCCTCTGTCTTTCGCTTTTTTTATTTTTTTTTATAAAATCGGGAAAATCGATTCTGAACTTTGAAAATCGATTAATTGAATCGCCGGCCTTAACATCGCGATAATATAGTGAATCGATTTTTTTGCACAGGCCTAGGAGACACACATGCATTTGGGTCTCCATCCGGAATCAATGGGGGTACATTTACTATAATCAAATTGTTGGCTTAAGAATGTGACAAAAAATAAAAATAAATATTGTTGAACTCAAGTCTCCATGGGGTGAGTGAGTAATCAATAGAAAAAAAGTCATTTTAGGGGTGAACTTCTACTTTAACCGTAAGACTAAAGCCGAAAAAATGAGAGCTTAAGAGATTGGCTCTCAAATTCTTCTCTACTTGTGGGGACATTTGGTCCTTACAAGCAGGGCAGGAATTTCAGGGAGGCCATGAAGGCCATGGCCGTTGTTGCCCCTCAGTTTGGCCTTGTGGCCCTTCAAAAAATTGGCTTGACCTGAGGTCATGCCATTTTATTTGGTTATTTGATGGCCTTCCTGCCCTGGCATTTGGCCTTTGTGCCCTCAAAAAATGGACAACCCCAAAGGCCGAGTGGCCTTGCCCTTGCCTGGTTAATAAACCAGAACGAACACAACCACACCCCCTGACGGTAGTGGTGGTGTAGTACCAAAACGAAGTGTGTAATAGAGGCTGGCAATGCCAGGCAAGCCTTGCCCCTAAGATGACGAAATTCCAGGCCTGCTTACAAGTATAGTAACATAAACACACACACAGTACCTGAGGTCTAGGACCTGGCTGGCCACCACTCCAGGCTGGGTGGACTTCCCCTCAGGAACCTCGTACAGGAAGAGCTTGCAGTCACACACCACGGCATAGGCCCGCTGCCAGCCTTTCTTCACCCCTGTAGGCTTAGGAATCTGACACGCACACGCACGCACACACACACACACACACACACACACACACACACACACACACACACACACACACACACACACACACACACACACACACACACACACACACACACACACACACACACACACACACACACACACACAGTTAGTTGTATTGTTAAATGTTGGGTACAGGCACATACGAGTAAAACTTCTTTTAGTTTGGCGCCCAGTGTTTGTTTATTTTTGATGGAGCTTCATATGGAATAATCCCAAAGTTTGGATCGTCACATTGGAATCCCACTGGCTGTGTTTGACAACCCAGTTGTTTACCAGCCGACATTGAGTCCTTTACTCTTTTTAATAAAGGGTTAATTGCCAGAATATAGAGAGCTGCTGACCTTGTTTTACACCCCTCTTAATTTCAAATGTTTCCGTTAAGACCCCATTTACATTGACCTGGACAGTAGACTCTGAATGTAGCAACTTAATCAAACTGATGAAATCTTGTTTAAAACCATATACTTCTAAAACTTCCCTCCAATACTCTCTGGAAAAAAAAGTCCTTTACCACAACCACGAGCAATCCACATTTATTGTTGTTTCGGCTAGGCTAATAACGCAGATGACACGACATTTGAGCCGAGCAACAGTTGATAAGGTTCGACTGTTGCTTGGTAAAAGGCTTCTTTGGACACATGTTCCAAGAAGACACCATTTAAAAGCAGAACATCCATGTTTCGCTGATTTTTTCGAGCGTCTCACCCTGACGTAGCCTTTGTAGGCCGTTCCGATGCCTCTCTGTACATCGATTCCCAGAGGCCTCTTGGCCTGCTCGGGGGGGATGGGACACACTAAGGGGGCGTGGTCTTTACAGGCCACGTGGCAGATGAACGAACACACTGTTGGAAGAGAGAGAGAGAGAGAGATGAGGATGATGATGTCAGCATCAACACCAAGGTTGACATACAATAAATGCAACAGAGACTCCAGATACTGTCCAAACTTCAGAACTAAAATGGCAGTCTGTTTGATCAAAGAAATCACACTCGCCTTTGGATAACCTGGTTTAACTCACACTCACCCTTTCACATAAGACCCAACTATCATTACAAATGAATGTATGTATGACAATTTATTTTTCTACTTCATATGCCGACAGCTTGACAGAAATACACGCAGCTGATGAGAGCAGCGAGCTGCAGTGTTCATCATCTCGTTGTGTGATAAGAGAGCTCCTTTCTGCCACCTGGTGGTGATTCCATTCAGCTGAGCACTAATAGTAACACATCAGAGTAAGAAATATCACAGCTTGATAACAAGCTTAACAAGCTGTTTTCCATCCACATTTACCAGACTCTGACTTGTGGATGACACTGTGTGTGTGTGTGTGTGTGTGTGCGTGCGTGCGTGCGTGTGTGTGTGTGTGTGTGTGTGTCATACCTTCACATGCGTATCCCTGTCGTATGAGGCCCACCATCAGAGAGGTGCAGTGGGAGCACTGGGTTGGACTGGAAAACGTCTTGATGCTCAACTGGTGAGCTTTAGGCTGCACACGTGCAAGTGCACACACACACACACAAATTGCATATTAACAGCACATTCCCTTATGAGACACGTTGACGTGATGTCAGTGGTTCCCAAACGTTTAAGCAAGAGACCCAAAAGAGAAATGTGATATCTTCCCGGGACACAAACTAGTACATAAATTAATAAATATTTTTTTATTCATGGGAATTCTTTGATTTTTGGGGGGTATTTTCTTTAACTCATTGAGTGCCAATCCCGAACTAGTTCGGCTTTATTAGCGTATCGTAGAGTGCCGATCCCGAACAAGTTCGGCTTTTAAAAAAAAAAAAAAAAAAAAAAAAAAAAAGAAATTTTTTGAAAAGAATTTTTTTGATTTTTTTTTTTTTTTTTTGGACCCCATCAAATCTGGTGAACATGATTTCAATCGCGATTTTGCATGTTCCACCCCCATACAACCCCATCTAACATACAGGGCAGCCATTTTTGTTTACATAACATGTAAAACATAATGGCGATTATCTCAAGAATGCCTGAACGGATTTTTTTGTTTGAAAGCTGTGAACAAACTGCACAAATCCACTCCAATGCAATCCAGGATTGCATTGGATTTTTTAGAGCTCATTCTTCTCTGTTTTTTTTCCCATGCATGAGGTGTGCAAGGTTTAATCATGGCTAAGTTGACGAAAATAAGGCTTCTAAAATGCTTGGTAGCCAATAGCTAACTTCAAGCTAACTTCATCCTCTTCCTGTACATGCACAAAGGAAAGTGTTCAGGCAAGGCATGGCTCCAGGGCTTGGGCATGCATTACCAGCATATCTCTATTATTCTCTGGTCACTGGGCGCCCTCTAGTGGTGATAGGCTGGCATTCAATGAGTTAATTTATGATTTTTTTTAAAAAATGTATTCAATTATTTTGGTCTAAATAGTTGTAAATACTAATAGAAACGGGGCGTACCTTTGGATGGGTGAGGTGTGACGTCTGATAGGTGGAGGAGGGGGTGGGAGGGGCCACAGGAGATTTAACCGGTTCCTAGACAGACAGACAGACAGAATGAATAACAAACCTCATTATCAATGTGTGTATCATTATGTGGGTTTTGTGTGATCAGTGTGTCGAGTGTGTGCATGTGTATATCACTCACTTCCAGTTCAGGGGTCTCACAGGGGGAAGTGGGTGTAGAAACAGGTTTCTGGGGGGCGTCTATCTCAGTGACAGAGCTAGGCTGTGGGACGGAGAGAGAGAGAGAGGGTTCAAAGGTTAAAGTGGTCAGAAGCCATGTGTACCTGTGATATTTCAATGCTAATATACTACACCTTAATGCTAACACACACACACACACACACACACACACACACACACACACACACACACACACACACACACACACACACACACACACACACACACACACACACACACACACACACACACACACACACACACACACACACACACACACACACACACACACACACACACAGTAGTCTAACATAGCCAGACAACTACTCCACAATCTCTGAAATGCTACATAGTCTGGAACTACAGTTCTGATTTTGGCAACGTCACTTTTAACTCTGGCAGATTCCTCTGGTTTCCAGGCTAGAGTCGCAAAGGAATTTAGCCAGGATAACTGGAAAACAACTTGATCCACTATATCTAGCTTTTATTAAACAAGCCACTGGCATGACCACAACACTTCAATATATATAGAAACACCCTTTGAGGGACACACTGACAGACTGAGGTCATTGGGGACTCATGGGGAGTGGACAGACAGACAGACAGACAGACAGACAGACAGACAGACAGACAGACAGACAGACAGACAGACAAACTCACTCTAAAGGCGAGGGGAGACGTGTTGAAATATTCAAAGATGGAGTCCTGGAAATCTGGAAGCTTCAAACCTGAGAGACAGAGAGAGATGAGGAGGGGAGAGAGAGAGAGAGAGAGAGAGAGAGAGAGAGAGAGAGAGAGAGAGAGAGAGAGAGAGAGAGAGAGAGAGAGAGAGAGAGAGACAGAGAGAGATGAGGAGGGGAGAGAGAGAGAGAGAGAGAGAGAGAGAGAGAGAGAGAGAGAGAGAGAGAGAGTTAGGAGATGAGTTGTGGGCAGTTTTAGTTCATTGTAGTTATATACGGAAATTGCAGGAGAACACCGGCAATTACCGGACTAATGTGACCTCTGAATGGGAAGGATTTAAGATCTAGGAGGAGTTGGGAGATGTTAGGAGTTAGAAGATGAATTATAAGAGTTAATAGGTGGAGTTTTCAGAGCAGTTTGGAGTCAGAAGATGAGTAAGAGATGAGTTGGGAGCAGTTCTACGAGGAGTACCAACCTTTATCGGAGCGGGAGCGACTTTCCTCCAGCTCCATTCTCAGAGTTTCCATCTGCTCCTCCATGTCCTTGCTCCTCCTCTCTGACTCCTTTAATTTACTGTTAACGACAAGAACAACATCCACCCATAACTATTCAACCTGCCTCCAAATGGCATTCAACACGATCCTATATTAACATCCTACATTAACATCAGGACTTGCTTGCAAGGTGCATCGATTGTCCGTTCCGAACAAACACTGTTCAAATTGATTTGTATTTACTAGCCGCGGACCCCCAAATGAAAATGTTTTGTGCCAGGACCACCAGAAGATATGATTTTTTAGGGATGTGCGTCAAATTCAACCCTACCTAGGGTGTGGGCACTGATGACGCAGAGGGGAGAACATGCCACAAAGCGTCCCCTGGTGGGAATCGAAGCGACAGCGCTACCCCATTGATGGTGCTTCTCATTGGTATTTCTTACCTTTACAGTTTACAGTTTAGGCATTTAGCAGACGCTTTTAATCCAAAGCGACTTACAATAAGCAGATAAAATATCACAATAATAAACAAGATTAAATGTCAGTACATCAACAGCAATATAACAAATGCAAATGAATATCTATCTAGAAAAACAATATAATCTGTAAAGAAAAATACAATTATAAAAAAGGTTTCTAAAAAAAAACCTAAAAAACAAATGCTAACTAGCTTCATGTATGGACATTGATTTTCCAGTAGTGCTAAGGGTTTTGGTGGAGTCTGAAAAGGTGAGTCTTCAGTCCACTGCGAATTGCTTCACATCCGACAGTACTTTCCTTGCTCTGTATCTGTAACTTTGTAACTTTTAACTGCTGTGCTGCACCTGGTCGACTGAAATTCCCCCGTGGGATCAATAAAGGTATCAATATCTATCTAGCTTAAATATGACAAAAATCCAACTATAACAAGAACATTGATAATGACCTTTCCAAGGCAATGTTGGCAGCTTTGATTTTGCGCAGCTCTTCCTGGATGAGCTGCTTGGCTCTGATCTCTGTCTCCAGGGCAGACTGAAGCTCCAGACGAGCAGACATGTCCAGCTTCTGACTGCGACGCACCTTCCACAGAGGGTCCTGCACGCACACGCACACACAGAAAATTGATTGATTTATGTCCATGTAAGCAGGAATTAAAGAAAAAAGATATTGCGAAATATTTTGTCAGGACAAGTCCTAATGTGCGATTTGTGAAAACTGAAACAGCCACCCACACTAGCGCCGTTTCCTAAACAATTATCACAATATGATTACATATTTTTAAATGTTTTAGTAATACTATTCCTGCTGTTCAAAACACTGACGACCAGGTGAAGAAATCACAGACTGACTAAGGCTTTAACCTTTGTGTTTAACCATTAGTGTTTCATGGGAGATGCTCGTAAGAATATTCAATTTGCTCTACTCTTAAATAACCAGAAACTCGTGCAATGATAACCGAAAATAGACGATCTAAAAGCTCGTAGATCGGCTAAGACATTTATGGAAATAATGGAATCCAATGATTGAAAGCAGTCGTGGCGACTGCAACCTTTAATCCATAAGAGATACAGTACAAGGACACAAATATTTGCATGGTGCTATAAAACAAAAAACACCCCTCATGAGTATATGTAACAGTGTCTTCGACATATTTGGCAGCTACAAATAATAGAAGAGAGTATTGCATTGTGCAAGCAGCTTAGCTACTTTTTTCCACTTCAATATCCCAAGTTGTTGGAAAGCCTCACCAAGCCAACCTATGAACATGTCCTAACATATAAACATAGCTTTGTGATGCTATCAAGGAGTGACAGGTATTTAATGACTTTGGTCACAAAAGCTTCCTCTAACACTTCCCGTTGTTTTCCGAGGCACACTGGAAGCACCGTGACCTGGCATAAATGGATGGAATAGCCTACTTTGATTACCGTAAGCAATGAAATCTATTTTGTTATTCATTTCTTTATTAGTAGCCATGCAATACGTGGGATAATCGGCGGTGAGTGGGTCATTATTGAAAAATGATTAAACCCCAACGCCAGAGCAGAGGGGTTTTTATCACCCTGTCGGGGGTTCATTTCTCAATAATGACCCGCTCCCCAGTCTCCAGTGATTTATCCCTAGTGAGCTTGTCGATCTGATTTTCTCTGCAAAATTCTTCCCCGCGATAGGAATGCTGGGGTTTAAGTGGTTAAGGGGAGGAGAGGGGAGAGAGGTAACTCTATGCAGTATATATATCTATGTGTAGAATGTAGTTCTATGCAGTGTATATCTATGTGTAGAATGTAGTTCTATTCAGTGTATATCTATGTGTAGAATGTAGTTCTAGTCAGTATATATCTATGTGTAGAGCTGAATGAGGTCTGTCTCAGACCCAGTTCTGTTCTGGGTGTGTGTTGGTCCACAGGGGGACCTGTAACCCACTTCACTGATACTAATGAGAACACCTAGCTGTCTCACTGCTCTGCCTGTCTCACTGCTCTGTCTGTCTCACTGCTCTGTCTGTCTCACTGCTATGCCTGTCTCACTGCCATGCCTGTCTCACTGCTATGTCTGTCTCACTGCTCTGACTGTCTCACTGCTATGTCTGTCTCACTGCTATGTCTGTCTCACTGCTATGACTGTCTCACTGCTATGTCTGTCTCACTGCTATGACTGTCTCACTGCTATGTCTGTCTTACTGCTATGTCTGTCTCACTGCTCTGACTGTCTCACTGCTATGTCTGTCTCACTGCTATGTCTGTCTCACTGCTATGTCTGTCTCACTGCTATGTCTGTCTCACTGCCATGACTATCTCACTGCTATGTCTGTCTGTCTCACTGCTCTGCCTGTCTCACTGCTCTGCCTGTCTCACTGCCATGCCTGTCTCACTGCTCTGCCTGTCTCACTGCTAGGCCCGTCTCACTGCCATGACTATCTGACTGCTATGTCTGTCTCACTGCCATGCCTGTCTCACTGCCATGACTATCTCACTGCCATGCCTGTCTCACTGCCATGCCTGACTCATGTCCCTCTGGCCTCTTCCTCCGTGTGGAAGAGTTGAAGTGTCACCTGTGTAATGATGACTCTGTGTTTTGGCAGCCTAGGGCATGTGCACAAGTTGGTTGTGAGGGGCTTGCAAATGGCAGGCCTCTCCAAAAGGAGGGCCAAACAGTTACTGAGCAAGATATTGCTCAGTATCAGCCATTATAGGAAGCAGCTCAATTTGGAGGAGGTGTTGTTTCCATTATCAATGATTAATGTCTGCCGTGTCTGACAATAATGTCAAACTATACTGTATGAAACAATGTTCTGTTCTATGCACTTTATAACTCACTACATTCCCATTGTCTGACTGCACTGGCATTGTTTATGCCCTTTGTACAAGGCATCTTTGTACTTCTGTTCATGTGGACATGAATAGGTGGAGATATGCTTTATGTGATGGTGGAGATATGCTTTATGTACATATGTCATGGGGAGAAGTACAATAACACAACGAGCACAGGGCTCAGACCACAGTTATACTGTAGCTGCTAGAAGGATAAGCTGAACCATAACAAGATAGACTGTAACATAAACAATAGCTACCAGGCCGTGTGTTACCATAGGTCTACTGAGTCCAGTGGATCGGAGAGAGTCCAGCTCTTCTGTCATCTTGGACGCCAAAGCTTGAAGATAACCCCGGGCGTCCTTCTCATCACTGACCCTGCACATGCAAACAGACAGACACGTGTCGTCTTATTAAACTCTAAAATTAAGGACAGCGTCTACAACGCAGAGATTTAGGCCTGTCAGGATTATTATATTATTAACATTTTACTTGATGATTAATTAAACACACAAATAATTGCGATTCATATTTAGTTGTGTTTCGAAGGCTTCGAACAAATAACCTAAATATAAAAAGGAATAACATTTATAAAATTTGTAATGTTTAATCGTGGAAATTATTTGATTTTTAAAATCTTTTAAAATAATATATACATTTACATTTTTTTAGTAGTAGTAAATGGAGGAAAACATAAATGAGATATTTACTCGTGACCCATAATCATTGGTCTGTAACCCACATAGGGGTCCCGACCCCTTGTTTGGGAACCACTGCTCTAATGTAACTCATGTGATGTAAATACTGTGAGTAAAGTAAGTGTCCCGTAAACTGACCACTGTATGATCTCAGTAAAGTAAGGGTCTAGTGCAAGGGTCTCCAACAGGGGGTCCGGGACCCCTAGGGGGTCCTCAGAGTTACTACAGGGGGTGTGATAGAAACCTTTTTTCTCCTTTTTTTATATTAACCACTTGAACCCTAGCATCCACATACTGAGAACTTTAGACAAAAATAGCTGATCTACAGGCTCACAACGCCTCGCGCTGTGAGCTTGTAGATCAGCTATTTTTGGCAAACAGGTTTGGTGTAGAGGGGGAA
Organism: Nannobrachium achirus; assembly: GCF_963921795.1. Taxonomy (NCBI): domain Eukaryota; kingdom Metazoa; phylum Chordata; class Actinopteri; order Myctophiformes; family Myctophidae; genus Nannobrachium; species Nannobrachium achirus. Next base: position 19,121,553 of record NC_137823.1, on the reverse strand, counting down.
AAAGAGCAGACTAAGTACAGCGTGACAGGTCAAGTTTATTGGCGGTTCAAGTGGTTAAATATCTGAAAACACAAATTGACATGAATCCAAAATACACTGATGATTGTGCTGTCAAACAATGTAACTTTATGGAATCTATGAACAGGTTGTGGGGGTCCCTGCTTCATCTCTCTCTCAACTAAGGGGTCCTTGGCCTGAAAACGTTGAAGACCCCTGCAGTAAAGTAAGTGTCTAGTGAACGTACCACTGTATGATCTCAGCGATCTGAGCCTCCCAGTGAGCCACGCTCTCCTTCTTAGACGCCAGGTCCTGTAGTTCATCTTCCAGCTGGCGATTCTGAGCCGTCAACCGATCTACAAACACGCACAACTGGAGAGGACAGCGCTCGTTATAGGAACGTGTTCTGTGTAGATCTACAAACACACATTATTTAACCCATTTAGGCCTAGAATTATTGAATGCTTTAACCAGTGAAAAATAGCAGATATACAAGCTCACAGCGCGGCACCGAGTGCCGCGCTGCGAGCTTGTAGATCTGCTATTTTTGTAAAAATCATGAAAATGTGAGCAAATCTTTGAATATATGTATTTTCAAAGCGAACGTTTGTAACTCAAATTTTGCTTCTGGGTGGTCCCTGGAACTAGATATTTTGAAATGGGGGTCCGTGGCCAAATAAATATCATTTTGGGGGTCCTTCACATGAAAAGGTTTGAGCACCACTGACATAGTAGTCTCTCAAGAACAGACTAACTGAGCTCCATTTAAGTGAAAAGGACATTTTCTTTGACGATGTTGATGGCTGGCATAGAAACATGGGTTTTTCAAAAAATCTTAGAAGGATTCAAAAGACACTTATAGAATCGGGTCAAAATTCAAAATTTCACGATTTTTCAAAAATAGCAGATCTACAAGCTCGCAGCGCGGCACTCGGTGCTGTGCTGTGAGCTTGTATATCTGCTATTTTTCAATAGTTAAAGCATAAAATAATAATACACTATAATTTGTACCCGTTCTAAATGGGTTAAATGTTAGTAAGAGAGGTGACAGGGTCTCACCCGGTCTGTCTCTGCTGTTAACTTGCGGTTGTCATCAGTCAGGATGTTTCTTTCTCTCTCGTGTTTCTCCTTCAGAACTGATACTGCTTCATCCAGCTCTGTTTGTCTGTACGCACGCACACGCACACGCACACGCACACGCACACACACAC